>NC_053488.1:40689239-41041072 GCF_015227805.2 Hirundo rustica
TTTTTTTAAGATTAATTTAGGCATAGTCCACTGAAATTCAAATGATTAAAAAAAGCAAGTGACCTACAAGTACAAAATTCTGCACTCCTTTAAGTGCAATAAATACTTTCCCAAAGGCTTACAAATCTATGTACAAAACATCAGTTATATAAATCTCCCTGCACTTACCTTTTGGAGGGTGTCAGCTTGGTGACCTTATGCATTTTAGAACAGGAGACATTCTGTAACTTACGGGGTCTTGTCTTTTGGACTCTGTCTTGCCATTCCTGAGCTTCTATTTCCTGAGCAGAGTATTGCAGGATAAGAGTTTCTTTAATACTTGTATAATGTAAATCAAGTTGTTTATTCCCATATCCTCAAATTTGAGTGTATCAACAATGTTTATCTCTAGATATATAATATGAAACTGCATGCTAATATGTTTTGTTGTTGTTGTTTTTTTCTGCAAAAGCAAAACCTAAACACAACCCTGTATAAAATACACAGACAGTGCAGAAGCATAAACTTTCCTCAGAGTTGCTTTTGGTTGAGCTTTTCTTCAGAGTCCAAACAATGCAACACCCTTGTGTTGACCAATTCAAATTAGATTTTTTGATTTTATTCAGTATAACACATGGGCTAATCAGTTCCTATTCCTAAAGGCATTTGTAGAGCTTGTATTTATTAATCTTGCAGGGTTTTCTTACATTTTCTCTCACATGACATTTTCTCTCACATGATGGTTTTCCTTTTTGGTGGAACTGTGTATCATTTTGGTTATGTAATAGGGAACTTTTAACAATTTATCTTCAATAATTTTTAGCTATTTGTCTCATTTATTTGTTTTGTTGTTTAATGGTGACATAAAGCTGTTCACAGATCAATCAGAACTCCGTAAGTATTTGAGTCAGTGTTTTTCTTCCATAGTAAGTTTGTATAATTGTTGTTTGGTCTTACTTTGTTTAGATTTTACTACAGCTGGTGATAATGCTCTTCTAAATGTTTACTGGGAAAGCTTCATATCATTGATTTCTTTATAAAAGCTGGCTAAGCATTTGCTTTGTGCAGCTGAATAATACAAAAACAGATCTGAGAGAGACCTGCTGTCATTATTTTTAATGATATGAAAATAATAGCTGAGTAGATGAGCTAAATGCCATTCCTTTCCATTTGCCTTTCTTTCTTTAAAAAGAAGAGATATCTTTTTTACTGTATGCACAGCAATCAAGGCATAGTTAAAGGGTTACTGTAATGCTTTGGAGACATTGAAATAGTAGGAGCTATTACTGAAGGCTCTCATTTAATGATTTGGTAGGACTTTCATTATGAATTCAGTTTTTTCATGTCCATAGATTGTGCCTAGTTGTCTGGCAGTGTTTTGGGAGCATGATTGCTTGTGTCCCTAGGAGCTTATTAATTTGATTAATGAAAGTGCACACCAAGCAGTTACTCAAAATGTGTAAGGTTAGAATGTAGAAAGTAATGCAGAGAATGCACTTTAATGTTGGCTAGGGGCCTAAAATAACTTGCTGCAATTGAGTTTCTGTCCAAAATGCGATATGCAGGTTTCTATTGCTGTGCTTCACTCATAGGTGTTTCTCCTTGGGAGTCTTGACATCCTAAAACAAATTTGTACTGCTAATAACCTAGCAGTTAAATTAAAATCATTCTTTGGAGTAAAGACCAAAACTGTACTTCGCAGTTGAAAAAACCAAATATTTGCAGTGTAAATCCACAAGTATTTCCTTTGGAACTGGCAAGTGGGTGTTTTTGATGTATGTGTACTTTTCAAAGCAATAGCTCTGTTTGCTTTTTGAGAGATCAAGTTGATGTGTGGTCAAATGTTCTTATGTTATCTTACGATCATAGCAATTCAGAGCTGAAAGGGGTCTTTTGGGCCCAAGGCATGACCAGTTTTAATTGTTGCTTCTCATACCTGTCTAGTTGATTTTAATGTACTCTGCTAATGGAGATTTTAATGTTCCCTGGTAATCTTTCCAACACTTAGAAAAACAGAAGCTCCTATGTTAGTTGGTTTTTTTTTTTTTTTTTTTCTCCTGGATGTCTTGCCTTAATGTCATGGATATTCAAAACTTTTTTTAGCATTACGTGTATTTCCTTTGCACATCTTTAAAGGATTCCCATGTACATCATGTGTTTTGCACCTGTCATGCAGTGCTCTTGTGGACTTCTCACGTGTTCCCATGCAGAAGATATTTTTCAGCTGAGATGTTTTTCTACCAGCAATAACATCTGTTCCAAACAAAACTATTGATGTGGCTCCTTATTATTCATAGTATGTTGTTGAAGAAGGCATGCTTCTGCACAGTCTGGGGAGTTGGGGTCCTTCCTTCAAAGCCTCTGCCTTGTTAGCGGTTCTTCCTGTGTTGAGGTGGCTGATACTTTCCCTTGAGTGTACATATTTCTAGTTGTTCCTGGGACTTTCTGGTGATTGTTGTTTTGGTTGCTTGTTATCAAATCACTGGGTCACTTTAGCATCTCATACCACTGAATGGTCAGCCATTCAGTATTCTTGAATACTTGCACTATTGCCCTTATTTTGTGCAGTCTTTGTGCCACAGAAAATGCAGTAAATATAATTTTAGACTGTTAAGCTCCCACTCATATTCTTGGTTTTCTTTTGCAAATTGAAATATTTCATTGATAGCTAGTTCTCGAGTACTTTTTGTTATCAGTTCTGTGTCTTTCTGCAGTTCTTGCAAAGGACTGAAACATTAATGTGTCTCTGTAATGTGGTGAAAGATTCATGGGAGAGGAGGAAAAAAGACTTCCTGAAGTTCAGATATGCAGTTTACTGAGATAATGGATTAGGAAAAAATTAAACCAGTTTAATAGAGACACTTTTATTAGTTATGTTGATCTTTAATTCCTCTGACTGTTGACCACTAGTCTTGTTTTTCTAACATTTATTCCCAAAACTGAAGCTTCAGAGATAATTGATTAAAAGTTATCTGGTTTCTTACTCTAGGACCGCTAAAATGTTTTGGATGGTATGTGTTCTTAGTGCTCTTGCAGATGCAACAGTATTTGTTGCTGTTTTTCCAGAAGGAGCTGCTTCTTTCACAAGTATCCATTTTATGTAACTTAGTAAACTATTTTTTTTTTTCCCTAATAGTCCTTCTAATACGGTTTCAGATTGTAATGGGAGTGGAACTGCCAGCTGCTTACCAGTCTTTTAACCTTGAATTTCTGGTTGATAAAGCTGGAATTTTCAAAATCACAGGGCATAAAGGCATGTCAGAGGGCAGGCATGTAGTACAGGACTTCTGTATTTGTTGTTATTCTTCTGTGAAATAAATTTATAACTGTGTTAATCCTAGAACTAAAAATTAAGGGCTGCCTTAGTGTACAGTTTTGCTTCTCCCAGTCATATGCTGTGTGTTTAGAAAAACAGTCTTATTTTGACTGGCAAGAAATATGAATGCTTTGCTGCAAAATCAGATAAGAAGAGGGACCAGGCCTGTTCCTATGTAGGCTAGTTCTATAATGTATAGAACAGTCCCCAAAAATGTGTATTCCAATGGGTTGCTTGTATAACTTTAAAAACAGAATACACCGTGACTGATTGTCATTTGGGTCTTCATCTTTCTATGATAAAAAAAATCCAGCTTGCACCTAATAAACTGTATCTTTACACTGGGGAAATTATAATTATTTGACTGTGGAGCTATGACAGAATGAGGGAAACTAAATCCACTGTTCTCCCACTAGATGGGTTCTAATGAAGAGGCTTTCCAGAAAACTCATTGCTAGGGAAATATTTAGTTGACTCTGATTGCTATTGTAATTAATACCTAGCAGTTTTCTGTGTAAGGAGAAATGGTTTCTCAAGTGTCTTGGAGTAATCAGTGTGGGCTTTCCTGAAGCTCATGGTGTTTGTCCTGTTTATGCAGCAGACAGTTATGGTGATATAGAAAGTTGTGCATCCTGTATGTGGTGCTGGTTTGTAGGAAATAGCTTTGTATAGGTATCATTAAATGCACATCGGCAGTGTTCTGAAAGCTGCTGTCCTGGGCAGGCCTGTTACGATCATGAGCAGAAAAGTAGTAGAAGAGTACTCATGCAGTGATCAGTGGAAAATAAGATATTTTTGCTTATGTACTGTTACAGTGTGTTAATTGGATTTATATTGTGTTTAATTGGGTTTGTAATGTTTTCCCCTGTCCCCCTTGGAAACTATCACGTGGTCTGTTCCTGCTTGGCTCCGCCCATCCTCCCACACTGGAATGTAACCCAACTCTGTTCCACTCCCACCTTGTCCCTGGTTGGGCAGTGGCTTGTCCCTGCCTCTGGGCCCTTCCGCCCTGGGAAAAAGCCCTCGGCGAGGGAGGGGCGGTCTCTTTTGCCTGGAAACGGGGACAAGGAAGGAGCTAGCTACTGGCTTTGGACTTGTCAAGGGGTTGGAACCCAAATAAAGCCTTGATTCTCCCCCAGAAAGAGCAGACTCTCTTTCTTTTTGCCATCGACGGTTGTCTGGGTCTCTCAAAAGAACTCCCACATCTGGCGCCTAAATGTGCAGCTCAAAGCTGCAAGGGGCTCCCAGAAGGCTGGAAGAACCACGCGTGGAGCACATGGCTGAGGAATCTCATGCAGGCACGTGAGTCCTGAAACGCAGCCCACCCACACAGAGACAGACCCGTCAGGCTTGGCATTCGCTGTGAAGTCTCCAAAGCACAGGATTCCACAGGCCAGGGCTGTAGTTTTTTCCTTTGGACTTAAAAACCCGTCGGAGTGCTGCGAAGAAGCCCCACGAACGTCAGGCTGCTCCCAGAGAAGGTGACCACATGTTTGTGGAAAGCCGACCCTGGAAACCGGGACTGGAAGCTCTTTTTGCACCAAAAGGGTCAGTCTAAGGCAAAAGGTGTGGTTGGGAAAGAAAGGAAAGATTCGTCTGAATGCTGGATTTTTGCTGAGTACCACTTTGGGATATCTAAGGAAAAATCTTATTCAGAGGCATTGTTCCTTCAGGGAAAAGGTTTTTTTCCTTTGGGGGAATGCTTTTGCTTTCAGAGCAAACCTTCAGGGTGCTTTAATAGCACATTCTGTTTCAGCTGTGGGGGAAGGGGGGTGGAAAAGGTAACTCTTTCCCCTTCAGCTTATTTTTTTTCTTTCCAGCGAGGTTTTTTTTTTCCTTTTGGTTTCTCAGTCACAGTTAAAGGGGACACAGAAACCTAAAATCTGAGCCAAAAATGGATGCAAGGCTGTTTGTGTCTCAAAAAAGAGTCTGCTATCAAATTTTAAGTGCCTTGGAAAATGGCAGGACCCATTGTCCAAAGAGACAGTTAAAAAAATTAATTCAGTATTTGTTTTCTCATTTTCCAGATGTATCATCTGAGCAAATAAGCTCCCCAGAATTTTGGGAAGCTGTTGCAAAAAATTGTCTCAATCAAGCTCCCCTAATGATAAAGCAAATTTTGCCCTTTGGAGCTTGCAGTTTCTATTTGCGATGCAAAAACAAAATGAAAAGAAAAAAAAGCTGTTTCCCTGTAGACCTTCCCCAGTTTCCTCAGTTTCTCTCTATCCTGACCCCAAAATCCCTTCCCTAAAATTGGATATTCCTTGAGAAAACCTTAAACTTTCCCCAAAACTCCCTTCTTCCCCAGTTTGTAAACCTGGGGTTCAGTTCACTTTTGCAGGCAGTTGGAGTGCACAAAACCACCATCTTAGTGATTCCTAAACTAGTCTTAATTCAGAAGGGGGGTCACAAGAGGGAGGGGACTCCTTTGTTTCCCAAAATGGCCGAAGCCATGTGCTCTCGAGTCATGACGAGCCTCTCTCTTTGTCTGTCCTTCCTTCCCACAATCCCTTTCATAACCCCTTCCTCTCCCCAGACCCTTCCCTCCCTTCAGTGCCGCCCCTGGCACTGCCCTCTCCTCTGACTCTGCCCCCTACCCTCAAACCTCCGCCCTCCAACTCCTCCCCATGTGACTCAAGCCTCCAGTCCCTCCCTGCCCCTGGTTCCCACGGTTTCCCTACCCAAAGTCCCAGTTCCCACACCCCAGAGGGGAGGGTTGGGGGAGCTGGGAACCTGGAAGCAGGAAGTGATCCCAGCTTTTCTGCCACCCCTGTCACATACTGATGGTCAAAAAGAGGGGGGTGCTGTCCACAGTAATTGGGACCCCTTCCCTCAACAAGCAATTCAGGAGTTATGCAAAGCTCAGGCCAGTTTTGGACGTGGAAGTGAATACTTTCGCAGCCTTTTAAAAGCAAATTTAGTAGGGAATCCTATTGTTCCCTTTGACCTCCAACAGCTTCTTTCTTCCCTCATTTCGTCCACACAGTTCAGGCTTTGGGACTCTACATGGAAAAAAGGATTAAGGTATTTATTTCCGGAGCTTTGGCAAAATCGTGAAACGGCTGTTGATAATAATAATTTTCCAATTCGATTAGAACATCTATGTGGTGATGGTGAATGGGTCTCAGCTCTCAAGCAAGCTCAGGAAATTCCTTTAGCTGTTTTGGAACACATTAAAGATGCTGCTTCCAAAGCATTCTTTTCAATCCAGCCGGATGGACATTTCCTGCCTTACAGTAAAATAAAGAAGCTTCCATCAGAAACTTTTGTAACATTTGTGGAGCGATTAACCTGAGCTATCTAGTTACAGGTTAAGAAAGAAGGAGCCCAAGAACAGGTCCTGGAGGAAATGGCGCTGATCAATGCAAATGAACAGAGCAAGGCAGCCATCCTCAGCCTGCCCATGGAACCAGTGCCAACCTTAGATGACATGCTCCAGGTGTGTACCAGGAGGGTTCCCTTCATGACAGCTCACCTCAACCACAGTTCCAGAGATGCATTCAGACCACTGCAAAGAGCTGCCGCCGCAGATGCCATGCCCTCTGTGCCTGTGCCACAGCCACTGCTCAAGAGAAAAATGATGTGTCTCCTGTGCGATCAGGCTGGACATTGGACATCTCAATGCCCTTTAAAGAAGCAATTTCTGGACTTTTGGGACAATGGGGGCAGGGGGTCTCAAGGGTCCAAAGGGAATTTTTCAAAAAACTAAAATCTGAGCGCCTACTTGCCCAGCGTGCTGACATAAAAGGGGCAAGTCCGAGGAGGCGGGGATAAAAAACTAGAAAATGCAAATGTTAAATTGACTAATTCTGCTATAACCAGCTCTGCCTTTCAGCGGAAGTCTCCAGATATGACCTTTTCAGATCATGACGTGAGCAGATCCTGTCTAACCACAGAATATCTCCAAAAGCCTTTTAGGTTGCACCTAAGTGACACTGACTGGCATTTAGGTTCATTAGATCTGCAGGTGCCAGGCTCCTGGCAGCATGTTGGCAGTAAGTATGTCATCCTTGGGGACACCAAGTACACACCGAGAGAGATTGAGATCCTTCTGGGTCTCGTCTCATGTAACCCTAAACAACTAGTTCTCTGGCTGTGCTGTGTCCACCCACCTTTGTTTCTGCCTAAGGGGCAGATAATAGCTCAGGCATTTCCAGCTCCTGACCCATTCCCTGAAAAAGACATCACAAGGAACAAACACCTTGAGGTTTGCCCCACCCGAGTTATTGTGAGGGACAAATTCATAATAAGGTATGAAGTCTGTCACAGTATGGAAGTAGTAAACCTCAAAGGAGTTTTGGACGCAGGCGCAGATATAAAGATTGTACCAGAAAGGATGTGGCCCTCACATTGGGAACTGCAAAATGTGGCTGGGCACGTAGAAGGTATAGGGGGAATGAAATGGGCAAAACAATCAAAAAGTGTTGTGCAAATTAAGGGGCCAAACGGACAATTAGCTACACTGCGTCCATTTGTTTTAGATTATTCAGAGCCCTTGTAGGGGAGAGACCTGATGGCCCAGTGGGGGGTCACGATTGGCATTCCAGATGCCACCCCGGTTTTTCGGGCTGCAACCACTGAAGAGTGCCCTACCCAGAAACTCAATTGGAAAACTGATTCACCAGTATGGGTAGAGCAGTGGCCGCTCAGTAAAGAAAAATTGAAGGTGCTTCAGGAGCTAGTGGATGAACAGCTAGCTAATGGCCACATTGTAGAAACCACGTCTCTGTGGAATTCCCCAGTCTTTGTTATCAAAAAGGCAAACAAAGGCAAGTGGTAGCACCTCCACAATCTCCGTCAAATTAATAATGTCATTGAGGACATGAGTTCTCTCCAGCCAGGGATGCTGTCCCCAGTGATGCTCCCTCAAAACTGGAATTTGGCCATTATTGATATCAAAGATTGTTTATTCCAGATTCCTCTGCACCCTGATGATGCCCCATGTTTTGTCTTCTCTGTCCCTACCCTCAACCAAGAAGCCCCAAGGAAAAGATACCACTGGAAATTTCTTCCCCAAGGGATGAAAACCTTGCCATCTATTTGTCAGTGGTACCTCTCTTCCCTGCTGTCCCCAGTGCATGCAGCTGTAGGAGAAGCCATCATCCTGCACTACATGGATGATGTGCTCGTGTGTGCCCCCAATGATGACTTACTGTCCCACGTGCCTGACCTGACAATCGATTCTTTGGTTGCTGCAGGTTTCGAGCTTCAGGAGGAACAGATTCAAAGGATGCCGCCTTGGAAGTACCTGGGTCTGGAGATTGGTAAGCGGACCATTGTGCCGCAAAAATTGGTTGTCAAAAATAACATCAAGACCTTAGCAGATGTCCAGCAGTTGTGTGGGTCCTTCAATTGGGTAAGACCTTGGCTAGGTCTGACCACTGAGGACCTAGACCCCCTCTTTAATCTTTTAAAAGGGGAAGAGGAGCTAAGTTCTCCTAGGACCCTCACCCAAGAGGCAAGAGCAGCTCTAGAAAAGGTACAGGACTGTATGGCCACCAGATAGGCCAACAGGTGCAAATCAGACTTGCCATTCAAATTCATCATTTTAGGCAAATTGCCACACTTACACGGGATGATTTTTCAGTGGGAAAGAGTGGAAAAATCAAAAAAGGACAAAGACTGTAGGGATCCCCTCTTAATCATAGAGTGGGTTTTCTTCAGTCACCACTGGTCCAGAAGAATGACCAGGCCACAGGAACTGGTAGCAGAATTGATCCGGAAAGCCAGGATCCGGATCAGGGAGTTGGCAGGGTGTGATTTTGAGTGTATTCACATCCCAATTGAGATAAACTTGGGCCAAATCACAAAAGCAGTGTTGGAGCACCTGCTTCATGAAAATGAAGCTTTGCAGTTTGCTCTGGATAGCTACACAGGTCAAATTTCAATTCATCGGCCTGCTCACAAATAATTTAGAGAACAAATTCAGTTCAAATTGTCATTAAAAAATGTTCAGAGCAGGAGGTGCTTAAAAGCTCTAACCATTTTTACAGTTGCATCCAGAGCCTCTCATAAGTCAGGAATAACATGGGAAGATCCTCCAACTCAGCAGTGGGAAAAAGATATTGTTGAGGTGGAAGGATCACCTCAAGTAACTGAGTTGGCTGCAGTTGTTAGAACCTTTGAAAAGTTTACTGAGCCATTCAATTTGGTCACAGATTTGGCCTATGTAGCAGGTGTAGTATCCAGAGCTGAACTGAGTGAGGTCTCCAATTCTGCACTTCTCAACTTGCTCTCCAAGCTAGTAAATCTGATCTCCCAATGAGAGCAACATGTGATGCACATCAGATCACACACTGATTTACCAGGGTTCATAGCCGAGGGCAACAGAAGGGCTGATGCTCTTGCTGCGCCTGTGGACATGGCCCCACTCCCAAACATCTTTGGACAAGCCAAAATCAGCCATCAGCTTTTTCACCAGAACGCACCAGGCCCAGTCCACCAGTTCCACCTAACTCAGGAACAGGCTCAGGCAATTGTGTCCATGTGTCCCTCGTGCCAGCAACACGCACTCCCAGCCCTAAATGCAGGAGCAAACCCCAGGGGATTGAAGAGCTGTGAGGTATGGCAGATGGACGTGACACACATCGTGTCCTTTGGTAGGCAAAGGTATGTCCATGTATCTGTAGACACCTTTTCTGGAGCTGTCTATGCCTCTGCCCACACAGGGGAGAAGTCTAGTGATGCCATGAAACACCTAATACAGGCTTTCTCCTCCCTGGGCATCCCCAAATCAATAAAAACTGATAATGGACCCATGTACACATCCAAGGAGTTCAGAAGCTTCCTGCAGCAATGGGGAGTAGAGCACAAAACAGGCATCCCCTACTCCCCAACAGGTCAGGCCATCGTGGAAAGGACCCACCAAAACCTCAAAAGGGTCCTCAGCCAACAACATCAGTCTCTAAAATTAGAAACACCCCAAATCCAGTTGTCCAAAGCCTTGTTCACTCTGAACTTTTTAAATTGCACGTTTGAAAATCTTAACCCACCAATTGTGCGCCATTTCAGAGAGAACTGCCAACTGCAGCTGAAAGCAAAGCCTCCGGTAATGGTAAAGGATCCAGCAACCAGGGAAACAGAGGGTCCTCATGATCTGATCACCTGGGGTCGTGGTTATGCCTGCGTGTCCACTCCCTCAGGTCCCAAGTGGGTGCCAGCCAAGTGGGTGAAACCTTTCATCCCTAAAACTGCAAAGCCACCTGCAGAAGTCCTGCAAGTGGCCAGTGCGTCCTGGAGGAGGAGAAAGTGCCGAACCCTCTCCTTCTAATTATCATTTTCCCTTAACAGTATTTTTCTGCACAGTTTATCTGTACTAGGTGTCATTTTTTTTCTTCTTCAGCTTTAAAGGTACTCAAGGTCTGAACTCTGAACATCTCCCACAAACTGAGCCTTCCTCCTTCTCAATTTAATAAGAAAAAGGGAGATGTTACAGTGTGTTAATTAGGTGCATATTGTGTTTCATTGGGTTTGTAATGTTTTCCTCTGTTCCCCTTGAAAACGGTATCACGTGGTTTGTCCCTGCTCGGCAGTGCCCATCCTCCCACACTGGAATGTAACACAGCTCTGTTCCACTCCCACCTTGTCCCTGGTTGGGCAGTGGCTTGTCCCTGCCTCTGGGCCCTTCCCCCCTGGGAAAAAGCCCTGGGCGAGGGAGGGGCGGTCTCTTTTGCCTGGAAACGGGGACAAGGAAGGAGCTAGCTACTGGCTCTGGACTTGCCAAGGGGCTGGAACCCAAATAAAGCCTTGATTCTCCCCTGGAAAGAGCAGACTCTTTCTTTTTGCCATCGACGATTGTCTGGGTCTCTCAAAAGAACTCCCACAATGTACCTTGTCTTATCTCTGTGTCTTACATAAAACCTTCTGTCTTTACAGTTCAAAAATATGCAAGGCAGCCTCTGATGTATTCCATATGTTTTTCTAAAACTTACCATTATTGTACTTAGTGGCAAATGAAAATTTGGCTAGGATTAATCCAGTTTTGCCAAGTGATAAATACTGTTGGCTTGTCTGTTAATACATCTGACAAAAAAAATTAAAGGAAGCATCCTGTGAAATTAACAAGGAAATAATTACCTGGAAGTTCCCATGGTGTGATCATTATATGATGATGATTTTTGATTACTGAAAGCTACACTGAAATATGAACTCATCTCGTATTGTCATTGTGCGGTACAAGGCAATGAGACCATGCAATTGGGGTGTTCTAAAACTTCTTTGTATGCTTTTCTTTTTACTATGGCTGTATTTGCTAGGGGGTAGATCCGCTATTAAGCTGTAGGGTTAAGAATATGCCAGGTCAAAAGGCAGAATGATTTTGTCTAGAATCTAAGCAGTTGAATTGAGGATGAGACTGGATAAGTACTAACATAAGAGGCTGCAGACAGCATTTATTCATATGATTCATTTCAAAGTCTACATATATATATATGTTTACATTGTATATGTTCTTGTTTATCCTGGAATGTTACAAGCTAATGTTTTTTACTTTAAAACTGTAAACTTCTAGAGCTGCTGAAGGAGAACCAATGGAAGAAGTGGTTCAAGAAATGACTTTAGATGAGTGGAAAAATCTTCAGCAACGGAACCGACCAAAGCCTGAATTCAACATCCGGAAGCCAGAATCCACTGTTCCTTCCAAAGCAGTGGTGATTCACAAGTCAAAATATAGCGATGATGTAAGCACTGCCTCAGGAATTCTGTAAACTCCTTTATGACCAGGGTTAGGAAACCGTCTCTATTTTTTTACTACTACTTCTGGTGTTAATCTGAATAGGCAAGAAAATGATATCTAAGCTTTATCACTGCAATGACACATGCTCCAAAAGTGGCTTTAAATTGGGTGGTTTTTTGTGTTGGTTTTTTTATTTGTTTTTTTCCTGACTCAGATTATTGCTGCTATTTTCTATGTAAACATGTAATATATCAAGTTGTTGTACCTTATGGCTCAGCTGCTGCCACCTGTATGGGTCTCTGGTAATTCTGCTAGAAAAACTTGGTTTACTACACACTTCTTTTCCTCAGTTTGAATCCTGTTTAGCTTACTTGCCAGTATATACTTGCATGTATCTCACTGTGCACTTGAATATACAAACTTTTCTTTTTAGGGTGTGGTTGGTTTTTTTGGGTCCTGCTTCTTAGAACTAATCCTGGAGAGCTTGTGGTGCTGTAGTGTTCACCCTCTACCTAGTCCCCCTAAATTTTACTGCATGGTATTATTTAGATTGAAATTTCAGGGAGAACTACTAATTCTGAAAAGAGAGGGGAATCTTCTTTCAGATTCTAGCTTACTTAGATTTCAGATTTTCAGAAGTATGTGCATATGGTCTAGCACAATGGAATTTTGATCCTTGAAGTCTGTGTGCATTTATGAATACACATATTTTCTCTAGTTATAATGTTAACATCAGAACTTGCTTAATCACTTTAGATCATTGAGTCTATGTTGTTTTAAGTGAGATTTCTTAGGTCAGGGTTGCTATTATCCCTTTTTTGTTTTCTGAGAGAGATAGTGGTAGGGGTGGGGGGGAGCATCTTCCACAAACTCCAAAGAGAGAATACAGATGTGTGAAGAGTGCATACAAGTTTCTGTTCCTTTTACCCATAAAGTTTCTGTTCTGGTAGAGAAATCATTAAAATGGACACAGAATAAGAGGTACGGGAGCTGTGTAACATAGGCGAGTGAAATCCCTGAATTAAGACACTGAATAAGTGATTCATCATTGTAAGGGATAAGTTAAGATATACTTTATCATTACTACATTAATGTTAAAGTTACGCTGGGCAATAGTCTGACATGCACTAACTATTAGGAACACACAGTTATAACCAGTAATCTCATAGCTGCAGGCATGAGATAAATACATCAATTAAGTAGCTTTGATATGGCCTTTTATCCATTGCTTGGAGGTGACTATAGGAGTAAGTAGCTTAGGTCTGATGCTCTTTGAAAACCTAGATTATATTTCTGACAAACCTCTTCAGTATTCTGGAGTTGGTATAGAAGTTTTTGTTGTCAGGAATCTCTGAGCCAGCAAAGAACTATCCCAGGCATCTGGGAAGCTGCAATTACCTCATCTATGTTAAAATCCTGTGCAAGTTAAGGCTTGTGTTTTACTCCAGATGCCATCTTGGTTCATCTGCTGCTTAATCTGTAATATAAGTGTGAATGTGTATCTGGGAAGGGAGAAGCTTTAACCAGATCTTCTCTTTAGTTGCAAAAAGAAGACTTTGAAGATGATTCTCATGTCTTTAGAAAACCAGTGAATGATATAACTTCTCAGCTGGATATTAATTTTGGAAGTCTTCCTCACCCTGGCCGTGGATCAAGAGGAGCACGAAGTGGTCGTGGTCGTGGCAGAAGACCTGAAGAGACAGGACCTCGACCAGAAGTAGTGGTAAAGGATTTTATTGCATTGTTGTTGTTAATTTTTTTTCCCCCCGCCCTTTTCTTTTTTTTTTCCCTGCTGTTGATGTTTGTGTGTGTCCTGCCCCTTTCTGTGTGGAATTTTGATTTCCATAGTGACAGACTTGTTTCTAATTCTTGTCTCATCATATGTAGTCTTGCATATTGAGTTTCTGGCCCATATTATATTACTTGAAATTAAATAGTGACTCAGGCTTACAACTCTTAACACATTTCAGAAAGTCTGATTACTAGATGCTCTAAGGGTAACTAGAGGAAATGATGCCATGGGTTTTGAAATTAATTGGGAAGTAATTAAAATAACTAAAGGCTTGTATTTCTTTGAAAACAATCAGTATGATACCGTAATACTTTGGTTACTGACAGTAGAGATCAGTAAATGTGTGATCCTACAGAATGACTCATGTGTTTAATACAACCATTATAAAAAACTTCCTCTTTTTTTTTTTCCTTTGGAAAAAAAAAGCATTTGCACACTGAAACATGGCATCTTCATTCTTCATACTTACAGAAGCTTTACTGTGACTAAAATGCTTTAAGACTAGGAACTTTCAGAATAATATGCAAGTGTTGATGCATTTGTTTCATCTGGAAGAAAAAGGTTCTTTATAGTAACAGATCAGCGAGATTAAAACTACAGCCCAATATGTTCAGTGGTTCTAGAATGCAAAAATACAGTAATGCTGCTTTTATAAATATGCAGTATTTTGCTTGAGACTGTTTTACTTTTTTCTTCATTCAGTGGTGCACAACTTGTGACCTTTTGGTCCTCTCCAGGCAGCATTCACACTGAAAACAAATTACAATAGTCATAACTTCTGAGATGGAAGTTTGTGATAGAGATGGATACAATTTGAGCAGAAGTAGCATTTAGTAGTAGTAGCATTTGAGTAGAAGAATGAACCCTTTTGAGGGTAAAATATGTATACATAGCTGTCAGATACTTTTGAAATGCTTTCATTTTTATAAAACTTCTTTCTTCCTTTACAGGTACAGCTTGTTGCTCCAAATCCCGATGACCCTGAGGATTTTCCGGCTTTAGTTTAAAGACCCATCGTGAATGGTGGTATCTCAAAGTTGCTTTGTAACTATGAAGACACCAGTTCTATGCTGGTGTGGATTAAGGAAGCCTGTTTCCTTCTGGAAAGTTGTTTGGGTGTTTGGTGTGGAATGATTGCAGCTGTCTGCTAATAGAGTTGGGTTCTGGAAATATGGGTGGAGGTGGACTGGGATCCTGTCACAGGTTCTAATGTCAGCCTCCATTTGTGAAACCTATGGGAAGGCTTACAGTACTTCCCTACTAGGCTTCAAGTGAAGTTAAAGGGAAGAGTGTTTAAAAATGTATATATAGAGATTATATCAAGTTCTCCATGACACCATGGTGAAATGTAAACTGTTCAATGTGACCTACAATGTGGGTCTTAGTTTCACTGTACATTTGAAAGCTCTTTCCTTTGGATGAAGTGTATATTTCAGACAGTCACAGTTCTTCAGTTTGGCAAATAAAGAAAAGTGCGCATTGATTTGGGTTTGAGGTATTATTTTAAGAAGTCAGAGTGATAGGTGGAAGGTTTTGCTAGTTGGATGTAGTCTGGGGGGAAAAGCCCCAAACCCTAAACAGCAGTCTGTACTTACCAAAAAAAGTGAACACCTCCAAATGGAAGTGATCTTTAAAATCAAGGCAGCTCAGATGCTTTCAATTGACACCTAACTATAAGTCCTACTTCAGTAACAAGATATCTTCAAAGTAATTGCAGACTAGTAAATAAAATAACAAATTTGATATAATGACTATATTATTAAGGAAGCTTTTAATTTTAGCAGGAACAACTACAAACTAAAATGTTTCATGCCTTACCAAGAAATTTGTGATGTTGGGGATGAGGTGCAATGTACTTTCATTGCAACTTTAACATACTTGAGCCAGATTTTCTGTTTCCTGTCACGGGGACACTGAGAGCCATTCTGGGGGATCTGAGAGCAAGAAGAAAATGGTGCCAGATGTGATGACAGACAGAAATGAGAGGACAAGCACGCTGGACATTTTGGAAGTAGCTGTCAGCCTCACAGGAGTCTTCAAATGCCTGCTCAACTTGAACATGTTCTTTCAATTTACTGGGAAAGCAGATGACTATAAATCTTTCACATTTTCCAGATCTGTGCCTCACTTCTAAGCAATCTCCTTTGAGAACAAATAGTGGATGAAACTTGAAAAAAAAAAAAGTTTTGCTTTGGAGTAAGCTCTATGAGTACTCACCTAATCTTAAAAGACTTTTCTCACTGATGAGGCTTTACTCAAATAGGATGTAGTCATCCTAGAAACTCTTTTCTATATGCTCCAAACAGATGGTCTGCAGAGTAGTTCAGCCCAAAGGATTTTTTTTTTTTACATTGTTAAATTACTTACATGACAATTTGCTGTAACATGAGATTTTGTGTTCTGTAAGAAGTTTATCGTAGTGGCATAGAGATGCTCTGACTTGTAGTAGGAAGAATGTGCAAAAGTGGTGGTGTTAGAGGAACCCATGCTGCTGCTATTTGAATAACTGAACTGGATGAAATAATGCACAACTACTTCACTTTGTAGTCACAAGTAAGTCATTTGAAATCACTGCAGTTTAAGATTTACATGATGCTGCCCTTTTTACAGGTTTTGTTTGTTTTACCAAAAATGGCAATTTAATCAATGTGGAATCGAAGTGATTTTGTCTGTGGGGTTCTTGGAGTATTTTGCTTGTTTTTCCCTTGTTTCCATTTTCCCATTGGACAGGGAAGAATGTGTCTGAATTTTTATTTATATTTTTATTTGCTGGGATGAGCTTCTTTGCTTCTTCTATTTCCTGTCATGTTTTGAATGTAATCTTCTCTTCTACTAAGGCATCTTTTTGCCACAGAAAGTCTTCATATACTTAAACCTCCCTTTTTCTTTTAAAAATTTATATCTTAGCTATGCTGTGCTAGTGAGCTCAATCTGCTGTGATGTGTTCACTTTAGTTCTGACTGTTCTTTGGGAAGGCTGAGAGAATTGTTTTATTTTTCAGTCTCCTTCCTGCTGTTGCAAAGTTACTGTTTATTCCTCTAACTTTGATCTCTCTTTCAAAATAGAATGACAAATAGGTTCTTTGGGGAATGCTTTAAAGGACTTGTGGAAATGTATTTGTATAATCCACTTTTGGTCAACAGATTGTTAAACTCCTGATTAAAAAGAAAAAAGGCTGGTTACAAGACTGTTTAATTAAAAACAGAGCAACCAACCAAAACTAAGAAATACAACTCAGCCAGTCCAAAACTTTATGAGAGTGAGATTTAGTGTAATTAATTACTGCTTAAACCAGAAGTTTCTTAGAGCATCTGTGACAATTTTATTTTTCAGTCTGTCTGACTTGAATATAGCTTAAGAGTTTCTCTAGTTAATGGTATATCCAAGTATGGAAAAGAAATTATTAATTGTAAGTGATGAGTGATGTGATTTCTTTGCCTAGCTGTGATAACAGAACTGTGAATTTCAGTCATCTGTCATATTTAAGGTACCGAAACAGCTGTATCTGTAAAGCAAAGATTTGCTGCTGTCACTCCTTTTGTAGCTTTACTCCTTCGTATAAGGCAGTTGGCAGTGGGTGTAAATATATACACAAATACTAGTAGAACATGGCATGCATATAAAGAAGAGATTAAATTGTATTGAAGATCTTAGTCATGTTATTCTTTAATGCATTACTACCAGCTACTCTCTGGATTAATGTAGTGAGTGGCCTAGGAAAAACTGCTACATTTCAGCTTTAAGTTTTGGATTCATGTAAGTTGCAGTAAGTTTGCAAAGAAAGGAATTCACCTCTCTGTGACTGTCATTTCCATATGATAGTGTTGATACAATGTAGTTCAGTTGAATCATAAGCAGTACTTCAGTTTAGTATTGGCAAGCATATATTAATGTGGAAATGCCTTCAGAGGAAAAAGAGACATGTCTGTGCTTGAGATAAGAATACCAAAGAATGAATAAAAAGACTCAGAAATAAAAAACTGAGTTGATAAATAGGAATATTGGGCATTTGAGCCCACAAGAAATGAGCTTTCAGCTGCTTATACCTTTTTTTTTTTTTTTTTTTTTTTGGTATGAAAACAGGCCTTAGGGTATAAGCGTGCTTTGGGCCCAAACCCAAATACTGTACCTCTAAGTACATTTATGCCTTTAAGATTATTCTTAAATCTTATATTAAAATTTTTTCACATAATTTGTCCTTTTTTTTCCAGAGCTGTCACAGGCACATACATACACATTCATATAAAACCCCAAATATATGTATGTATACACACACACATATATATATATATATGCATGCAGTGTTGGAAGTAATGCAATAGTGACTCATTATCAGTGGATCAGTAATTGAATGTGAAACATTATTATCTTTGCATAAAAAGTACATTTCAATCACTGATTAATGGCCATGAAATCAGAGCTTTTTGTCTTTGAGTAGCATATGCTGAGCAAGTACTGAACAGTTTATGCTTGGGAGGCGGGCAGCCTTCAGTCTTTGGAAGATGTAACAACTGTTACAATTTGGCTGCATTACTTAGAATTTATCTTGCAGTACATTATATCTTCAGCAGCATTTTATTTCTCTGAAAACAAATTCCTTTAAAAATTTGTGATACAAGTGTTGCAGATAGCCGTGTCTTCAGTGCAGCCTGAGATACTGCATCACATTTAACGACAATGTTATATTGGAGATGAACCAGCCTAAATAAATTGAGTAAAGTTTCTGATCTCCCTGTTTAGGTAACTAAACTAGTTACTAGTAAAACTAACTAGTATGACTGTTCATAATCTGTGTTTTGTTGTCTCTACAGATGTTTTAAAGCTAATTAGCAGGATTCAATAAGCTGTTTCTTGCTTTTAAGCAATAGTTCCTCTCTTGAGATTTGTACAGTAGTTACTGTTTGAATGAAAGATACTGAATTTTGCGTATTGTAATTGAATCAGCAGGATAGCTCAGCCAAAACAAAAATAACAGCAAGGTTATAATAAGCTGACATACTCTGATCCAGGAATTCTATACTTGTTAGTTGTTTGGTTATACTTCTGTTGCTTATGGATTGAGTGCTTCTTTTCAGAGTTTTTGCTAGCTTTAGCAAGGACTTGGAACTTTAGAAGCTATTGTGGGAAAAAGTAAAACGTAGTAATCTTTTCAATGAAGCTGCCACCAGCACAAAAGATTGGAGGCTGGAAAGGTCTGATCAGTGGGAGGAAGAGACAGAACTGAAAAAAATCAACATTAAACAGTAGTTCACTTTAAAATAGGTATGATGTTGGTGTAGAGACTGACAAAAAGCACCTAGAAGCATGAAATTAGGAAAAATATCATGAATTGTAAGTACTGACTAGAGATTCAGTCCAGTGAGCACATACCATTTTGGGAAGAACGGTGAAAGATCAATCTAGTAATAAGAGAACATGAACTCAGGAAGAAATACAAGGAGGTCTAGAGAAAAGCTGTGTTTGAAGGAGGGATAATGAGGAGGTTGAGCCCTGCCACTGAGGAAGAAAACAGAAGAAATGGAATTATTCTGCCATATTAAAAGAATGGCATCAAAGCACTGACAGAGGCAAAAGCAAGTGAAGTGATGTTTAGTTATTTGCCCTCCTGCTGTTGGCATCACTCTGACTTTGTATTTTCTTGCATTAGTAATGCCAAGGGTCTATTCCCATTGTGCTGTCAGGGTACAAGGTACAAAGATTTGCCACTTTATCCTTATTAGTGCTGTAACTGAGCTGCAGAAACTGGCATGGTTAGAAGAGCTGGGAGTTGCAGGTGCTAGTGATACAGAAAAGCTTTTCATCTCTACTATGCTTTTATGCAGCAGGGCTGCATAAAATGAGTTGAGGGATCAAAACCACCAGTGGCTGCTTTGCCTGTCTGGACTCTTTGTCAGCCTTGAGAACTAGGACAGACTTTGACAAGGAGAGCATGAACCAGAAATTTTTGTTTGAAGGACAGACTTTCTAGGTGCCTTCTTCCACCTGCTTTGTGACAGTCCAACACTTGACAAGGCTCTTGGAAATATCCCATGGATGGAGGGTGTCATGTTTAATACCACATTTGCTTACTTCAAGATGGTTCATGTCACATGGCATTTCTGGTTTAGAGTGATATAAAGTATACTGAAAACACATACCCACAATATTATACTTAATATAGCAACTGCAGCACACAGATTCATCACAATACCAATGTGACTCCCTTTACTGGTCCCTATGAAATGCATCCTCACTGTCACCATGTCAGGTGTCCCCAGGTGTCAGAAGGAAGGGGAGGGTCAATCAGTTGAAGCCCATTGCTCTCTCTGAAATTCTTATGCCAGTTGTCTGGCTTTTATGTTCTGTGTATTCCCTCTCCCCATGCTGGCCTGGTCTTCATTCTTACTAAAGTACTGGTTGATCACTCAGACTTTGATAGCCATTTATCCAAAACAAAGACCCACCTCATTTTCCCTTTCAGTTGAGATAAAGTCATCTCTGCCACTGCTCTGGTCCATCATTCCCTGAGCTTCAAAAGCACATCACGCTTGTCTAGGTTCTCTTTGCCTTATCCATATTTAGGACTTACAAGTCAGTCACATCCATATGAAACCAACCCCAAAATGAGAAGTGCAAGTAAAGAACATCTCTTCTTTAACAAACCCTTGGTAAGGTAGGTTTAAAGCATAGTTTTGCTATAAAACTAGACTCAGATTTAATGTATAACAGCACATCCTTTTTGCTATAGCATGTTTTTTTTTTCTACTCTTACATAAAAATGTAGAAACTGCAATGCAAAGGAGGCTAAATAGACCCAAAGTGAAGCTACTCAGAACTACTGTAGACAGATTATTCTTGCAGTGCATTAACTTCTCAATGGAATTGTCTTGGGCCACTGTTCAATTTTTTTCTGTGGGATTCTTTAGTCCTCTTCCCTCCCCTGCCCAGTGCCAGTGCTCCTAAAGATGTGATAGGGCTTAACTGTGTTTTCCTGTGGGCATCACATGCATAGATTGGTGTTCTCCAGACAAAACCATTCACTCTTCATCAGGAAACTTGTTTGTTAAGGTGCTTAAACATTCATGTAAGTTTGGAAAGGATCACCTTACAACAGAAGAACACAGATTTTTCAACTATAAAACTCTATCTTGGAGGCAAGCAGAAGTTTACTTGCTTGTCAAACAGGCTCTGCTTGGTGTGTGCAAATTCTGCATTTTCTAATATAGGTAAGGTAAAGGCGGTAAGAAGTATTTCAGTTGGTCATTATTTTTTGCTGTTGGATATTTTTTAAAAATACTTAGCTAGGCAATCCCCTGTGCTTGTGCAAAAATCAGCGTTCCTAAAAATTTAATTGTTTTGGGAAGTCCTCACTGTCGTGGTAAGTATCAAAGTATATATTATATTTAAGATATTGCCTGTTAAGATTTAAGATAATACCTGTTTCTAAAAATTAATACTATATAAACATAGAGGAAGGAGAAATAATAACTAAAACCCCGTTGATCTGTCTTACTGTGCTTTTTTCACTGTGTAACAGTATCCCAACATTTCAAATACAGGTACTGTTTTCCAATGTGAGTTCCCAGAAATGTAGAGTCAGAAAGTCTCTATTTTTGGAATTTTAAAAATGTGTTTTAAGAATCTGTGCTTTAATTAAAGGTTTTCAGGCAGCTGAGTGTGTTGTGTTTTTTTCAGTCTGCTTATGAGTCAGTCTGGTACGGATATGATGGCTTTGTGATCATACTGGAAATAAAACAGAAAAAACCCTTCTGATTACTTTTAATTTTACACAATTCATGCTTACACTTTTCACTATTCAGTATTTTGTATAAAATCAAATGCAATCTGCAGTATTTTCAAATGACACACAAGTGCATATTGAACTAATTAATATTACAAGATAATATGAAGCTTTATCTTAAAAATACCTTCAGCAAAATAAACTTTTGTTCTGTCAAGCCAAGTTAAAAATTATTATTAAAAATATACAGTTTAAATATAATCAGGAATGAACAGTACTGATTAGTCGTGAAGTTTTAGACCTCAATGTACATGAGTTCATGTGTGACAGTCTGCAAACAATATAAAAACTGCAGTGCAGCAAACTGGTGAACATCACATTTATGTTTTTGGGGTTTTTTTCTACAATCTTACTCTATTAAATTAGCAGTACTTCCTCTACTGTCATACTGGGGCAAAAAGATAAGGTTCATAAAGGTCTCTGTTAATGTCTGAGTTTTTTTGATGTTGTAATGCAAAGCAGCAATTTCACGCAAGATATTACAGCTTTTAAGCATATGCTGTCTTTTGAGTTAAGAGATTGAGGAAGAATCCATCTGTCACATTTGACAGAGGAAGGAATTTCTAAGGAGAATCTCCTAACTGATGGTAGCAGCACTAACTTCATTCAGCTGCTCTGTTATACAAAGGTGATGTAGCTGTCACAACACATTCCACTTTGGCATGTAATACTTCATAATTCAGAAGAATTTAGAAACTAAGGACTTCCTCACCCATGTCCATTCTTCATTCTTGTACCTAAGACACCTTTGGTATGGTATATTAAAAATGTTAGAAAAAGTAATAAAAATTCATAAACTAAGCAGTATAACCAGATGGGGCACAATGAGGTAATGAGTTAATTTTCCATATAAGGCTATTTAGAAAGTTCAAATGTAAAATCCGTTTGACATGTATGTGTTTTTCACCAAGATGGTGGATGGGGTATCCTGAACCACATTGATGCCAAACATGCAGTTTTGGTTTAGCTAGACTTGCTATTGTTTGTGCACTTGTGTTACGCAAATTTACTTCTGATGAACCTAGTGACTGTGCTGGTTACTTTAAATGAGACAAATTCTGATCTGGAATTTGGAAGGGGTGAGAAAGAGACCACTTATTTTTAGCTTAAAAAAAGATGCTAAAGGACGCAGCTCAGCTGAGAGAAGGGCAAAGCCAAATACAGTAAATATTACTAAATTTTTATTCTGATTCTCACTTCACTATTTGCATCCCTTTTGCCTTCCAAGATGAGAATTTTGTTGAAAAATAAACATAGACTAATATTTGCACAACACACCTGCTCTTGTGGTTACCTGTACATAAGCTTTTGCACAAATGGCTTACTAACAAACCCATCCCACCAAAAAAAAACCCCCAACCTGAACCCCACTAAAAAACCCTAACCAGAAAATCCAAATAACTCCCCACAAAACAAACAAATCAACCACATTCAATCCCCTCCCCAATTTTAATTGCCTTATCAGGATGAGATCAGTCCTCCTCTTTTAAATGCTTTTTATCTAGAAGAAAAGGGGATGAAAAAGGAATTTTAAGAAGAAAACAAAAAAATATTTTCAGTGTGAGCCTTCAATGGTCCTTTATTTTGCATTAAACTTTTCTTTTTAATTTATATTCATATTTGCAGGTTTTAACTATCTAAGTGCATGGATGTTACCTGTAAGCTTACTTATACTTCACATCCTGTTTCCTCTCCAAATTCATCATTCTCTTGCTAGAAAATGTTTTCAAACCCCTTTGTGATATTCATACTGGCATTCAAAAGTCACCAGCCTAACAGAAGGTTTATTTCCATTTAAAAGGATATAGATTGAAACTAGTCACTAGGCATTTACATTCATTGAAATACACTTCCTTCTCTCACAGAGGTAATCTGCATCTTTAAAATCTTCAGTTATTCCATTTTACTAACATTTCAGATTTCTCCGTTTCTTTCACTTTCTAATGTAAGTCACTAAATCAACAGAAAACTAATTCATATTTAAGGCTATGTGGTAACAGCCCTCATCTGAGGGATATGCAGCTATAACCATCAGCTGGTTGACAAAGGTACATCAGTTTTGAAATGTCATAATGTGAAAAGCAGTAGGAAAAAAAACCCCACTATAGTCCTGTAGGGGATGAAAATTTCAGTCTCAGGCAGATTCCTCTAAAAATTACACTGCTTTATAAACAGGTAAATTGTAGTTCTTGAAGTATTAGGTGTCAAAATTTTTATCTGCCCCCGAATTCCACTACCTCAGTTGTATTACACCCTTATTTTCCTTTTTTTTTTTTTTTTTTTTTTTTTTTTTTTTTTTTTTTGGTGTGTGTGTGTGCTGCACTCATTATGTGTCCCAAAGCTAAATACTAGCACTGTCCACATGTTACCAAGTGTACCAATGAAATCCGGGGGGAATTCTTACCTTTCATATATGGTAATTTAAAATTTCACCTAAAGGACTTGGCAGGAAAAGAAACAGTAATGTTTCAGTGATTAAATAGTAATGACATTTCAACATGACAGCACTGCTTTAAATGGTAGTGGTTTTCCTCCCCTTTTAAATCATACCAGATTTAAAGTAGTTATAACTAGTTCAAAGAGCAATTAGTTGAGAACAACTAAAAAGCTGTCACTATTAAAAATGAGTTAATCACTTACATTTAGTTTTCCCTAAATAAATCACACAACTTTTAACAATAAAGCACTCTTTGGTGGACAATAGTTACATTGTGTACTCAGTAATGCAGGTTCATAAAAAACTTCATACAAAGTAAGAAAGAACAGCCAGTCAACACAGGAGAGTACCAATACTATTAGAAAAAAAGCGTTTGTGGTTGATTCTCAGACTCAAGTGAAGACTTCAGCCCAGTCTGAATGAACAATACAGATTTATATACTTAAAAGCCTCCACCATCTAGTGGTCAGCAGCTAAGTGATTGCCATCACAATTCACCACATGCATCATACATATTAGCAAGCCCTCTTTATAATAGAGAGCTCAAATATTTACACCTGAGTCTGAATATATGTAGATTTTGTTGGTTTTGAGAAAGTGTTAGCATGGTAGAAAAAGATCTACCAAACGTGTTGACATTTCATTTTATTCTGCAAGTAAGAAAGAGATTATTCTGTTTCATTTTCTGCTGAAAAATAGAGCCAAAGCGATCTTCCTTGAATTGCATCAAGTCCCCTCTATATCCCCTTCACTCCTGAATATCCTCTTCAACACTGGTGGTTTATTCGAAATTCAGCGCAATACTGTTCTAGTCTTTGTCACGGATTGGCTGTTGAAATAAAACATATTTGAGGGGAAAAGTTAAAGATTACTCAATGTGTATTTCAAGCAAGAATTTCTGGCAAGGTAAAATGAGCAAATGGTACTTCAAAGAAAGAAAAAAAAGTAAAAGTTACTGCCTTTAATAACACAGCAATACTGATTGTCAAGAATGCACAGACTGGTCTGATCACAGGCAATATGAAGAAAATTCTGTTCCACACAGAAATGCAAAAGGGAATTCAAAGTACCATAATTTCATTAAGTGCATTTGTGTAAAGCATTCCTTTTCTTTTTCTCCCTCTGAGGTATCAGATGGTAGGAAAACTAGGAAGAATAGGACACATTAATATTTGTTTAAAACTTGGTTTAGATTACATATAGACAGGCTCTGAAATGGTGCAGGTAGTTTTCAGTATTTGAACAAGGGGTGTAGAAGGCGACTTTGTAATACCTGGTAAAGCAAAGGCATATGAGATTTTTAAAGTGTAATTCCTATGTGTTAGATTTTGTGATATTCCCATATAACAGTTTTCATACTTTTTACCCCATGCTCCCCATTATAATTTTTGTAATAACTTTATCTACTTCCCTTAAGCACCTCTACCCATCAAAATGCCTTTACCACTTGAGATTTCATTTTTAGTCAACTACTTATTATAAATTTAATTTAAATTCTGTTCTGTGTGGTAACATGGAAAAGACCATTTAACTTGCATCTTATGACTCAGATGGTTTGGATGTGAAATATGCACCTTGTTAAAATACAGACATTAACTTCTCAGTAACTGGAAAATTTACAAGGAAAATGTCTTAACTGGAGAAATAAGGGCATCCACAGAGAAATACTGGGTTACGGGCTAGCAGTGTGATTTCCTGCAATTCAAAACCAGTATTATTTCAATCACAAGATATGTGTTATCTCAATCAGTACTTTCTTTCATAGATGGCAGCTGACGTCTAAAGATGTTCTACAAAGGAAATGCAACGAGCATTATAGATAGGATTGAAATTCCCTGCATTCTCTTTAAAAAGCCAGAAGAGTGTTTTAGCTGTAAATAGCTGTTTTAGCTGAAAAGTCATCCTGGAGACAGTCCACGGTAATGTCTCCAATAGCCTGAAGGATGAAATGGCAAATGAATTCTCTAGCTCTGCAGATTATACTGCATTAGGATGGGTCACAAGTGTGGTTCACATACGGAAAGAATTGACTAAAGTGACATAAAGCAGCAAATGAGATTGACGTAAAAATGATGAAAGATGTTTCCACTGGAATGTATCAGAAAGAAAATGAAAGAATAAGGATACACAGTAATGTCAGAAGTTCAGTAAAGTAAATGAAGTCTTGACAAAGACAGATGTTGGTTAGGGCAGGATATCAATATTGTAGAAATATTTATTCTCTACCCTGCAATCCACTGGATCTGGATCAAGTTCAATGAATCTGAGCACTATGAGATAATGCAAACTGCTCATACTTCAAGAACTGCTCATACAAGAAATTAAACTTAAATGAAAAGGCATGCTTAAAAAAAGACTGATACTTTTTCAAATACTACAGGAAAAATAAAAGGACACCTACAAGACTAACAACAACGTACTGCATTCTAAATCCATTAAATGATAGGATCATACCAAAACACCCTTCAGAGTGACCAGCACCCAATTAGCCCTCTCAGATTATAAAACAATTAAGAGATCCATAACTGACAGAACAAGGACAAATTTGATTATTGGATGGAAATATAAAAGTAACTGAACTTCTTAGACCTCCAAAGTTAAAAGAAAAGAAACAATATATTGTGAAGTATTTGGGGTAGAAATTTTAGAAAATCCATTAAGATATAAAGGCAGTATAATTTATGAAATTTGAGATTGGTCTGGTCTTTGGCCTTCAGAATCTGGCAATACACCTAAAGGACTTCTTACAAAATTAATGAAATCTCCTGTGAACGCTATGCTGTTATCTCCTAAGGATAGCTATTCACATATCACACAAAACAAAGGTCAGTTTGGAAAAGTGCTTTCCAGGAACTGAAAATCTCTCTTCAGATTTCACATGCAGGAATGCAGCTACAAAATGTTGCAAACAGGTTAGGTTAAAACAGGGAGAAATATGAAGAATTAAAACAGCAGGCAGAATCCCATAAATTCTATTCGGACCAAAACTGACATGATGAAAATTAGGCAAAATGGAAAAAAATCCCAACCAACCAAAAGGAAAACCTGGGAAAATACTACTGATTTTTAGTAAAATACCTATTTTGGGAAAAAGGTATTATTTTTTAGTATGTTATTTAATAAATCAAAACAAAGTCACAACTAAAAATTCTCTGAATAGAATTTACTGCAGTCCACTGGCTATTTCCACTGACTAATTGAGCAAATCTTTCATAACTTCATTTCCTTCAAGGTAACAGGATGAAGAAAGAGAAAGAAGAGCTCTGTGAGGAAAAAGTTGCAAACCAACTTAAATTTTCAATGATATTTATAAATCAAGCCACATAGCATAGGAAGTTATGTGCCACCTTTTACTTTTTCCAGTCAAAATCTCTTCATCACATGACAGACCCATCTGAAAGTTATTCACTAAGAATTTAAGACAAATTCCAGTAAATTGTAAGCAATGGAAACTGTCTGAATATCATTTTAAACTATGCTCTCAGGCTCGTCTTTTATAATGACCTGGAGAGTTGCCACAAAGAGGTGTGATCACATGCCTAGAAAACAGTCACAGGATCTGTAAAGAGGGTAACTCTCACCTTTTTAAACTGTTTTTTCTTGCAGCAGACCTGGTAGTTCTTTTAGTAATGACTGTACTGTCAGAAATGCAAGGTACAGAGGTTTTATTTTTCTGAACACTGGACTGCAGAGTTACTCTGTAGAGTAGGAAAAAAGAAAGATTATATAATTGGAAAGTTTCTAAAAACACTGAAAAGAGGGTGTTACAGTTGCAATAGAGCTAAAAAGCATCAACTGACTTCTCACAAATCCTTCCCCGAAGCAAACTTTTTTGCCGGAAATACATCCTTCTCTTTCCTAACATCCCTCTTATAATTAGGGTAAGGCAAGTTGCTTTTATTAGGAACACAGCAGCTTACTTTGCTGGTTGGTTTTGTTGGGCTTGTTTTACTTTCAAAGAATTGATCAAATTAATAGTTTTGAATTTTCTGTTAGGTTTTTGGAAGAAAAGAATATCCAAAACCGCATTTTAAATTATGCTACAAATAAATAAATACAAAAAAAAAAAAAAAAAAAAAGAAAAAACACCCAAAAACAAAAAACAAAAAAACCCCACAAAAACAAAACACAAAACAAACAAAAAAAACCCCCTAACTAACCAAAAAAACCCACCAAAAGCCAAACAACAAAAACCCCACCCCCCCAAACCCCTCAACCCAAAAAACTAAACAAACAAACAAACAAACAAAACCAAACAAACCAAACCAAACAAAGCCCCCCCAAACCCACTCCCACCATGAACTATGCAACAAAAACAAATATTATTTTCCAGACTGACATGCAATACACATAATATATTCAAAATAAACACCAATAAATTCAATTTGTGAAGATCTAAGCCTAAATCTCCTTCAGTTAACTAGGAGTTATCCCCTTCAAATAGGAAAATAACTGCAAATATTAGCATTTTGCTCTTAGAGGGAATTGTTGTGTTTGAAATACTCAAAACTCAGCTTCACCTGCTGGTTGTGCTCAAATGCTTCTCTAAAAGAATCTAGGGTAATATATTAACAATTTCTTAAACAAGCAGATAAATCCTAGTGTTGTTTACATTAAAAAAGAATTCCAGATTGTGAAATGCAAACAACTATTTTTATCCACCAGACAACTGGTTCACAAGAAAGCAATGTATTTTCCTATATACTTGTAGTGAAAGTATGACACTATGGAGAAAGTGACAACTGGTCAATGAAGTCCATGGGTATCTTTTTAGTGCTTCATTTTATACATCTGTTTTCTAGTCCATCTGTGCAAGGTTCCAGCTATGAAAGTATGCACCATTTTAGAGATTCTGACTTAAGAGTAACTTAGCTATTACTCTTTATTCTCCTGCGATTATTTGACTCTAATTTTCAGCGGCTTTACTGAGTCCAGTTGTATGAGCCGATTACACTAGACTGGAAATCAAAACCTTCATTAAATTGTGTAAGTTACAGTCTGGTCAGTTAATACTGTGAAGAAACTACTTTCACAGAATCCTATATATGAATACTGAATGCTAACTTTTGGAGCAAAAATGAACATGAATATATGGGGAGAAAAATATTCATTTATATATTCATGTAACATACTCAAAACAACCCCCCAGAAATGGAAAAGACCTCCAGTGTTTTCATTGTTTTATATGTGTTTGATTTCAGAATTAGAACATGTATTTGAGATAACACAATTTCATCTAAAATATATTCTTTATGCAGTAAAACTGATCAGCAATGCTATTTTTACAATACACTTCCTGATTAGCAAACAAATGAGTACATAATTTCAAACATTTTAAATTCTACTTGAAAAAAAAAAAAACCCCTCTTAATAGTTCAGCCTTGAAAAATACAGTCACATGATTTGCAAATGTTCAAACAAAACAGCCAGTTGCTGAGGTAAGATACAAGGTTTCAACATGAAGTAATGCAGAAATGCAATGCAAATTCTATTGTAAACGCAGAACATCCAAAGTTGAAAGAATTTCTTTTACGGGAGGCAGAAAAAAACACCCTCAGATACCTTCAACCTCATATAATACTTCTTTTGACAGAACAAATTCTACTAATGAAAATGTTTTCCTTGTATAACCAAGGTGAAATTTAAAACCTGGAAGCTTAAGAGTTTCTACTGTGATTGTAAAACAGTTTTAATAAAGGTATTGTTTGTTAAAATATTAAAATTCTTTTTTTTCAGTGCTGCAGTTGTCACACAGAATGAACAAATTCAGTCTACCACATTTTCAACCAAACACTAAAAATTACAGCAGTGGTGAAATAGGACTTGCATTATTCCTTTCATCTGTGCTGATAGAAACTTCTAGGAACAAACAGAAAAGCACAAAGTCTGCTAAACTTCATAAAATTTAGTCACTGAAATATAGACACGAACAAATCATGGCACATTCCGCTTTACTAGTGCTCATGCAGCCAGAAATAAGGAAATATCATGTTTTCTCCTTAAATACATTTGTTGTCTTTCAGCAGAAAATGAATGCAATGTAGATATAAAAGAAAGCAAAAGTTATTGGAATGTGATTTTTGTAATCTTTCTTTCATAAACACCCATTTTTTCTAGATACCAGTGTGGTGATGTGTTTTTGTTAAGTTATTGTGAAGTTATTCTCCCAGTGATTTGTTCCTGTTTTCCCAGATATGTTTGGTTTTACCCCAAGTTTTCTCCTCCCTTGCCCAGCTGTCATTCACTCCCTAGACCCACCTGCCTGTTACCTCATTTACATGATGTCAATCTTTTCTAGTCCCTTCCCTTAGTTCCAGAGAGTTTCCTATCAATCCTTGCTGTCTGTACCCCCTGCCTAAACTCTGCCTGGGAATTCCCCTATTCTTTGAGGCCCTGTTAGCCCATGTCCCCCTTTCCACTCCCCTTGCCTTCCCTATAGGTTGTCGGATTGTGAGTCCCTCCTCACTCCCCTCCCCATTGTATCCCTGATTGGTTTGAGAATTGTATCCTCCCCCTCTTCCTCCCCCATTTAAACGACTGTGCAAGCCCCGGGCTCTTCCGGTTTTTCGCCACTGCTCCCCTTGGGGAATAAGTCCTTTGAGACGCACACAAGAGAACCCTCCCTGTTCTTTGCTCTGATCCATGGCACATCACAACCAACAGCTGCAGAGAGCAGCCTCGCTGCTGCGGTACTTGGCAGCTCTGCTCCACAGCTACCCGAGCCCAATTTGACATGGGGGCAGCCAATCTTGGCACGTGCCGGGGAGTGCAAGCTAGCTGGGTTTCTCCAGCATCGTGTCATACCAGAAGTTCAGAAAGCCAGTCAATGTACATGGCTTAAACCCATATACTTATCTAACATGAACTAAAATATGAGCCAGCAGTGTGTCCTTGTGGCCAAAAAGGCCATGGTGTTCTGGGGACCATCAGGAAGAACATTGCTAGTGGGTCAGGGAAGGTGATCCTGCCCCTTCACTCAGCCCAGGTGAGGCACATCTGGAGTACTGTGTCCATCTCTGGGCTCCTCGGCACAAGAGAGACATGGAAGTCCTAGAGAGGAAGGATATGAAGGTGATGAGGGGACTGGACATCTCTCTTATGAGGAAAGGCTGGGTCTGCTCAGCCTCCAGATGAGACAACAGAGTGGACCTCATCAAATGTCTGCCAGTATCTGAAGGGAAGGTGTCAAGAGGCAGGCTCTGCTCAGTGGTGCTGAGCAATAGGACAAAAGGCATTGGGCACAAAACTGATGCAACAGGAAGTTCCACCTGAATGTGAAGAACTTCTGAACTTTACATCCAAACTTCCTTACTATGCAGGTGACCGAGCACTGGAACAGATTGTCCAGAGAGGTTGTGAAGTCTCCCTCACTGGAGATTCAAGAACCATTTGGATACAATCCAATCCAATGACTCTGCATGAGCAGGGAAGTTGGACCAGATGACCCACTGTGGTCTATTTCAATATTATCCATTCTGTGATTATGTGAAGCACTATCAATTATCAAGATAATATTTTGCACACACTAAATCATTCATCTTTTCAACATATCATAAGGTAGCCCTTACTTCCCAGAGAATTTCATCTTATCTGTTCAAAACAAAGAAAGAAAATAAAAGAAGCTCTAAATGGAAATGTAACTTATAATAAAAATAGCTATCATGAAACCAAAACAACTATGAAAACATCTTTTTAAGTTTGCTGCATTTGCCAAAGGGAGATAACAAGATGCCTTATAGGATCAGCTCAGAGCCAGCTGTGAGCAGGGTAGAGTTTTTAACATAATCTGCTCTTCAGCTGACATGTCATTTTTACATCTCAGATATATACAACTTCACTGGGCTACTCTACAGTAAAGAATAATTGAAATCTCTGTGAACAAAACATCTGCTAAATTATCACACAGACATTTCTAAATCAGACTAGAATTCTAGACTTCCAAGGCTGATAGCACCTCAAGGAAAACAGACAAGGTTCCATTTACACCACTGTCTGATGTGTTGTTGCAAATAAATACCCAGAGCTATCTTCAAGCCTGACAACTGTCAGCTGAGCAGCAGCAACAGTGCCATTACAGCTTTAATTAGAATGCTAATGCATATATGTTAAAGGTGAGAGAAAAACTAATGTATGGAATTTTGCTTTAGCACAATTAGACTAACAGCCTCACTTGATAGCTGGTTCAATAGATAGGTTTTATAATGGATGTGAGATGAAGCCATAGTAGAGGAAATCCTGCCAAAATGTCAGCAGGAAAAAAATATACCAAACTATATTAGAAAAGTGTAAGATCTCAGGACACCTACCTTACTGCTGTAGCTGTTCACATAAAATACTATGTCATAAACTTCCAGAAACACCAGCAAACCCATCTGATGTACACAAAGATTTTCTAACTCAATGGGATATGATAAAAATGAAAAAGAAAAAACCAACCAACAACAATTTTAAAAAACACCACAAAAACAAACAAACAACCACCAAAAACCAAACCAAACCAAACCAAATCAAAAAACCCCCCAAACCAGCAGGCTGCAAGATGTTGTAATAATCACACTATTAAACATACATGTACACTGTAAGAATTTTTCATCTCCAGTTCATCTGTAATGGAAACATAACTTGGTAGTTCTGATCCTAAATACACACCACAAACAGCAGACTAGCTTATACACTGCTTTCTTATTCAAACAAATATCTTAGTCTCTAAACAAATGAAAACCTATTTAAAAGGAACAGTGTTTAGGTCAGTAGAAGCAAATAACTCCTAACATTTTTTCATCATTTATCTCAGTGCAAGGGTGGAGCATAGGCACACCACCAGGACACAGAAGTCCAAACTCCACAACCCAAGACAAAATACACAAAACTTGAACTGCAAGCAGCGTAATACACACAGGACAGAAGTCAATCCACACAACAAGTTTTTTTAAAATACGTGTTTGCAGTATCCTAAGCAGGGATGAAGAAAAGAGAGGTTACACAGGTCTTCTCTGTCTGCAAAGGCATTTTAGTCTTACCAACCAGTCTGGGCAACCTGTCTTACAAGGTCTGTCAAGTGCAATACTGCTCTCTCCTTCATCACCTCATGATTTTTAAGAAAATAGACCTGAGATCTTCCAAGTCACTGGTAGGCAACAAGTGACTGATAACTCTTCAGCACACAGGGTTCTAGCCAACACAACTGCCAGGCTCACCCAGATTGATCAATGAACCTTACTGATAATTTGATCTCTTAAAACACAAGAGACATTAGCTGCAGAATGGAGAGAAAGTTAGGCAAGCTTTTAAGAAAAGCCTAAGTGTTTTCTCCCCTTATACTTAAATCACATTTGTATGATTGTTAGTCCTGAAAATCAAGCAGCAGCACCAGTAATTGGAAATTCACACCAAATGGGAATAAATAAATTGCTTGCATCACATCTACCAACATCAGTCTTTTTTCCTCTAGCAAGGAAAAAGTGTTTCTACTTTTTAGACAGAACACAGACACGGTAAGAGAAAGAAAGGATGATAGTTGATTGAAAATGATCTTTCAGCACAGTACAGCAAAACAAAGCAGATTGTTTCACATCTTTAACCTGTGTTTTAATTTTAGCATTTTAGTATGTGTTCAGAAATCTGAGGTCTGACTTCTAGAGACCAGTGAGAAAAGAAATAGTGCTCCATTCTGTAAAACTTCAAAAACACATTATTTGGAATAATGCGTCTCAAGTATGTTATTTAACAATGTTAAGGAAAAAAAAATAAGCTGAAGTGATCTTTATTTCTTCATCTTTTTTTTTTTCCTTAAAAAGAATAGATTAAGATGACCTCATTGAAGGCTGACTGAATAACTAATCTGTCCAAAGTCTCCCAGTTTTCATTCTATAGTTATTCAGTCACTTAAGTTAGCAGAAAGAGTTTCATGGTTTTTAAAAAGTGCAGACAAAAAGTTGCAAGGCCAAAGGTAAGGATGACAGAAAATCTCAACCCTCATGCCTGTCAGGAGAGAATGCCTATTCTTACTTTGTAAAAGATTTTCTGATCATTTTTTTAATCTGAGAGCACCAAGGTTTCAAGCATTCACCCAAAATAACCATTCTACTTTGAGGGTGGAAATGATGGAGAAGCTCCAGGAAGACTCAGAAGCAAGCAAAAAATTCATTGGCATTTCCTGGTAGTTCTGCATGTTGTTGGAACTTTTGTTTGACTAAAAGATTTAAGTTGTAATTTGATGAAAAATTGCACCTTTAAAGAAGAAGCAAGGCACAGAAGTAATTGCAGCTATTCTGATGAAAGTGCAGTGAAGAAAGAGTGAAAACTGTACTCAAGGAACTGAGATGCAATTAATGTTTTCTCAGCTGATGAATTCAAGTAACAGAATAAAGGAAAGTAAGTAGTCTCCTAAAGCTCTAGGAAACATAACTGTGAACAAAAGACAATGAAACCAGACTGGCTGGGTAAACTAGTGAGCCTTGACCTAACACTGTAACCTGCCCCACCATCTTCTTTTATGTCAAAAAGGTAAAAGTAGTCATGTTTTATGCCATGTCATATAATATTTGATCTCTTTGTAGAAACAAAGACCTACTGACATTTCTGACAAAATCTAATTCTTGGCATTTCATGGGAATGAAGTCATGTGTTGGGAAACTAGCCTACTTTGCAAGTTCATGGACTTCAACGTAAAACTGAAGCTAACATCTGTATCTGCAATATGCAAAGGATAGGATCATATTTCAAAGCAATACTTTTTCTTTCTTACAGATAATTTTGCTTACGTAGTTTTGCTTATCTGCAGAGAAGAAAAGCTTCAAAATTAAAAATTATTCTAATTATAAGAGCTTTTGCCTTTGTATATTGCAAGCTAGCCATAAAAATCACTCAATTATTCCAAATAAGATACGCAAGAATATAACAAAGCCAGAGCAGTGAAATTCACTCTCGCAACAAAGCCAGTAAGAAACATTACATGAAAACATGCATTTATGAGACATACTAGACAGAAAGTGTGAGCTATTGTAGAGAAATGGAATGGGACACTTACACAGTGGCTCTCTCTCAGGGGGTCCTGATGGTTACTATGTTCTTAAACCATCTAGACAGAATAGCAGGCTGGGCAGAAGGGAGCCACATACAATCCACCAGATGACAATGCTACACAGTGTAGACACCAGCATAGCTAGGAGCCATCTAAAAAGGGATTGGAGGGGGAGGTAGAGATGAAAAAAAAATTCAAAAGCAAAAGCTATTGGTGCATTTTAGCCTGTTTCAAGTTCTTCAAAAGGATACTGCTCTATGAACTTTGCCAAGAACTTCTTACTTTCTATAACTAACAATCCAGGCAGTCATAAATTGCCAGTGTAGTACCCATGTGCGGCTGGAATCAAAGTAAATCTGAAATCCTTACCAAAGTTACCTATTTCAAAGAAAGCCTATATAACTCTTGAAAATAAGTGCATTCAGGAGCAATAAATCTCTGACCACTTGCTGCTATCTCTTACGCAGTTGTATCAGCCTGTATTCAAACATCCTACTTCAAAATCACACATTCTGATACTAAAACATTACATCAGAGACAGGTAAGTTTGCAGAAACAAAAAACTTATGTAAACAACCAGATGATGGGGTGTATTACCTTTCCATGTAAGAAGCAAAAGCCAATTCTTAATCTTTTGCCACAGGTGCAGAGTACTACTTATTAGAACCTATTTAAAATATCCAGTCATCAACACATGAAGAATTTATACAGCTAACTTCAGTAAACACTATATAAACCTCTTGTGACTTAAAAGTAAATAATGCCTCTAGTTTTCAAAAACTGTAACTGTCCAAGCTTCTGGTGCTCTTACTTTGCCCCTCCCACCCCCCTTCTTTTTTCCTCTAAAATAAACATGCTTGGAAGATTTGGAAGCTTCTGTTTGTTTGTTTAGATAAAAGTAATCAATTTCATTGCAAGAATAAGTATTTTAATAGCCTAAACTAAAAAGGAAAGAGACAGACGCTTCTTGTAGTAGAAGAAACTTCTGACTCATATAAAGCAGACAAATATTCCTTGCAATAAAACAACAGTAACACAAAGAAATGTATGAATTTACACATTCATTTTTCACTAAAATATTTCACTACAAGTTGCAAACCATAATAATAACTCAGAGGAACATAAAGAGGTAAATTGAAACTCCTTGAGTGAAAATGCACAATGTAAAAACCAGATGTAAGCTCCAGGTCAATTATTTTAATTGTACACATGTACAAGCTAATTAGAGCAGACAGGTTGCAGAATGTTTCATGAGCCAAATAATATTTTAATAGTAGATAGGTCTTGTATTAAGAAGATATTAAGACAATGGCTCTGAATAGATTATCACACAGTGTACATCTATCATATGGAACATACAGTAAGTGTGTGGCAATTAAGTACTTCTGTGCCTTGGAAACTAATCTGCAAGATAGTTGTGTTTTACTGTGCTATTTGAGGTAACTGAGGTCATGTGTTTTGGCATTTTTTATATGTCAGCTGGGCAAAGTCTTTGTTCTGAGTATGTTGTTTCTTATATGTCTGCCTGTGTCAATGACAAGCATGAATAGAAGACAGTAATTTAAAACAAAAGCAGACATCAGCAATATGTGAAGGTTTCCAAAGATTGTATATATGTCCTTTAGCTTAAGCACATTTTTACTACCTAGTTCTCACTTTTTCTAAAAGTCTGATGACAGTGGTGATCTTAAAAAAGAAGAAAATGAAAATAAAAATGCCAGCAAGGTAGCAGCATCATATTCTACAGAAGGACAACAGAACAAAAGTCAAGTTGTCTGTGGCCTGTGACTTTGGTGATATGTACATTTGCAAAAGTCTGACAGCCAGGGGTCACCATTCCTTTCCTAGCAATCAAATGAGATACAGCGAAGTTTTGCAAATGTTGCATTCTCTTGCAGTTTATTTAAGGGCAGGCATAAATATTTTGTACCTAGAGTTGCTACAAGAGATGCAAACTTTCTTTTACAGGTGGTGTTTCAGGACTTGCCTAAAATAAAGAGACTGCCAGTTTCACTGCCAGAAATGCACTTCTTTGAGTTTGTCTGCTGAAACGGTGGCTACTCTACCTTCCAGATCCACCAGACATTATCACAAAGCCTGAAGAATTTAGGGAAAGTTCTTTTATAAGGAAAAGAAAATGAAAGGAAGCTAAAAATCGTTCTTTCAAACTCTTTTTAGGTCGCTGACTTTACTTCAAACAGCAGCACATATCTTATTTGAGCCAATCAAACGAAACTACACAGCCATATTCTTTCATTTTTACACTACCATAGGAAAGACAAGGGAATGTTTGTGATTAAACTAAAAGTAAAGCATTCAGAAGTGCTACAGGAGGTTGTAAAGTGAAGAATACCAGCACTGAAAACTATGCAGAAAACTAGAAAATCAGTCATGGAGTTCTTTAACCAAATTGTCTTGCCTTCTCAGCATTCACCAAGCCTTCAGAGAAATGGTGAATCTCATGTTTGTTTTAAGGGAGTAAAACCAGCATCAATAACAAACATTTGGGGGCAATGGAAAATATGCATGAAGAAGACGATAAAAGTGTTTCTGGCATTTTATTTATTCAGAAACTGACTTACGCTAGTGGAGATGTAGTTGGAGCTTTTGCTTGCCTTTTGCTTTTCAGAGCACGAAGCTTATCCCCTTGTGTTAAACAGTTTGCTTCATCATCATCACTGTACTGGATAAATGGAGGGCAGAAAGGGGTAAATCAAGATTAAATATAGACACTTTGATATTTAAGAATTAACCTTATCTTAATGCTTAAAATTAATATTTCAACAGGATAAAGTCAAAAGAAATTTACTTGCATATAGTTCTGTTCCTTCCAGTTTCCTGTTTGCTGTTTTGAAGCTGTAAACCATTAAGTGGTGTCATGAATTACATGCATCAGAATATTGTCTACTTCTAAAGAATTGGAAGCAATATATTATGAAATCTTTGCTTAGGTACAATATTATCTTCATTAAATACAGCAGTTCCCTCCTTCACTTGCCTTTTTAAAACAGCAGTTCTGTCTTTTAGAAAAAGCACCATCAAAAGGTATTACAGAAGTTGCAATTACTTAGAAACTAAAATGAGTAAAAAAATTCACCCTTTCATCCCCTCCCTTTAAATACATATAGTGAAGCAACAGACAATCCAAAACGAAATCAGTGGTTTTGATTGCAGAATGTGAGTACTTTTTTTCTATTATTGACCTAATTACAAAAGACTAAATCATGATGATGCTCCTACTTCACCTGTGTTCTAAACACCATTTTTCATAATTGCTGTCCCTAGTTTTCCCCCCCATATCCTTTTATACAAAAAAGGTGAACAGAAAAAAAAATTGATTTAACAAAGTTTTAGTGTACCACACAGGTCTTTTAAAAACCTGAGAGATTCTCAACAGTTCCAACTTTTACAAGAGCACAATATTTGGATGGTTACCAGTTCAATGTCCTTTTGGATGGTTCTCCTGTTTCTTGTGTTATTAATTGAAATATCATCTACTCCTGACAGAATTCTTGTTACAGCAATTTTATGGTTTCGTTTCAACTTTGCACGGAAAATATCCCCTTCTGTCCAAAGTTCTGCCTGTTTGCTATCATAACATGGAAAAAAAGGCCCAAAACACAACAAATTAACACTGAAGATTGTTAAGTGTACAATAGAAGAAGAAGAAGAAAAAGACATCTAGATTTATTTTTGGCAGTAATTTACACTCAGTCTACTTACTCCATCAGGAAATGCTGTTGTGGTCCAATCACAGAACCAGGTCTATTTATTCTGATCCAGGCAATAGTTTCAGCAGCTGTCATCCGATAATGCTTCATGATATAACAAGCAATAAGTGTGCCAGTTCGTCCAAGACCAGCTGTGTAAAATAAAATAATGACTTCTTTTATGTATCCATCTTTATCTGGAATCTGTTGTAACTATAGACACTGTTACTTGGACAAGTAGTACCTGCCTAATTTATCAACACAAACCTCTAATTATCAAATGTGGTAAGGGGAACTTACTCTTTGATCTTTTTCTCCCTATACAAAGTTACTAACACACTGTTCATGTTTTTTTTGAGTGAGATAACCTTCCAAAGCCAGCAACTTTACAAATATCCATAAGTTTAGCTACCATTATTTACCTATCGATGAATATGTATGAAGGTATATGTATGTTTTTAAGCATGGGATAAAACAGTTGGCCTTTTTTTTTCAGAATTCTCCCAGCACCTTCTTGCAAACTAATCATACATTGCACTGAAATCAGATGTTCTTCCAGCCCCTCCTCTAATTAATCTCTTTAATTCCCAAGAAAAATACAAATTTTGCAATAAGCAAGTCTGGCCACTAGTACACAGGTTAGAAGTGCTCCAGTGTGAGAAACCTTATTTAAAATGGCCCTCAAAACAGTTCTATTGCCTTGGGAAACATGAGAAGCAGAAGAGGACAGCTCCAGCTAAGTGGCATCTCTCCTCTGTCACTTGCTGTACATTCAAATCACACACCACCTTCTTTCATTTAACAACTGACTGATCAACACCAGTGTAAAATCTGTATAACACAACAGCCAAGACAACCACACAGCACCTTCTATGACCTGCTCAGTTTTAGGAACAGGCTACAGCATTCTATACTTCCTCAAGAGTAAGGCTAGACACAGGTTGGACACCATTAGTATGACATCTACCAAAGAACACCTTAATTTGAGTGAAAAAAGAGCACTTTTATCACTGTTACTCAGTGTTCTGGCATAACCAATTAAGTGATATCCCTAAATTTATCACCTCAGTGAAGAACAAGAGTATGCACTTGTTTCCCCAGAATCAACATGCTGGCAGACACAGGAAGAAAAATGCAATTTTTGCAGGTCCAAAGTAAACAGGTGAAGAAAAGGCCCTTCTCCTTCAATCACGGCATTATCAGGTACACTAGTGATGCAAAGTTGTGGAGAAGAAATGTCTGGTAGACTATTAAAGACTGTGGGAAGGGAAACATACTGCCTCTAGAACCATTCAGAAAAACTGAGTAACCATAATAGCTGCATTGGCCAGGCTCTTAAAATATTCGCAGTCTAACTCCAGACGAATGGAAATTCAGAGCATGCCCAAACTCATACAAAGAGGTTCTGAGGGATGAAGATTTTGGTGGTTGTAGAAGAAGACTCATATATTTTGAGGAATATCCCCAAAATGTTGTACTGTTTCCAAAAGTTTATGACTTGGTATATTTAAACATATTTTCAGAGAGAACTTGACAGGACTTCAAATGCCTGCCCAAAGCATCCTTTGAAAGTATTAACACTTTCTAGCAGAAAGAGCTGTTAATATTGGAAATCTCACATTCCCCAGTCTCATTTTGGGAATGGCTGGGAAGATTTTTCTGGAACTTAACAAAATTAGAAGATGAAGTACTGAATTTGAATGGAAAAGCTGCAGTTTCACAGAGAAGTTAATAACTAGATATAGTAGAATTATACTGCAAAATACCTCATGAACTGTATTTATAAATATCACTTGTAATATGAACTGGTTTTTACATCATACCTTTGCAATGAACAGCTATTACACCTTTAGCATTTTCACAAATATTTAGAAATGTTTTAACTATAGTATCACTAGGTGTGCTTCCATCAGCAAAGAAGAGATCAAAATGCTCAAATCCAGCGTCTGTAAATCGTTTGGCATCATACAGTTTTTTGTTGAGACGTATTATAGTTGTGACCTTATGTTGCTTGAAGTATGGGAAATAAGCCTCTGGAGCATGGTGGGGATAGCCTATTTGAGAACAGAAGATAAAAAAAAAGAGAGTAAGGCTTAAACTGAAGAAATAAGAAAAGACTAAAAAACAAGATATGAAAACATTTTCAAAATAGAGACAACATAAAGAAATAGACTGACTGAAAATGAAATTTTAATACAACCACCTAGGTCAGATACAATTAAACCAAGCATTAAATTTTTACTGCCAGAGTTCTTATAAAAGGAAAAGAGCCAAGGAAAAAACACACTGTTTGAGGAACAATTTTTAAAGCTTGTTCTTACTGATGACAGTCAACTAAGAAAGCAGTGGGCTTGTGTTTCCCACCTCCTTTTTTAAGCATACCATTTTCAATTTTACTTCTTGAATGAGGTCCACTGAAGGCAATGAATTTGTTTGGTATTATCCAGTTAAAATCTCCATTTTCTGCTCTCTGTCAAGAGAAAATGCTTGGTTTATCATTATCCCTGTATTTTCAGCCTTTTCCTTATTGTTTCAAAATACATGCTAGATAGAACTGAGGTACAATTTTTGTCAATTGTGTTAGTTGCCAGCTTTCTTTTTCATCATGAGGATGACAGATGCTCTCAACCTCACATTTCTCCTCTGTGCTCCTGTCTTTATAAATCAGTTTTAGAACAAAGCAACTGATGTGTTTCAGATGAAGAGCATTTTTTATTTTTTATAGGATTCTAAACTGGTCTTACCAATTGGTCTGTTCACAAATTAAATAATAATTTTTTAAGCTCTAGGAGCATTTAATTTTCTCTTTACAGATATCTGGCAGCTCTGCATATCTGAGACTGCATACAGTCAAGAGTTGCAGTCCTTCGTTGTCACAAGAATTTTCCCGATGTCCCAAAGTGAATTTTATGCACTTGGAAGTTTCCGAGCCCTATTTCCTTCTTTACCTTGAAGAGTGTTATTACATTTTTGCCATGTGTTCTTGAATACATACTTTGATTGTTCTGTAGCATTCAGTTAGACTTGGGCTTGTACACCCTTTAGTTTTTCATCAAGACTGCTCAAGAATATACAGAGTTTTAATAATAATGGAGACTCCCATTTATTTTCATTTTGGTTTCTGCTTTTCCCCATGTTTGAGAATAATTACACTTAAATCTGAATTTTAGTATTCTCTCTCTGACCATGAACTTTTATTTAATTATCATAACTTAAAGAGACGAAACAGAAATGGAACTTAATACTACAAAATAATAACAAAAAATATAAGCTATTGTTTTAGCTTTAGTAACAGCAAACAAATCAAAAGATTGATACTGAACACTTACTTCATAATGCTCATATTCATTTACATCAAACGTACTAAAATCCAGGAAACCATACTGCAAAGCCTAAAATTCAGAACACAGCTCTTAACAAAGATGCCTCTTCAATGAGGACCATTTATCACTCTTTTTGGTTACATAAAGTCGTTTAATACACACTCTCCTCTTTCTTCGCATAATTTAAGAAATACAGATAAACTCAGTCTTGCTTCAAAACAAGTTTGTAAATTTCAATATAAGTGAAGTTAGATGAGTAAATCAACTTTTTTTGTTTTCACTGAATCACTACAAAAATCCCAGATTACTTAAGCATTTAGCTTTTTCATTATTGCTAGGTGCACAAAATAAAAACAGCCAGCAAAAAAATTCTATTAAAGCTATGAGTAGATTCGAAAGACCGCATTCAAGGACTGGAAATATTTTTTGTGCATAAAAGCTATTTGCTAGTATCTTCACTCATTTCAAATTGTTTGCAGTCACAAAGTCCTAAGTAGCTACTACTGTGAGTCCATGGTATTACATCATAATTAGCCACAACCATAATATTTAACACTGCACAAAAATTTTAATTATTTGGGTAACTAATAGTTTGTCCACTTGTTAAAACAGAAAGCACAAACACAGATAAATCCCATATCTCCAGATATTAAAAATATTACATTCTAATTTTCTCTTTTACTACCTAATCTTTTGTAGCTTTCCTTGCTGTTCACCAGCAAGAATAGCAATGCACCAGTCTTGGCGTACAAGTTCAAAACTTCAAAATACCCACATACCCAAAACACCAAAATACCCAATTTCAAAATGTCCAAAAATCACAGATCTTCAAGAAGCTAACTTAACCAGTAAAAACATCGTATTTGGTATATACCCATAACACAAAAGACAATAGTACAGTGGAGAGCTGCAGAATTCCCCATTTCACTACTCATACAGACTAAAAAGAATGTTTTGATTCCCCTGTCCTTCACTGCTGCATTACTTCACAACTATATTGCTATAAAAACTAGATCTTATCATTTTATAGTTAAAAAAGAAGCACCTACCTCCTAACATTCATTCTATTTCTATTACTAAAGTAAAACTTGAAATCATTAACATATGCTGCAAATGCCTGAAGTGTATAGAAAACCTGTCCAAAATCATTTTCAAAGGCTATATCCAGCCTAATACATAACAGCAGGGGGCATACAATAGACCTACCACAGCTCTTAGGATTAGAGGTGAATTACTGTCCTGAGAGATTCCGTAAGTAAAACTCAAAATTTCATCTCTAATGTCTTCACTTGTTGATTATATAAGGTATTGTTTGACTTCTATGAATACTGTATCTACTTTTGTGACAATGCATAATGCATAGTAAACTAGGCAACAATCAGCAGATCTACTAATTCACTGCTCTAATTGGATCCTAGTTTTCTAAGCTGTCTTCTTCTGATGAGCAACATCAAGCTAGTTTTTTGAAATGTGAAAAATATTAGTTTACTGACCTTATTTATTGCATGAAAACAGTCCAGTAAGGTCAGATGAAAACTGCAAGTACCAAAGGAAGCATCCCTGTAAGATACAAGGACCAAAACATAATTATTGCATTTTAATCCAAGTGAAAGAAATTGAAGATACTTCTCTAAAACACTTTTTAAAAATTACTTCAAGATAATGATTATTGAATGAAATAATTATGTCAAATGATTACTTCATTTCCCATACATTGAATCTTACAAGAATAACAAAACATAAATTATGTTAACAGATACAACAGTAAGATTACTGTTGCTACAGTTTTTTAAAGCTGAAATGTTCAATTTTTGACATGGACTGTTAGGATAAACATTTTAGTAAATATAATAAAATATTTTCCTTAAGATGCATAAATAGTTCATGCTTAAACAAGAGGAGAAATTAGTTTCATTAAAACATCTTCTTTCAAGTACAAGTTTTTTGATTCTTTTGATCCAGGAATTGCATGTTCTTAGTATGTGACCATTATTAAATTTCATAAGCCCCACAGAGTAAGAATTCTACAGGAATACTATAGTAAAGTAGATAATTAAATAAAATTGAATCTACACCAGAGAATATTATGCCTTGGCAGAAAACTGTGAGACCATGCAGCCCTTATCAGCTAATGTTTCTAAAAAGTAAAAAACATATCATATTCGAATTTCAACTGAGAAGAAGAATTTTGGAGAACCTGGATGGCTGTATCTAGTAATTTTTTTCTATCCCTTCTTTCCTTATAAATCAGTGTGAAGAAATTAGCAGGAGACAGAAACAGTAGAATCTCATTCAAGTAAAAAAAAGGACACATAAAGGTGACATCACAGTAGCACATGTCTCATAGACCACCTGATGAGAAAAAACAAATGGTGAAGCCTTCTACAGACAGACAGAAGCAGCCTCACATTCTTAGGCCATTGTCCTCACAGGGAACTGCAACCACTCTGATATGTGTTGGAGGGATAGCACAGTAGGGCACAGGCAATGCAGAAGGTTCCTGGAATGCACTGATGACAACTTCCCACTCATCAAATATGTACAGCAGTCTGAAAATATTGTCTTGTGCATAAAGAATGCTATTAAGTACTGTAAGCCCTCTGTGGTGAATGAGATATTTTGACATGTTTAACTATCAGCTACTGGCCCAAAATCAGACTGCCAAGTGAGAAGCAATGTAGATCAAAAAAGCTCAGTGAATGGATACAAATGGTGGGGCTCCTTCACCTTCTGCTGGTACACTTCACTACCAGCTGATAACACCTCTGAGTCACTGAGCACCTAAAGTTCACACAGTGAGTGTGTCCCAAGTAAAACTTCAAAACACACACAAAAAAACCCAACCCAAAAAACAACCAACCAACAATCCAACCAACAACAACCCACAAAAAACCCCAAACAAAATAATCCCCAAACAAACAAAGAAAACACCTCAAAGCACAAAACAAAACAAAACAAAACAAAACGCCAGAAAACCAACAGAGCAGAAATTAATACTCAAAAATGTTACATTATTCTTCAAAATATCAAGGTACAGAAAGTTCTATCAACTTGTTATTTACCTGAAAGGAAGATATGAAACACTTCCTGACAATATAAGCCTGTACACATCTTCTGGGGATTCCCTCAGGTATATTATCTATTTTTGGAAAATGACAGAAAATTAAAAAGATTAACTTAAGACAAGCTTCAATTCATTTGTTTACTACAGAAGGCATAATTAATTATCACAGAGTGCAAAAGTGCTGGAAAAGAGTGGCATCAAGCACCAATGTTTGCAAGTGTGCAACAATAAGACTAACAAACAATAAAAAATCCTGTAAATCTAACGAATATGTATTATAAAGCAAACTACATAGATTTATGCAGGAGTTGTTCAGCTAAACACTACAGTGAAAAGGCTCCTGTTCATCTGGATTCTTACATTTCTACTACAACTCTGCTTGACCAGTTTGTAGATTTTTTTTTAAATTGAGCTTTTAAGATGTAAATCAAAACATAAAAACCTGCAGAGATATCAGCAAAACTATGAATCATCTGGTACACAACAGACAAGATTAAAACAGTTATTTATGTATATTTTGATCTTCCTACATCAGAACATTTGCATTTACACAAATTCTGTACTTCCTCCTTTGCACTGCTGAGGCAATATCCAGTAACTAAATCCAGAGCCATAAACGAAGAGAAAACAAAATTAAAAATAATAAAAGGAAATCTGTAGCTTCAGAAGCAAAGTACTAATAACAAAATGAATCAAACTTTCTACTGTAAAAAACACTCAGAAAATAATTCACAAAGGACCAACTTACGAGAAATATCCATATGGTCTTCCATCACAACATGTCTGATCCCTCTTGGATAGTCTTTAACACTAAGGCCTCCTTAAAGAATACCTAAAACTCCTCTTTTTTGATATCTCTTCTTCAAATACCATTAAACACCATCCCCAGCATGGCCAGGAGGTAACAACTGTTAATAACAAGCTGTCATTAACAGGTCAATATTCAGTAATTTCAAGTTAATACTTTTTCTTTGAAATTGCTTTAACACTCTACAGTAAGTTGTGGTGTTATTCACTAATGTTCAGTAAAATTATTTATTTCTTATATACTAACGACATCTTTCCTTAGCATTATTTGAAAGCAAAAATCCTCACGAGTATTAATTAAACATTTTCCAAAACTCAAGGCATGGTGTATTTACTTTCTGTTGCTTTGGACATCTTTTCTTTAAAAAGCCAGCATTGTCTTTCAAATTTGTTTGATGCTGCTGCAAATCAGTTTGAACAAATGGCTTAATATACCCTAAACATCCTTTCTTCACACACACACACACAGAGAAAACAAGAGTTAGAACACATGTTGCTAAAAAACCCCAACCAACAAACCCAGCTTGAAACAAAGCTAAACAGACAGCTAAAACAGATATGGCCAACAGGTGACCCCTTTGATTTTCCTGATTCAATTAATGTGTTAAGTATTTTCTGAGCATTCTTCCCTTGAAACTGGCAGAAGAAAACAGAAAAAGAAATCTTTCTTGAGACACAGCTAAGTAATGAATACTGCATGTTTTGTGTGTGTGTGTGTACTTTCACTGGGGCGAGCTAAGTGACTTCAGCATTTCTGTTTGCAAGTATACACCTAAAAGAGAAAAGCTACTTAAAAATCTTCCCCAAATATCATTGAATAACTTATCCTTCAATGGCAAAATTATTTTTCTATTCTGCAGGCATTCATAGCCTGGTTTGGATGTAAAGATTATCTTCCAAGAAATTTCAAATTGTGTGCTTTTAATACAGTCCTAATTTGCATCTTGCAGCAGAATTAACACATTTTGCTAGCAACCATACAAATCAAGCACTTCTTGTTTATCAGAAAGAGAGCTCTGTCCTGGAAAAACTTACAAACCTGAGACATAAAATGGAATTTAAAAACAGATAGTAATTAGACAGAGTTTGTAGCCAGAAATGAGTCACCTGGAAAAAACATGATTACAGAATCACAGAATTAGTTAGGCTGGAAAAGATCTCTGAGATCATCCTAGTCCAACCTTTGCCCAAATACGACCAGGTCAACTAGACAATGGCACTGTGTGCCATATCCAGTCTTTCCTTAAACATTTTGTCTACCATCTCCCTGGGCAGCCCATTACAATGTTTAATCAATCCTTCACCCTTCCTGTGAAGAAATTCCTCCTAATGTCCAACTGGACTTAAGTGCTATGACACCGTGTAGTATACGGAGTACTAACTGTACCACAGGCAAACAGAAATACAACTACTACTGGCTCATTTTGTAAGCACATATAAAAGCTCAGCTGAGGTATGGGAGAAATCCTTGGATTTCTGAGCTACCATCTTCTTAAAGGAAACAAGACTGAATTCGGAAGCATTTGTTTACAAGTGTAACAGCTGCAAGAATTAATTTTTTTCCATTTCACTGTGTTGTATTAAAATAAGTTAGTTAATTCTAATATGTTAGTTCCCAAGGACAGATCCTGCTTCTGAAATCACATTATGACAGAAACTGCTATAAACACCTTTTTAACATACATGCATATGTGTATGGACTTTCCTTAACACAGTTACATAGGAACACTTCCTCCATAAAAGGACATTTAAAAAACCCAATCTGATTTTGCAAAGCAAAAATACAACTTGTATTGTACAACTGAAGCAAAACACAGCATATTTACTGAAGAAGGAAACTTATTATGAAACAAAGAGAGATCCTGCTACACTCAGCTGTGACACTACTACACACAAGGCACAACAAGTGAACAACTGCAGAGACAGCAGTTGATGAAATGGTCAGATGGTGTACTCAGTGAAAAGTGTTTGCAAAAAAATTAGGTTAGTATGAGAATAGCTGGATAAGTGCAATGGTGTAGAGTGCTTCAAAGGGGAAGAACGACATTCACACATAATGGAAAAGACCATAGACAGATAATTACTTCACAAGGAAAGTATCCTGGCAGTAACAGAACTCAAGAAGCTGTGATAGTCGAAGTGGAGACAGCATCAGTTCCTGACACAGCTTAAGGGAGTACCCAGCTAGAAACCCTGGATATAACCAAGGCTGGATGAAGACTGAACATGGGTGGGGCCTGTTAATAGGCTGGGATGAACCAAATTCCATGTATGGTACTAGGTAAGACAGAAGAAGCAAAGCTCAGAGAAGCAACAGATGTCAAGGCAGCAGAGGCCACACATCTGCCTTAGGAAATGGTTTGCAACAAATGAATTCCACCAGTAGACAGAGAGCCAGCATGGAAGATCTGACATCTTTACTATACACTTCCAGCAGCTTTTAAGCTTAACAGCTGGGTTTAGTCTGGTCCTGTAGACTGAATGTCCATTATTTTTTGGGATTGCTCCTATACTGCTCTGTGAACTGAACCAAAATGCAGTAGTCAGCATTTAAGGAAAGATTGAGTAAAAAGATATTTCTGACACATCTATATTTATATCAAACTAAATATAATACTGTTGCTGACCTGGAGGAGGCCAGTGAAGCCTTAAAGATGAACAACTTAATTAGAATGATGTGAGTGAACAAAGGACTAAAAAAAGCAAATAAATGGGAAAGAGAAAGTCACAGTGATCAAATATCTGTAGCAGACAGAAGTGTTGAAAGAGAGAAGGATTTTCTAAGGCAGCGAGCAGAACTGAAGTTTTAGAAAAGAAGAGAATGGAAATGCTGATCTGATGAATAAAGAAACAAAGATATATTTGTAAATTAATGAGGTATGTACTGGGGGAAGGAGAGGAAATGAGAGAAGACAAACTCCAGAAATTAAAATATACAACAGCTGAAACCAATTTGTCCAGATACTGATTACAATTTATATTTATGCTGCACTCTCTAAGATGATGAAAACTTTCACAAATAAAGTTGTTTTCTTAGGTTAATGCCAGTAAAGCAACCAACAAAAATTACACCTTAAAAAAAAAAAAAAAAAAAAAAAAAAAAAAAAAAAAAAAAAAAAAATTAAAATAAATTTCAAGCAATGATATTAGCTGTTATTTAGCAGAAGCAGGCATTCTCTGGGATAATTTTTATCCTTCTTTGTAAATACAAATGAAGAAATACTATTAGAATTTTAAAATTATTTCTCAGGGGGCTCCTTTTCCACAATTAGGGAAATATTAAAAAAAAACCCAAAAAACCCCACCAAAACCGGCCCCCCCCCCCAAACCAACCAACCAACAAACAAAACAAAACAAACAAACAAACAAAAACACCCCACCAAAAAACCCCCCACACCTTCTTTCAAAAAAAACTTAAGTCAATGCAGCATGCGTCTACAAGTTCAGTTTTTAGAATTTTCCTAGAGTAAGTGCATATGTAAGTGCACTTCCATATGTAAGTGCAGATAGGAGTATACATACATATCTATACACACACAAATACAAAGAGAAAAACTCTTAGAATTTTAGAAATCTTCCACTTAAGTACCTTTCCTGAAACATGTTACTATAAGGAATTGACATCTTTCAAGTTAAACATAAAATTTTATCACAATCTGCAATCATTTTGTATTCAGATAGTTTAGAAATTAGCTTTTTTTATGCATACAAAAAATATCCTACTGAACTTCAACATATAGCCAGGAATCTGCTATTAGCAGTTGAACCACTAACAATGTTCTAATCATCCTTTTCATTTAGGATATCTGTTTCTAATTAGGGAACTACAGACACCTCTGTGAATGGTCAAGAACCATCCAAGCGGTGAACACTGTGAAAGGTGCACTCAAGCACACCTCCTGCTACCGTCGCTGTGCAGTCAAACAGCCACTTTCAAGTTCACTCTATAAAACACAAGGGTTTGCAGGATTAGGTAACCCAGCCTTTATTTATGAGCATTTAAAATGAACAAGAGAAGGAAAGCTTTTAGCAAGCCATGTTTTCATTTGATTCGTTAATGTCTTCAATTCAGCCTTATTTTTTAAGCAACCATTTTCTAGATTACAATCATTGGAATGGTATTCACAAAAGGATGCAAGGTATACTTGGTGGAAAGGGAAATGAGTCTCTGGTTAAAAAAAGGCATCTTAACTTTCAATACATGGCACTGCCAAGTGAAATAGTAATGCTGCATATAAGACAAAACATGTTTAGTAATAATAATCTCTGACATAACTTGTCGCTTTTTCAGCTATTGAAAAATTGAATAGGCTATTGAAATAACCTCTACTCTTAGAAACTATATCAAGTCTGTAAACAGCACTTTAAATTCATATCTATGATATGCTCAATAGCATCATGTTTATCTATCCGTTCACTGTCAATTGAAAAATCTGCTTAAGGTTGCTACCTAAATCATACATTTTACCAACCATGTTGATTTAGAAGCCAGAAAATAATGAGATAATTAATTTTGAACTGCTAACAAGCAAATTTTATGTGATACGACTATGTTCCAAAGATGTCACTCACCCAAGACAGCCTAAACTGCTGTAAAGAGAAAATAATTAAACCCACCCATTCTGAACCAATGCAAGTAACTGCTGCATGTGACAGGACTCAAACACAAGCTTGTACAGTTGTTATAACTTTAAAGGATTAAATATTTTATTTCATTAAAACCTTAATTGGATATACCACTCAGTTAGTAGATTAAATTTCAAACAATATTCCTTAGGACAAAATGCTAGATGTTGCAAAATTAAAACAAAGTTTATTAGGACAAAAAGCTTCCTGTATGGATTTGTGTTGTAGTGAAGAAATGCATGTGGCCAACAGTTTCGTCATTGGCAGAAACACAGTCATTAAGCAGATAAAAGTGATAGAGAGTGAATAACAGCCTGTCTCTGGCAACTGTTTGTTCATCATAAACAAAAGCAAGAAACTTCCAATTACCTTTTAAACAGCAGGAGGAAAGTATAAAAAAACCTGAACTGACTGGACGGGGAACATCACTACTTCAGGCCAAGTAAGAAAGCAACCTAAGACTATAGAGTGAGGGACCTCCAAAAGAATAAGCCTTCTTCTATAGACAAGCAGTTTTGTAGGAACATCCTGGAATAGAACCTAGTACAAACAGCAGGAAAAGTTGCCACTGTGAAGATTAATCACAATAACCCAAATACAACTCCGAGAAGGTAGCATTTTAGAGGACACAAACTCAGAGACTGCCAAGACTCCAGGCAACTTCTGCTTAAATGAAAGGTCAGTACTTTTTCTATCTTGTGTCTACCACTTGCTCATTGAGCACCTCTCACCAAAACATAGCTAAGGGTAAACATGGTTTACCCACTCTAAATCTGAGCACTGCCACAGTTACCCGTTCACCACCACCCAGCCTGGATCACTAGACAGGCTTATCTCAGGCTTAGCCAGAGATAATTCTGCAAGTGTCACAGTAAGAACAGAGCAGTTCAACACCAGTGGGTGCCAACTGATTCTCCAACCTCCATCTTCTACCCAGCATTAGGCCCACAACTAGGAAGGACACTAACAAATTGAAAAGGCAAAAAACCAATACTATGGATTAGAACGGATGAAGGAAACGCTGCTTACCCTGAAGAAAGAAGATGAGAAAATAGACAAAGTACAGAGATGAGTCCTGGAGAAGGTGACCTGAATTACAGCAGTTCATGGGGCGGTACCCTGGGAGGGTCACCCTCCAAGTACATAATTAGTGCCAGGCCTGAGAAAAAAAACACTGTTACTAAGTTAATGTAGCCAAGGGGAGAGGGGGGAACTTGGGAATTGGGTGAACAGGGCACAGAGAGTACATTTTCTTTTGACATAATAGAAGGGGCAATGATGGAAGAAGCAGACTTTCCTCACCCACAGCCAAGTCCTGGTGAAAATCAAGAGAAGCCACTGTAGATACCAACTCAGAAGATCACTGCTGCTTTGGTAGTGTGGTAAGGCCTGAACAGTGCAGATAGCTTTCAAGGAAAAGATTTTTCTTTAAACGGTGAAGAACAAAAGCTTCCCCCCTCCTCCCTTCTTTCCCTTTTCCCCCTCCACCCAAATAAAGTGTAAACATTCAACCCCAACAGACTGAATTCTGGCTACCCTTTGTGTAGCTGAATGTGCCCAATTTTTGCTAACCTACATAGAAGAATATTATTTCCATTATGTCTGTAAAAATGTAGAAACAAAATACAGAATTAAAATAGACGAAAGATGAACAATAATGGGATTATGGTCTAAATTCTTAAGATTTACTCTAAAAAATTAGTATTTTATTCTAAAACTACACATAGAACAATGTATTTGTAAACTTAGTTCTTCATTCTTAAGGCCTTGTTATACTGAAGAGCTTGAGTTAGGCTGTGCTGTCACATCAAAGTACACCTGGAAGGAAGCAGCAGATGCAGGAGGGGGGAGAAAGAAGTATGTAGTCTGGAGAGTTCATAAACTATCTCCACTGAAGAGGAAAGAAAGACAAGTTAGATGAAGGGGAATGGGGGAAATATTAAAACACATCAACTGTGAAGAAAAGACTGAAAACAGATTTTGCTTGAAAACAAGAACTCTAACAGCTGCGCTTAACACACCACAGTTAATGAAGACTTCATAATTGCCTTAGTAGTCCAAATGAGTATATCCCCACATGATATATATACACACATATACATTTGAACAAAAGATGACAAATGATAAATCATGCTAATATATCCCAGTTCTTTTAAGCAGAAATTGTAATATTCTGTTTAAGAAAACAAAATTGAGGTCAACAAGCCTTTGAAAAGACATGCTCAGAAGCTGAATGTATATGAGGGCATAGAAGTCCCAGAGGAGAACTAGTCATATACAGTTCATAACAGCTTTATAGCTTAAATGTAACTGTGTTTAAAAAAAAAAAAAAAAACACAAAAAACAACCAAACAGAAACACACACAAAAAAAACCCAAACCCAAACCAAACCAAACCAAACCAACAAAAAAAACCAAACCACCAACCCACAAAAAAAAAAAAAAAAAAAAAAAAAAAAAAAAAAAAAAAAAAACCAAACCAAACCAAAACAACAACAACAGCAACAACAAAAACCCAACAGAAATCACACAGGCTCTCTGTGCCTTGAAGCCTGTTATTCCTAATTAGTAACTTGTAGCACCTGCACCTACAGAGCAACTTGCACCCAAAATTGTGCCTAGGTCATCAAAAAACTTTCAACACAAGTAGACAAGCACTGTTTTTGTGACTGAATCTGTTGAATCTGTAAAGGCCACATTCCCTTTCTATTTCTTTGCTCTTCCTTGAATGAACTGGAGCTCCCCCAAAGTAATGTATTGCTTAACCACAGAGTTCCTCAACCTAAGGTAAACTGTTGAAATGGGAACAAACCATGAAGCTAAAAAATAGAATCAAGTAAGAAAACACATTCAATCCACAGAAAAAAACCACAGTATCAACCTACAACTTATACTGTAAGATCAGAAAATAAATTATGATAATCAGCTCAAGCAACAAAGAGTATCACCAACATGACACAGTCTGACTAACTAAAATTACAGAAAAACTCCTTAAAAGATTTGACCAGTATCTGGATCTTTCTTTAACAAAAACCAAAGCTTTCTGAACTAAAGAAGGTAGATACTTAAGCCTACATATGTTTTAAATAAAGAAGTCATCAATATTTCCTTTCAATCAGGAAATATGCTTACAGACATGTTTATCAGGCATTCTGAACAGATCCTGTATCACTGTTTGCTCTGCAGAGAACAGAAATATGTGACATATTTCTGCAGAAAGCAGAAATATGGGACAAGTATGTGTGAACACTTGATCAATGAGCCCTGTAATTAAGCTTGCCTTCTCATGAAAGATCATCAAAGCATGCCACAGGGAAAAAGAAAAACCTCAGGGGCATAGTTTTTCTTCTGTGATCTTTCTTTCGTGGAATCCCTCTTATATGAAACTGGGAAGAAACCCTGCCCTACTGTAAAGAAAAAGCAGTACCAAAGCCAAAATGTAGTGCACTGGAAAGAAAATCAACATCTAGCTAGAGCTAGCTCACTATTCCAGACTTGCAAATTTGCAAGATAGACATGCTTACATGCAAGGAGGTAACTGATACTCATACTGTGCTTCACTTTCCCCTGGGCCTTTGAGAGAAACTGCCAAAATATTCAATGTGTACAATACAGTAACATAAGCGTCTGTCCAAACTCTGAGAACTATCGAGAGTTTCGACTAGCCTCTTTCTGCTATATGCCATGTGTCTGTAACTAGCCCTACCACATGCCTTGGCTAGGCATCATGATCTCATGTATCTATGTGAGCATCCTTTCTTTACTCCGCAACTCCCACTTCCTTCACTGCAGCCCTCTAGAGCTGCCTACTCATCTGTACAACAGCCTCCATTTTTAATTACTGTGCTTTGGATTGTCATAAGCCATACATATTAGTCTTAGAGCTTTATTCAAGCCTGTTGAAGCATGTTATTACTGCAATACAGCAGGGCTACCAGATGATCAAAAATAAGATTTATTTTAGATTTTCTGTATACTTTTGCATAGTCAACCACAGTATTTTCTTATCAGATTGTTTTGCCATTAGTTAACCTTTTGTACCAAAATTCTGCTCAGAATGTCAGCTGCTGTGCCACACAATGCTGCTACTTACTACACATATTTAGAAGAAGAGTGTAGGAAAAAACAAAGCCCATTTTATTCCAAATAATGGCTGATAACTGAAGCCAGTCCCTTTTTGTTCTCTGGGCCTCAATTATGATCAAGTAATTAGGAAGAAGTTTTCCTAAAAGTTGCAGCTGTTTTGTCAACATAATCTCTTAACGGCAAACAAGCTTAGTAACTCCTATTTCCAGTCTCCACGTGGTTTAAGAATGCATAGGACTACAGCAAGATTCCTAAGTACCTGTGTTTCAAATACCAAGAGTGCTACATTTTGAAATTTAGTTCTCTACTTGTAAAAAGTGCCACAGAATATAGACAACAGAGAAATCCCAGGGAACAGAAAATGGACATCCTGCATGATGAAGAGAGGCAGCAAGGAGACTGCCTACGTCACAGAAAGTACTATGTTGCCTTTGCAGCCAATAAATAGGAATAACCTACGGCTACATGAACTTCAATGCCTCAAATCTCCAACATCAAAAAGTGCATAGATTCTCATTTCATTTTATTACTCAGTAAACAAGAGAAATGGTTACAACCAAGGTGTGCTACAAGTCAAAACAGAACATGAATATGGTACATCACAGCTTTCACCCTGAAGTATTCAGCATTTTACTCCTTTACTACATTTTTGTGTGACAAACACATGCAGTTGTGATGTAAAGCCAGTCCTTTTCCCCTCTGCGGCCACAGACTTGGCTTAGTACCTTTCCAGCCACATTGTATCATTCAAGGCTTTATACAAGCTTTAAAGCACACATTCTCACTGCTTCTCCCTGGTTAATTGAAGAGATTACCTTGTATTAGAGAGGAAGCAGCTCGGGAAGGAAAGGTTTATTTAAACCTGCACTGGCAACTGATACATTATACTTCATGCAAGATAGTATTTTTCCATTTTAAAAAAGAAAAAAGGTTGCATGGTCGGGGAAAGGCAAAACTTCAAGAACCATTCATTTGAATCTACATAAAAATATTAATACTGATTTTCTTTTTCCAGTGATGCTCTTATTTCTTAAGAACAGAAATGGCAGTAGGGAGGAAAAAACCTAAAATCATACAGCTTCACTCATATACCTGCTAGACTTTAGAAACTCTCTTATTAAGTGGTACATTACTATACTAATTACATTAGTAGGATGATTATTCAAGAGAAAATAATTTTTATCTTGCTATTCTAAAAATTGACTATGAAAAAAATGAACAGAGTTGGCAGCTGATGTAAAAATTTAAATACTTACTGCGTAGGAGCCTATGAGGAATGCAGCGTTCGTTTGCTTTTTCTGATCAAAGCCAGTATAATGAATTATTTTCTTCCTTATCAATGAAAATGACTGTATCAAGAAATGAATGAGATTATGATTTTGCATTTTAGACCTTTTACACCTTTTATAAAATCAGAGGAATGCAAGAGTTTGTTTACTTCTTTTCATCCAGCTGCAGTCAGAGAATGAAAAATACTATAGAGTAGTCCCTCAGAAGCTTTGGAAAACTGTATTGCATCCCTACCTAGATTTTTCCAGTATTTTTCCCAGCACTCAGCCTAAATAATTTTGGTACAAATTACTGAAATATTTTCTTTTACTTCTTAAATTAATTTTTTATATGTATTTATATTTTCTCCTTCTAAAATGCATGCATTTTTAGTTTGCATTTTTTACTTTAAGTCTTACGTAACAGACAGCCATTTATGAGAATAGGAAGTGGCATTCTCAAAAGCTTCACAGGTATATTAAAGTTGCAAAAATTTTAAAAACAGAGTTTACATCTTTTCATTTATTCATCAAACTCAGATGTAGATAAATCCACCAGTATTTGTTTCTAAGGATTAGAATCATACTTAGATTAAAATATTTTGAAAGTATTTCTAAATTTTATCATAAATATTTTTTTAAGTGTCATTTTGCCTTGTCATACAGTTTCTCCATTTATCTTAGAATGTGGGTGGAATGGCATTTTCAACAGAAAGGGCACATTCATATGTGGTGACAGTTATCCCCTTACTGGTCCTTGAAATAAATTCTGATGTACTTGAAACTGCACACTTTCATAAACTGTTAAGTTATCATAAAATATAATTTTATGCATTTAAATAGCGATGTTCCTTGTTCAAGATATTCAATGCACTCAAGACAAAAAACACAAAAACCAGATCTGTAGCATAAATATGTTCTCAGAAATCCTAACACATGGAAAGGGACTATAACATAGACCTGTGTTGTTTCAGAGCATCCTGTATACAAAAATCAGAGAATCTCATCTCTGGCAAACTACAGCTACCCAGGGGGAGTTTGCCACCTCCCAGCATGGACCACTAAACAGGTTATCTTAGACTTAGCCAGAGACAATTCTGCTAGTGCCTCAGTAAGAACAGAGCAGCAACATCACACCCGTGGGTGCCATTTCCTTCCACAATAATAAAGCAACTCTGAATTATGCAAACTATTATCTGTGACAGACATCAAGGAATGAAAAAAAAATTACACTGTTATTCTATAATGTGCTCTATATTTCCCACTTTTCACAGTACAGTGGCAGTTTAAAGATCTAAGTAGTTTTGAAGAGGCAAACCATGACATTAACAAAAATAAGCTTTTTTAACTGCCAAACAGGTTTTATACTCCAACATCTACTAAAAGCCAACTAACTTGTAGTCAAGTGTGTTAATTATTTTAAGAAATCTATTTTGAAGACACTATGCTCTATCAAGAGCCCAATCCCCAAAACTACTGAGCTCCTATAAGAGAGAGTAATCTACACTATGAGCAAAGCAGCCTCCTTCAGGCCAATGCTATCAATGTTACTAAAGATCAAATGTTGCCCATTACTGAAGAATGTCAGCATCAGAAGAGAAGATCAAGTCAAACAAAACCAATTTCAAATAAAAACATAGCACTACACCCTGAAGCTCACTCAATATTGGCAGGTTGCCAAAAATATAGAATTCCAAGAAATAAGCTTTTCCTTTATAAAAAAGGCTGTATTCATTTAGCAACTGATCTTCTAGAAGCTTAACAATATTTACTGCCACAGTTGTACATCTTCTGCTTCTTAAAAGTAAGTGGGTTGACCACCCTGATCCACCTCCTCCCTAAATTCACCTCACTAAAATACAGCATTTATATTCAGAATTCAGCTGGATTAGGAAAACAGTAGTAACAACAACAACAACAAAAATTTTGGCCCATTTGTTTTTGTTTTTGTTTTTTAAAAAGAAGTAATACTGGCTTTTGAATAAAAAACCCCAAGCATTACCTTTAATTTCTTATTTAGCTTGCAGCAGTATCTGTAGACCATTGCCAGATTGAGTGGTCCAAAGTCTGCATAGAAGCTGTTAGAAGAAAGAGGAAAGATTGTACATGATTCCTGTAAATGCTTTTCTTACAAGATGCACAAAGCAAGGAGTAATAATAGACATATTATATATGTACATCCTTCTGAAAACAAGTACACTTTCTTACATAAATACATACTGTTTTGTTGGAGGAAATGTTTTGACCTCTTTAAATATGGACTAAAATTTTTTTGTTTTTCACACAGCACCATTCAAAACCAATGCCTCAGATTTTAAAAACTATTTCTCACTACTGTATCACTCTGTGACAAAAGTTCTTAAACTCTATTTTAAGAGGAACTCATAAGCTTTACTTTAAAAGGAGGCAATTCATAGTGCTAGAGAAAAGGAAACACAGAGAATAAAGATTGATTAGTGCATTAAAAACAGTAAGCATGCCCTTGATCAAAACTATTTGAAGAATTAGCAACATTCCACATCATGTAAAAGACAAACACTGTTCACTACAGAGGAAATAATATATCCACTGTCAGCTCATAAAGGCTTGAATTGTCTTTGCCATTTTCTTCTCTGATTCTAGGAAGTTCAGACATTCTACTTAATACATGAGAAACCAAAGACACCCCTTTTAGGTCTATACAAGAGGCACTTCTGAATTTATATGGCTGCATCATGTTTCCGTGCCTTCTAACAGAAATGGGTACAATGAAAGCTTCTGCTTTGAAAATGTTTTTAAGAAATCCTAATGGAAAAGCAAGAAACCCTAGAAAGGCCTATAAATCATCATGGCACATAAGTCTTAGAAGACCAAACTCATGTAATTAATTCTCCAATAAGACTGAGTTCTCACTGCTGTTGCTCTGACTAATTTATTTCTGTAAAAAACAGAAAAAACCCCTAAGTTGGTACTTACTTCTCATACACAAGTTCATCATCTATGCAGAAATAATGGGTATTAGCAGCTCCACTCTTTGGTTTTTGGTACAGAATTGCAAAATAAAGGCGATCTGAAATGCAAGAAAATTGGAAGCGTTTATAAATATCATGTTTTTCTGCTGAAAGTCTGAAATATTACTTGTGAATGGGACAGCTTTAAATGGTTTAGAATGAAGAAAATCTTCTTTTAAGTATTAAATTAGGTACTATTATTTCTCCAGTGTTAAACAAGCAAGGCACACAAAGATTGAGGCTTTTTGCTCAGCGGCATTCCCATAATCCGCAGCTCTTTAGTGTTCTTTTCCAAAGTGTTCCTTGTTTAATGACTTCACAAAATAGCAGGAGCCTGACCTGCACCCACACACACAGCAGACATCTCCTTTGGCAGGTTTGGTTGTACTCCAAATACCAATGCATACACACCACCCCCCCAAACTAAACCACAAATCCCTCTGCTCCTCTGAGCACCTACGATGAACCACACATACCAAACACTTCTTCCTGTAAAGCCATGATTTTGACAGTAATTAAAGCCTGCTGGTAACAGTCTTGGGAGGGATGCAACTGGGAAGCCCATGCATGCCCATAGCCAGGCCTCCACCTGGACATCTCCAACTGAATCCCCGTCCCCACCCCAGCTGCCCCTTCAAAGCCTGTGTGCCTGCAGGCAGGAGGTATCTTGTACTTGCACTGGCTTCCTTTGTTAAGCTGAGGAGGGAAAAATACCAGTGGCATTCACATAGATATAAATTACTTTTATGGCCAGGGCAGCTGAAGCCCCAGTGAACTTTAAACACTGACTGTGCTCCTGTTATAAATTGCTGTGCTTGCGGTAATTGATCAATAAAAATTCAGGCTTGCACCACCACCACAATACTTGTATGCTTCCTGCTAAGAAAATATTATCATAAAATATTTGGATTAAAATTCAGACCCAAAACGAAAGCTTTTTTTTTGTTGTTGTTTCTGCAAGTTAGTTCCCTAGAACAGATATTTATAAAGTATCAAAACAGATCATGTGCATATATTACTTCAAAATATGATCTGTGATGAGGAAAAACTGTATGTCAGTTTTTAGACAGCGGGGTGGGGGGGAAATCACTTTAACCTTCAAAACATCCTCCATGACTTAGAAATCATTACTTGTATCTTGAAAATACATGTCCAAGTATGCCATGAAAGGAGTTGCCATATCTATATTTCAATAGTCACATGCTCATTGCTCACCAGACAAGCCCACCAAAAATTTTTCTTAATGCTTTTTTTTCAGTTAAACTGCAGCCTGATGTGAATGGTTTGGCTTAAACATTTACAGGTCAGGAGCAACAGTGGGATAGACAGTACCTCCTAAACAAGTCAGGCACTATTTCCTTACTCTCTAACAGAGAAGCAAGGCACTCCATTTGCTAATTTAATTTCTAATAGTCCCATCCTGTAAGCAGAGCTGCAAGTACTAGACGTGAAGTACATTACCTGCTTCCGTACCTCCCAGCATTTACCAAATCATTCCATGAAAACAAGTCAAAGGATAAGATTTAGAGTAATGTGTGCATTTTTTAAGAAGTGACTAAACTGGCCCACAAAGTGAATTATGTGTGGAGAAGTAAGTGCATCAATACTCCAGCTGGTATGCAAAATATGCTATGGTGAAAACTGCTTCATAGAGAGGCAGTCTGGGGTGGACTTTTGGGGACAGTTCCCCACCACTGTGTTAATCACTGAGCTGTGTCAAGGTGATTTGCATGAATTAGAAACTGTAACAGGTATCCCTGGGCAATACTTAAAAAAAAGGGGGGGTGGGGAAGGGATAAAAAAAGAAAGAAAAGAAAAATAAACGGGAAAAAAGAGAAAAGTGTAAAAGACGGTAAAAAGCTGTTTTTCTGACTTATTTTCCTCTGTTCTAAGAATGAAAGCTAGTGTGTGCAGGAGAGCCGAGGGCTAGGGAGGAAACAGAAAGGAGAACTGAGAGGATGTGATACCTAGGGATTGTGTTTAAACTGGCATTGCTAGATTAAACACATATCACTGCAGCCCCAAGCTATAATTTCACACCACTTCTAAACTGATTTAATGGCTAGCTGCCACCAGGTTCCTTAGAAGGAAAAATCTCTGAGTTAGCTCACTGAACCAGCCTGCTGGGGGTTAACAACAGGAATATGCAGCCAAAAGTTTTCCCTCCATGGCATCTGTCCTTAAGTGCCAGTCTAATTACTGACTAGATTGAGCTCTCCCTCTTTAATATACACAAACAATAATCACATCAAAGTCTGGGAAGAACAGCAGTAGTACTCAAACTGAGTACCTAGAGTACTCAAATGCTACTTTTTTGCACTTCAGCTTCTTCAAAGAAACTTCATATCACTTCTGAAAACATAAAACTAGTTTGCAAAGAGCAATCCAAAATCTTCAAATAGAAAATTAGGACAAAAATGAAAAGAAATATAATCTGCACAGGCCATATACCTAAATAATTTAGTGATCTGCTACAAAACAGGATTTGAAATAAAAGAACCACTTGCATCTTCAGTGCTTGTCCTGTTACTGAAATGCTTCTGCAGCTTGCAAAATTGTCCAGCAAAAAAAGAGAAATCCTATTTTGAGCAAGCAGTGTGCATGTGGCCTTCTGAATGGCTATTGGCAATGGTTCTGCTCTGGTATCTCTAAACTGTGTTCATTGTTGCTATTCTTAAAACACCTGAAAGAAACTTGAGTTCAATGAATTTACAGAAGTACCTCACAATAAGAGCAGTGTATATCAAATGCCAATATCCTGACAAGCATTCCTGTGCCCTGCTAACAATTACTCCCTATTATGTAAACAGCAGGCTCCATCTTTTTAACACATTTCCTATGAGGAGATCTTAGAAGAAGGAAATTTCCTGTAAGCATATTTACCCTTCTACTGATCTACCAGTCCAGCATCTGACAAATGCTGTATTACTCACCACATCTTTTTTTACCTGTTTTTTTCCAAATACATTCCAAGTTCTATTTAATCAAGGATTAGTGTGTTGGTTTTTTTTAAACAGAAATTAAGAGAAAGGAGAATTCCTTCATTAAGGATCTGATTGTAGGATCAAGAGTTTATATATAAAATACACTCAAGCACTGATGATTTGATTTCACTAGGATTCCACAAAGGTTTGGACTGCCAGGAGCAAGGCTTCCCTTTCATTATCTTCATGTCTCCTTCGGTAATTTTAGCATTTTAGCATTTAATTTACAAATAGTGCACTTGAGCACTTCCTAATTCCTGCAAAATTCTGATAAAAAATCATCCTAAAACTATCAAACCAGAGCAGACCTTTCTAATCATTTCTCAGAGGAATGACAGAGTAGGGTTCACTGCCTTACAGGCTGCATCTGCTCTGCAATTAGGAGATATGGCTGCAGCATGTTAGATATACTTTAATACACTTAATTTTGTCAGCCTTATATAACAAAACAGTTAAAAACCATAAGCACAGATGTCCCTGCAGGCAATTAATTTGAGTAAGCATCCAATGTACAACAAACTGAGCCTACATACCCCTAACTGAGGCATAGGTTACCACAGCTGTGTTACTGCTGGTACCTCAGCCAGTGAGACTTAAAGCTAGCACAAACATGACTGTCCAAGCTGATTGCAGAGTGTTACAGAAGGGAAAGCACTCTGCTTGTTTATCAGAGCTACAGTGTTCTGTGGAAATAGATGTGTAGAAAATTGAGAGCTACCACTTCAAAATCACATTAATGCGAATTTAGAGAAGTAAAAATAATCTCCTTCCTTTGCCCTCAACAAGCCTGATGCTTTTCAGGTTGTGCCGCACAGGCCTTCAAGAAAGAAATTTCATTAATTTAAGAATTACAGTTGGACTTGATGATCTTAGAGGCTTCTTCCAACCTAAGTGATTCTATGACTTTAAGTGACAGCTAAATATTAAACAGGCAGTAGTGGCAGGAAAAGTTTGCATATGATCAGCAAACATTATTTAATACAAACAGAAATTCTACAGTCCTACTGTTAAATAGATGGCTTAGATGAGAAACTCAGTGAATGACAGTACAACAAACCCCAGTGTTAGTCTGTTTTGAATCACCAGGAATGTAACCACAGTTTTTACTATTTAAAGAGCAGTATATTTCTAAATTCAGAGTTGATATATGGAATTTTGTTGTGTTTGACTTAAAAAACTTCAAATAATTGAAAGATATAAGAGAAAACATAAAAGGCAAATTCTGTTGCAATGCCAAGTCAAAAAGCAAAATTGTTTAAGATTTTACTTTTAGTCTTTCTATCCTTAAAAAAATTCATTGTCATCATCACTATGATATTTCAAATTAAGCTGATTGGAGAGTTGGCAATTAGGACAGCAGCCTTGACTCTGAAAAAGAAAATGAAAGTACACTAAAACGATAAAGGAATTTTTTTCTTAAACAAAAAACTATGAAAGCATTATTCTCAGTGCTATGTCATGACTGATTAACACTGTTACTTCACTTACATAGAGTGCTTCCACTCTTCTGCTCTTGACTAATACATGAGATTACATATGTTCATGCACTTTCAGAGCTGGATTGGACACTAAAAGCCTTAAACATATATTTAAAATCTTAACTTTGGAAAAGACTCAGGAGTAAGGTCACATTGATTTAAAAGTAGACTGTTTTTGTACTGAGACAGCTGCATAATAAAAACTAATCGAAAGTGTTGACAGTAAAAATATTGGAAGCCAAATGATACTTATTAGAAGTGTCCTCAGCATTCTAGAAAAATAGTTTCCTATTGGGTACACAAAATCTATAATGACAAGCCAGAACTCCTGGAAAAAGACAACTTAATGGTTTGAAAAAAACCAACAAACTCCAATATGAAACCAAAAACCACAACCTAAATATCAATGAATACATTAAAATTAATACTTAATTATCAACTCCAACTGACAGTATAAGCAAAATGATTCTCAATTAAGAAAAAAAATTAGGTATGTACACTGTAGCTTAGAGCATCCTTTAAGATGTTAGTTCCATTCTGTAAACAAAATGGATATACATTCAGCAGGAAGAACAATCAAATGTCAGGAAATTACCCATGACACTATATCACTTAAAATTAAATTCCATGTATAGTTATTGCAGTTATTTCATTTTAGAATTAACTACTCACAATAGGTGAGAGAGAAACCCACACCTTTTGCCTGAGGTTTATGCATTATAATTCCACCTCTTCTTTAATTTTTTTTTTTTTTAATAAAATCAGAGCAATGAGAAAGAAAAGCAACTGAGGAAAGGAAATTAACAGCTTTCAAGCATCTCACAGAGCACTGCTACATTTTATTTAGATCATATAAATTACTTCTCTCAGAGATCAGAAGGATATGGGAATATGCTTCTAATGAACAGAAGAAATGCATTCAGTTCCAGTAAATTGAATTCATACCAGCAAGCCTCACGCACTAGCTGACAAAGAGAAAATTATAAAGCTTACCATGCAGCTTAACAGACCAAAATAAACAACTTTTTAAAAGGACAGCTTTCCTCAACTAGTCTTAATACTAAACAAGAATATTTAGACAGTTCTAACTAATAGTTATTCTGACATATGGCTGATGCATACAATTAATTACAAAATAAAGAAATTCAATGATTACTGTAAGCATTTTGGGTATAAAATTTCTAGAATGTATTTGAAACTTTATTGTTTATGAATGTAATATCACACAACAAAAGACCCATAAATCTTTACAGCAGTTTGCAATGCTCTGCTTCTGTCTTTTGCAAAGATGAAAATAATGGTAGCCTGCAACATTCTTTAAAAGTTTGGCACTGTTTCTGTAAGCAGATAAGCTAACACAGATCACTCAGCCTTTACAGTCGTTCAAATATTTACCAGTACGTCCATTTTTAAGAAAAAGACCTTATGTTTTGTCTTCAGTCCACAAATATTAATTAATTTCTAAGCACTGCTATATGAGAAGGCAGAATTGGCACTTCAAACCTCGATATAACTTTAAAGCAGCTGAACAAAAATAAGCCTGTTAGCTTGTTATTTTAAGATTTCTCTTTAAAAAAACAAGTATGACATAACAGCAAACTAAACATTAGACTATAATTCGAATCAGAACTTAAAATTTGAGAATAAACAGCAGCCACAGTGCACAACAAGATAAAGACAAAATGAAGTATTGTTAAATATAATAATCTAGTGCACTTTAATCAAATTCACTATACCAGGTACTGCTGCATGTGGTGAAATCCCACTGAAAAAACACAGGTCAAAGCCTAGGTGCTCTACTGAATTTACATGGGTGAACACTTCCTTGAAGGAGAAAATACAGTAATTTATTGGGCCTGTTGAAGCCAGACACATACTACCAGATCGAAGCAACTGATTCATGAGAATGGTTAGACAGACCTGGTTTGCTGGAGATGTGAGCTGGACAGGGCTGTGTGGTAATCCAGGTAGTGAGATCACTTTGACAGTAAAAAAAGTCATTATCTGTTACATGAGGAGTTTCCGCACCTGACCTTAAAATCACACTATCATCATGTCCTATATAAACAGTTACTGCTATAGAAAAAATACACATATGGAGCCTTAAGAGTTCTGTAGATAAATAAACAATTATGTTTCTCTGTGTAGATTAGGCCTAAAATGCTGAATTTTTTGGCTGGAATATTTAGGATTTTACTCCCTGACAGTATTAAAGCCTTTTGAGAATAATCTGGTAAGCTCTGGCAGTTTACTTTCTTTCTATGTTGCTATGCCAAATTTTCAAAACAAAATATTATGGTTTGCTAAACATACCATTATCTAGGAGACACACTAATTAATAAAAGGAACCATGCTTCCTGGCACAGAAATAAATAGTACACTGGTGCCTCTTCTGCAAGTTTGCTCTTTGTATTTTTGCTTGCTCTGTCCACAGATATTTCCCATGGACTCCACAGAGATGTGCCGGGAGGTTTATTTCTTGCTTTTTATGAGAAGTTGTAAGTACACTAAAATTCTGAGATTATTTTTGTTGTTATTGCTGCCTTCAGAACTCAAACTCAAAGCCATCTTTTAGCTGGGGAACTCACACCTAAACACAGAATTTTCTGGCTGTGATCCAACAGGCTTCTTAAAAGAGGGAGACTCGTGTGCCAAAACAAAGCGCGGCTCAGAGACTGGAGTCACGAAAAGGAAGGACGAGACTGAGCAATCCTGCCTCACAAGCTCTTAGCACTTGCGTGTCAAGAGGAGGTGCGACGTTTGCCCACTAGTTTACCCATCAGCCAGCAAGCACTGATGCTATTACGGCATCAGGAGAAACAAATATCTATATATATCTATACATATGTGTGTGTGTGTGTGTGAGTGCATGTGTGTATATATACATATTCCTCCAATCCATGAAGAAATATGTTACTTTTTTTCCCACCCCACAACGTGTTGAACGAACAGAAACGTGTTTGACGTTGCATTCCGTTTACTCTCTCCGGCAACCAGAAAACGCCAACACGAGGCAATCGCTGCTGGCTACGGCTCGGGCTACCGGGACATCGCCAGGATGAGTTATCCCGCTGGACGAACGGGGCAGTTCTCAACAACACTTCGCCGAGTTCTGGGCTCGGGGACCGACCGGTCCACCGCCCGGACAGCAGCGGCTGCCGAGCGCCCCGGGGTCCCGCCGACGGGAAGTTTTCCTGCCCACCCGGAGCCGGCGCGGCACCCGCCGCCGGCGGGACGGGACGCGACGGGACACAGGGACGCCCCCGCCCCCCGCGCCCACGGCACACTCCCCTCACCCGCGATCCTCAGGCAGGTCTCCAGCCCGGCGGGGGGCAGCTGCCGTCGCCGCTCCGCCTCGCCCCCCGCCGCCTGCGGCGCCGCGCCCCGCGTCCTCTTCAGCGCGGGCGGCGGCGGGGCTGCGCGGCGCCGCGCTTCGGCCCAGCTCTTCCGCTTCATGGCGGAGACGGCCGCGGCGCTACGCTCCCCTCATCCCGCGGGGACCTGGCGGCCGGAGGGAGTGGAGGGACCCCGCGGCGGCGAGGGCGGCGGCAGCGGCTGACGCGTCTCCGCGGACACCGCCCCCTCCCGCCGCACCTTCCCCCCGCCGCCCGGCGGAGCGCCCGCCGCGCCCCCAACGGCCGCCCCTGATTGGGACGCGCGGTGTGGCGTCACCGGCGCGAAACGGTGGGGGGGTGACGTCATGGCGGCCGCTGTAACAGGTGGGCCGGGGCGCGCGCCCACCCCTCCCCCCCGCCCCCGGGGCGCCGCCTGTCTGGGCGCGCGGCCGGGCCGCGCCGCTGACGTGGCGCGTGGCTGCTCCCGGGATGGGGAGCGCGGCCCGGGCCGGGGGCACCGCGGCCGCCCCGGGCAGTCCTTGCCATCTCCTGGGGCCTCGCAGTCCTCCGGGCGCCCCTCTTGAAGTGTAACAAAAGAGGGGCCCGAGGATTCGGTACTTTGTAAGGCCGACTGAAACCAGTCCAGTATATACGGGCTGCTGGTCCGAACGTTAAATGGACTAATCTGAAAAGTTTAAATAACTGGGTTCGAATCTGCCTCTTAGATAGAGCAGCTATTTTAAATAGCTGTAGCACTAACCCAAGCGAGTAGGTAAAACAGCTTCTGAAAAACACTCCCTTCCCACCTCCGTCTAGTTGGCCGTGATGAAAGCCCTTGAGGAAGCATTCTACCGTCCGCCGAGTACGCGTATTTATGGAGGAAAACCTGCTGCTACTAGTTGCCACTTTTCACTGCATGGCGTTTTTTTAAAAAACTATCCTTTCTGAATAACACCAGAGACATAAAACTGTTCTGACGTTTTGGAAACAAATTCTCCCAAGAAAATTATCCCAAGGATAAATGTGGCCATCGTTGTTCCAATTCATTATGCATGTGGGAGTCACGGTCTCGCCAGGGGTCCAGCAAACTCTGTCAAGCTGTGGCCAGATGGAAAAGGCAGGGCCGATGCCCTGACTAGGACACTTCAGCTCTTCTGCTGAATCTTCCTCTTGCTTCCTCCTCCCTTTGCTTGTCTCCAGTTTGTTAATCTTTCTGAAGAAGTGATTTTGCTGGGATAACACAGAGGTTGTGACATGGTTCCTGTCAGTATTGAAATGGTGAGTGTGTATTACTTCAACCTAAAGAGCTGTAAAACTACAGTTTAATTAATTCTGGTCTCTTTTAAAAGTCCGTAGTTCTTATAGCTGTAGTTAATTTTGTTAAATATGCTTATTAGGACCAACAGAACTATTACCCATTGTATATTGTTTTAATTCTACTGAAAGGAAAAGAAGAAGGAAGTCAGCTAGAATATTTCTTTCAAAATCAAAAGCACTAAGAACAACTGTAAAACAAAAGTGGAATGGGAATCATTGTCCTTGGCTTTGATTATCAGGTGAATGAAGCAGAGCAGAAACACTACTAATAAACTGAATATTCGTCATTCATTCTATTTAAAAATAATTTTTCTTTGTTTACTGTCTTTGTTTTACAAACATATGACCAGTTTCCCAGCCTGCTTTTGGCTGTTGTTTAAGTAACATAAGGCAGAGCAGCAGATGCATTCCAGAGTCCCTGGCATGCTGAAAAATATGGTTGAGCTGGGGGAGTGCTGGAGGGAGGAGACAACACCTTGTGAGCCTGAGGACTCACTCCCTTGTAAGCCTGAGCTGCCTGTCCCAGTCCATTGTGCCAAGTTTGAGGAAGCCTCTGGCCTGCTCTGAAGTCACAGGGCTTCAGAGTCTGCGCCTTTATCCCTGTGCAGTGTGCTGTTTAGTCAATGCAGGAAACTGACAACAGTATTTTTCCATTAATAATATCCTTCTTCTAAACACATAATATCAAGATAGGGCTGTAATGAATAAGTTGCTAAGGCACTGTATCTTTAATAGAGTTACATCCTTCAGTATTGTTATGTTTCTTAAGCAAGCCTTCTTATTTTTCATCAAGGAAGAGTGCACTTAATTTCACATGCTCTTAATGGTGTAAAGCTTTCCAAACCTTGCCCTGGGCCTGCCAGTGACCTTAATGGGTGCAGGAAAAAACATCTTCAAAAAATGCCATTTCACATTTGCATTAAAGCTTAAAAATAGAGAAAATTTGCAGTTGAGAAATGTATGTATGGTAGCATTTTAGAGTGAAGGTCAAAGATCAGAGACTGGAGAGGAGGATATGCTTCTCCATAAATCTTGGACTTTTTTTTTCCCAAATTGCTAAAAAGAAATGTTTCCTGGATGAAGGAGGGCATGTCTACTTTAATAAAAGCAGTAGATGTTGAACATAAACATTTGTAGATATATGAATAATATTAAATATGCCAGAACTGCAAACCAGAATGTTATGCTTACTTCAGTTGTCTAAGAAACAACTAAGAACTATTTATTCAGAGACCTCTTGCTCTGAGAGAAAAAAAATACATATAAAGGAAGAACATTCTGCTGCAAATCTTCACAGGAATACAAATAATCTTGTTTACTCCAAAACCGATACGCTGATCAGATACAAATGTAAGACACACCTCTCTCTGGTTTTACAGACCCATGGTTTTTTGTCACACAAAAGAACTGCAGACAATACAGGATAATGTATTTAAAATATTTATTTGAAATTGTGAAATGTATTTCATAACTCCTGCCAGTGCCAGATGAAAAAGTAGGCATAAGCTTAAGTCCAGGTCTTCAAAATCGTGACTTTTCAAGGTGTATTTCAGTACAAAATTGTCATACAGTGCTGGAAGCTGCAAAACTGTGCAGCACTGGAAGTGCTGAGAATTCTTGGACTGAAAGCCAGTGTTGATCTGCTGGAGGCAAGAATTCCAAGTTCTTCCTGAGCAAAATCTGATTTCTCACTTTAGTGCACCTTGAACAATGATTTTTAAAATATATTAGCAAGCTTGTCTGATGAGACAATAAAAAGCTCCAGGATTTTTTGCAATCAGTCTCAGTTGTGTTTCAGTTTTTATTATCTTGTACTCAATGGAAATAGCACTTTTGTATCCATCTCTAGTGTCAGGTAGTTTTATTCTATGTTCTGATTTTCTACATAAGGTTTCAGATGTCCCACAAAGACACAACAGAACCAATGCTTGTTGGAATTCATTGGAGAACTGTTCTTGTAGAGCACAAATTTTAAAAAAAGGTATATATTACATCAGTGTCATATGTCAATAATCTGGGGTTTGTTTGAGAAATTCACTGTTTTAACTCCTGCCAGCTGCAAAACTGTATTGATAGGAACATGATCCAGCCTGTTTTTATCAAGGTGCAAAAAATGAACTTCATTGCCTGGAATGAGAATAACACGTAAATTGAATAACATTTTTGTTTATTCAAAGATGTAAGTGAATTGAAGCAGCATTCTGACTACCTACCAGTTATCATACAAATGCGTACTAGTTCTGTAGACTGCACGGTATACTGTATTTTAAACAATTACAAAAAGTTTTTAAATTATGTTAAAGAAACAAGGAATATTGAAGCACTACCCCTTCATGCTCTAGCCCTCTACTAAAACCACGTTAAATGCCTCAAATCAAATGTGAAAGCAGAATGTAGGTAAATACCACAATGTCAATAAAACCCTCCAAACTTTGAGGCAGTTTTTCCATCAGCACTCTAATTAGTTTCTGCAGGACTGTGAGAAGCTCTATGCCACCTCTATGGGAGACGGGACTACACAATGACACTTTGCAGATTTCTTCACGTGACAGAAATCACACAGTTCAACACAAGACCGTTTCCTTGGGACCCACAGGGACAGAAGGTGAAATGGTAGCAAACAGCTGAAGGAGACAGTTGTATTTCACACACAAAACAAAGCAGCTCACCTGGGCCTATAATCAAAGCTCCTCCCTGCTGAACAGGGTCTCCTTGAAAATCAAAAGCTGGGCCAGTCATTGCTCTCCATATACTCCTAATGCTTCCCAGAAATGTGTTTGATTTCACATGAGGGCTCCGAACTAAACAAAACCACAAAACATTTGCTATCTAGAAATATGGAAGTATATAAGAAAAACAACAATGATCAGGTGTTATGAATAGTTTTGAGATTACTGATTACTAGTGTTTTCACAAAATATAGCCTACGAGAGACAGTCTGGTGGGGAACTCACTTTCTCTTTACAGTGCAATCATACTATTTTATCAGAACAAGTTTTTTACATTTGTGAAAGTCTAAATAAGGTGAGAAAGTTATTCTTACCTGATGCTTTATTACCTTCACCTCTTTTCATGCCAAGTATTTTATAAATTTCCCTTTGTGGATCTACATACATTTCATGTGTATATCCAGTTAAACTGCAAAAGGGCTGCAAAATATAGGCATACACACAGACAGACACAGAAAAGGAAAGTAATATTTCTAAGGTTAAGGCAGCAACTAGTTAGGGTCTACTAACAACAGCAAATACTGACACCTGCCAGCTCCACACTACCCCTCTTATTTAAAAAGTGTATTTGTTAGTTATGTCAAGGTGGAAAATTTTTTAGCCTCAAAGCTTCTATTAAAACAAAGCTTCCAGTGAAATAAAAAAAGATGTTTCCTTAGCAACCCCTGGTGGTTTTTAAACTGCAAGTTTAATTATTTGCTTTAGTCATGTATTACTATTAGAATTGCCCAATGAATAGTATCCTTTTTTATTGCTATTGCAAAAGACCACCTTTTCATGCAAACCAAATCCCTCAATACAGACCATTAAGAAATAATAGAAGATACATTGTAATTAATGACTACTTTATTTACCTTGATGTGATGGTATGATGACTGTCCAATAACTATAAGCCTCACATTTGATTCCTAGAACAGAACATGGGTATTGAAGCTGTAAAGAGGAACTGGGTATTCCTACATGACTTCAAAGCATTAACAGAATTTGGTGTCCCAAGTTAGTGATCTGTGCACTGACTTAAAATTACTTGAAGTTAATGCAGCTTACATGTTTGGAGACTGCGCTTTTGTATATCACCTGTATTTAGCAGCTACATTAATTTATTAAGAGAAAAATTGTTTTTAAAGATAAACTTTTAAATTACAGTTGTGTAAACTTTGAGTTTCCTGTAGCATTGGTACGATTGTCTTTTCAATTGATTGTAACATGCTCTGATTTTGGAAACTCAAAATTTCCACTCAGTTGCACTGATGTCTAAAGAAGCTGCACACAAATTATGGAGCCCAAACATGGTTTATTTATATGGACCTATTAATAGATATAACTTGCATTCACACGCACTGCCATCTTTTGCAGGTGCAGCCTTAGGCCGGAGTCTAAAACACAGCCCAAAACTGAAGTTCATTTAGATATCAATAAAACCAGGTAATAAATATAAGGTTGTTTTATTATATGTTTGCTTTTCCCATATAGAATAATTTCCCATATAAAATAATTTTGCTTGTTATGAAAAGAAGCCCTCCTAGAACTGGAATACTTGCACTAGGAGAAGTGTGGACATTTTTGACTCTCTTTATACATTTATTTGAGGAGCCAAATTAAGAAAATGTCCTTTTGAGTAACACTGATCAAACAGTTTAGAAATATCTATCCTGAGAAGGGAAGCTGACAAAGAAATTTCTCCTTTTTGTCCTCAGATTCCTAGTCCATCTCAGATGGACTTAGATGGAGTTTCTGTTGGCAATGACCTGAGTCTCTGTCATTGGCTGTGCTGTTGGGAATAAAGTAGAACAGAATTTCAATCAGCAGTCTAGAAGGCACAGTTTAACCTTCCACATTTAGCAGGGGATCATTGTCTTCTCCGGTGTCTCCTACCACCCAAAAAATACATGTCAATAGCAACCTCTGCCCATTCTACTTCTCTTTTCTGTCACTGTCATTCCTGTTTGTGCAGCTGCCCTGGAGAACAGGACACAATACTAACGCAGCTTACAAATCACCATAGAAAAATATACTATTTTTAATCCAGATCAATTTTCTGATCTTGTTCTGCTGTAAAAGTGTCTGACTGTTCTTGTTCTGACTGTAAAAGTGTCAGTCAGCCCTACTAGCATAATGGAAAGGGTAGTAGTTAGCAGTCAGAAGACTGTTGTCCAGGGCACTACTAATACTGAAAGAAATGCCTGTCAGATGTCATCTAACTGCTCTGAACACAACAGTAAAAAGAGCACCAAGCTAATAGGACAGGGAGAAAATGCTGTTGCAACAGAGCGTGTAGTGCCATAAATCCTTTCCTATGTCTCCTAGACAGATTCATTATTGTGGTTCTTGAGAGAGACCCAAATGACCGTCAATGGCAAAAGGCACAGAGCCTGCTCCCTCGCCAGGGGGATATCACGGCTTTATTCTGGGGTCCTGCCCCCACTGACCGGAGCTCTTATTTAGCTCCTTTCCCGTCCCTGCCGGTGCCAGAGAAACCAAGGCCACGGCCGTCCCGGGGCTTTTTCCCAGGGGGGAAGGGCCCAGAGACAGGGACAAGCCACTGCCCCATCAGGGACAAGGTGGGAGTGGAACAGAGTTGGGTTACATTCCAGTGTGGGGGGATGGGCGTGGCCGAGCATGGACAAACCATGTGATACCGTTTCCAAGGGGGACAGGGAAGAAAACATTACAAATCCAATATAAAAATGAAACACAATATAAACCAAATTAATGCGCTATAACACATTATTGCTATTATTCCACCAAACAATGAAAGCGCTTCTTCTGAGTATTTTTTTTTTTTTTTAAATTATTATTCCTAGAAGCTTTATGTAAGCCTGTAGCTGGACATAACATACTTCCTTGATTGCAGCCACAAACACATTAAGAGCAGAGCACTTACTTGTAAAAATGCCTTGGGGACTTTTGCCAGATCTTCTACGTACTCCTTACAGGTGTAACACAAAAAATTCTGCAACATACCCAACTGAATGTGTCAGAAAGAGATATAATTGCATAGCTATGGAGCAGCAGACTTTGGGCACACACTACTTTGGTGGTGATCAGGAACCAGGAATGGGAAAGATTCCAGCCACCAAATTTGGTTTAGAATACTGTTTTAATCCAAGCCTGAACAGGGACACTGGGCCTGCACCCTTGCAAATATTTTTATCTCTAGAATTTTTAAGAATATGATAGCTGATTCGACAGCAGGGAAGTCAAGGAACACGATACTTGTTCCTCTGAACACCCGACTGAAATAGTGTTTCACTATTGTAAATAGTGCTTCCCTTTACCCAAGAACAGGGGGTTTCAGGAGCAGCACTGCTGTCCTTTGTGCTTCCTCCCCCTCCGCTCCAGACCAGCCCGTGCCATGCCCCCGCACCCCCGCCGGGAGCCGGGCTGGGCCCCACGACGGCCCCTCCTCACCCGCACGAACAGCACGATTGCTTTCTGCTTCGCGTACAGGGCCTGGAAGGGGACGCTCCTCCCGTCCGCGTCCAGCACCAGGCAGCGGGCGGCCTCCCACAGCTGCTCCTGCTCCGGCCGCCGCCCGCAGCTCCGCGCCCGCCCGACCTGCTGCGTGACCGGAGGCGCTGGCGGCCCGGCCATGGGAGCGCGGAAAGGAAAGGCGGAACCGGAGCGGAAAGGCGCGGGGCGTTGTGTGACGGCGAGGAAGCGACGGGAAGTTCCCGTCCGTGGGAGAGACCTGGGGCAGCCGCTCCGCGGCCCGGGAGGAGGTAGGGAGTTGGGATGAAGAGAGCGAGCGACCTGCGGCCGAAACCGCTGCGCGTCCGTCAGCCAGAGCCGGGGTGCAGTTTGTGCCTGGCAAACACAGGAGAGTCACCCGGAGCTTCCCAGGAATGTTGTGTGAGCAGGAGCAGTGACATGGTCATACGGCCTCGAGGTTGGCGTTCTTTTTCCGGGAGGCCGCAGCCCTGCAGAGGGCCGTAAGCGAGATACAGAACTGTTCTGGAGGAGCTGTCGAGCAGCTGTATCAGACAAAAACCACACCAAACTCGGTGTCCTCGTTCATGCAAAAGCAGAGCTTCACAATGTCTTGAGAGCTGAATAGCAGAATACCTCGAATGCATGCAGAAATGAGTGTACCGTTCTTAAAATAAGAAAAACACTAGGTTGTTGAAGAGTAGTGTGGTCTTTTAGACTGTAGTTTAAGCTGAAAGCTTATGAGGATGAGGGTACTTTTCTTAGTGGGCAGAGGAAAAAGAAGTATCAGACAGAATAGGACTGGGGAGACTCTCCAGAAGTTATTCTGCTTTGTGAAAATCTCTGATTATATTAATTCCAAAGTTTCTCTTAACAACTGTTCCAGGGTCTGTATGTTAATGTGATTCAAACTTACACCCCTTGTGCTTTGGTTTAAATCACTGCTTTTATATTACCAGGGGTGAGCACATAGAGAAGGTTAACTCTTGCAGTTCTTTATGTCCTCACAAAGGACTGTGATTTAAAAGGTGATGAATTCAAATTAGTAAAGAACTTCAGAAAATTGTGAAACTTATAATTCTCCTAGATGCAGTTGGACCCAATGATTTTAAAGGTCTTTTCCAACATAAGTGATTCTATGATTCTGAAAGAATATGAGTATTCCCCATTGTTGTTTTCATCAGGCTTCCTTGTTCAGCTACCAGTATGCTGTCCAACACATTTCTTCCACTGGCAGTTGATGAACCAAATTCTGTGCTATGCAGCAGTGCCCTGCAGTTCCCTCAGCAGTGCTGATGGGGATGTGCTGCCTACCCCTGACTACTGCAGGACACAGCAGAGAACTGACAGCTTTTGACAGGGTTTGGTCTTCTCTTGAAGTGGATAGGCTGTAACCTTGCTGTGTTATGCCTGCAGTAAAACTGGGAAGCATTGGGCAGGACTTGGGCACAGCTCAGGACTCGATCATCTGTAGAGCTTAAACCAGGCCCTTTGCCAGTGCAGCTGGAAATCAGAAGAGGCAGTTGTACCACTGTAGGGGATCTGCTGCAACAAGCCTCTGAGTGGGAGGACACATTGGGATGAGACTGCCGATGAAAAGAATTGGGCATTGTGGTGTCACAAACTGAGAGGAGACTGCCCTGGATCAGCCTGCACATAGCTGACCTTGTACATCCAGAGAGCTAATTCTTTCTTGATTTGAAATGAAATCTCCTGAGGAGCCCCAGAGAGGCATTCTGCCTGTCTGGGAGAGGTGGTGATCTTTCCTACTAGGCCAATGAAGACTGCCTGCAGACTTTGCTTTATTTATGTAATTTGGCCTCCTTAAACTAGCTGAAGAAGCACATCCTTGACAACAGGTTTCAGCAGTATACAAGTGAGGAACAGCAACTTTCTTCTGAGGACATTTGCCGAAGTATTCTCTAAAGCCCCTCAATCAGTGTGTTTCTAACTTTTGGTAGAGAGTCTTAAGTGTTGCAAGAATACAAATACAAATTGTTGTCACCCCCACTTTTATAGAGAAAGAACAGAAATGAAGGCAGTTGTACTCTGGCATGTTCTCTGAAAGTGGAAACACTCAAAATCAGCAGTCATGTTCTAAAAGCTGAAGCTTAAAGCTTTCATTAATACATGCTTAACAAAAGTGCAGACATAAGTTTCACTTAGTTGTGAAGAAAAAATCCATATCTGCTGATACTCTGGACAGTACTAATTGTCAAGGTGTGCAGTCTGCTAAAACCATATAATTCTTCAATGTGTGCTTCCCTTCCCCTGTTTTCTTTATAGCTCACAAATATAGAAAAGTGGCTAACTTAAAAAAGCACATTTGTCAGAGTGATGTATTTTCCATTGTCCTAAAGAGAATCAATCAATGCATTTAAATTATTTTTGATTCAGGATGCAAGTCATTCTCTTCACTGAAGTGCAATTTACAGTTGTGGAGAGAAACTTAGCTATTATTTAATTAATCAGGGGTTGGGTTACTTTTTACTGTGGATAAGAAATTCAAATTCCTACTGTTTCAAGAGGGGAAAAAAAAATTGTGTAAAGATGGTGGTTAATTTATTTGTTCTGTATTGACTACTGAAACAAAATACCAGCTGTAATTATGCAACCATAAGTCCTTTATATACCGCAGCTGAACAAAATATTTGACAAGGGAGGTGTTCTGGAAAAAAAGAGAGTCAGAGACTTGCCTTTTTGTATGTTTCTTTATTATCAAGCTTGGCTCTGGGGGAGCTTGCTTGCTCCCTTGGCAACGTGGAGGAGGAGGTACACACAGCTTCGCTCCACAGCGAATCTGGGACTCCCACACCCCTCGCGGGCTTTTTCCCCTTGCCGGGGAGTCCGTTTCGCTTCACTGATCAGGGGTCATCCAGTGATGGGGGACTCCTCCTCAGGTCACGGTGACTAAATAAAGCTGCTTTGGCGGACTCCTGTACCCCTTGCACTAGTCTAAAGTGCGACTTCAGTCCTGGATTCTACTTTGGTTCCCTGCTTTTTAGAGTCTCTCCTTCTTGAGACATTCCCAGAATTCCGTGTTCTTTTTATTTGCATATTCAAACACTATCCGATGAATGGGAGCAGAGATACAGGTAATAAGGTGAATTCTTAATGAACAAACAAGTAAATAAGGTGATTAATCAATATTAAAACAGGAATAATGCAAATTCTTTAAACAAAACTAGCATTAACAATCTTAATGGATTTACTTAACAATTAAGTAACTAAAACATAGATCATTTGAATAGAACTTATTTATAACAGGAGGTGTGGCCTGTATCAATACCATAAATGCGCTGCCTAAAGTATATGTTGTTTATTTGTAAAGCAACATGGTATTATCAATTTACTACATGATGTACTGTTTATTTAACATAAGAATATTTGTTCTTCTTTACATTCTAATTCTAATCTAAGTCTAATATTGGTTAGCTAGAGATAATAAGGTTATTACTTATCAGCAAAAATAAATTAGTGTTTACAGTTCCAGGGAAAAACATCATGCTAAACACCAGCTAGGAATTAGTTGTTTTTGAACTGTTGTAATTACAAAGGAGTAAAAACGTGTACTATTCTATAGATAAGACAGTTTGAAAAGACAGGTATCTGGTAGGGAGAGGTGGGGCCTCTCTAGGAATGGGGAATTCAAATCCTTCCCTCCGTGTTATTGTAATTTGGAAGATTAAAAAAACCCTTTTCAGTCAGAGCTATGGGGAAAGGAATAACAGTCCTTTACTAGTAAATATAACAGGACAGACAAACAACAACAGCAATAATAATAATAATAAAACAGAACCAAGAACTCCGAGGGGCTTTGTCTCACGAGTCCCGGGCAGTCTGATCTCTCCGGGACCCCGAGAGCACCAAAGCGAAATGGTGGAAAACTCCGGGCTGATGGCTGGAAACGGCGGGTTGTCCCCGGCAGGCAGGGGGGTGTCCTGGCAGGCGAAGTGGGCAGTGCTGGAGAACCCGCGGTGGCTGGACCTGGGCTGACCCAAAATCCAGCAGGGCAGGCGAAAAAAACTCCGAATTCCTGGGCGTTCCGTTAACCGTGGAATCCACGCAGCTATCAGTCGCTCGACCATCCTCCCTGGAAAACCAAGAGCCAGAAATACAACCCCCCCCCACCCTCAGGTCCCGGGAGCCTTTTCTTCCCCCTAAACTAAGTGATCAACTCCCTTTTGTCTGGGTTAAGCACCCTGTAACTATCAGTATTTAGTCTCCTAGCAGCTTATGGGGGGAAAAATTCCACAGGAAAACTTAACCCCCAACAGACAGATTCTTCTCTTATGAGGGTGGTGAGAGAAGTATCCCAGAGAAGTTGTGGACTCCCTGTCCCAGATAGTGTTCAAGACTGGGCTGAACTGAGCTTGGGCCAACCTGGTGCAGGGAAAGGTTCCCTACTTTAGCAAGGGGCACAACTGGGTGATCTCTAAAGTCCCTTCCAACTCAAACTATTTTATAATTCTGTGATAAGAGGCTTTTTCCTTTATGTCTGCCTTTCATTGTTCCCTTAGTGTCATGATATCCTGTGGGTATGCTTGAATAGCACATGCAGTGATTCTTCTGAGCAGCAAGGACAGTAATTTGCACCTTGAAAGTAATTTTGCAAGTGGTGGGTTCCTCTCTAGTTTTCCTACCTGCTGTGTTTTCTCATCCTGATGTTATTTCTCATCACTTTTGCTTCCTGTTTTGTGTTTAGTGGTTGTTCTTTGTTTGTTGGTTTTGTGTGCGTGTTTTCTATTTGGTTTGTGTTTCCCTGTTTTTGCTTGTTGAGGGGAGGTTGGTTGGTGGTTTTTGGTTGTTTTTTTCCCTGAAGGGGGAGTTACTACCTTTTCAAATCTTGCCTGAGTTTTGATTTTTGGTGCACTTTAGAAGTTCAAGATTATTTACCAGAGTAAAGGGCTTTGTAAGTCTGGCTGCAGTATCAGAGTATCAGTGTGCGTTGTGTGTTTCATATTGACTAACTGTTGTTTCGCAACACAGATAATAGAAATGTAATTTAAAATCCACTCAAATAGTTTGGGGATTATAATGACATATGGAGAGAAAATATTTTTCCTGTTATATATATTTAGTTTTGTAAAGCCAACCCTACACTGAGAGCAGTAGTAGAAAGTTTACTACACAACAGAGTAACAGTAATAAGTGAAATGTGCACATTTTATTTAATATAGCCTCAAGGCACAAAGAGAACTTTTAATGCATTTTGTAAGAACTCTCTGAATTTGATCTATTTCTGTTTTGCAGCTATCTACTCTCTGTGCTGCAAATGAGAAACAGAGATGACCATCTATGTGTCAAGAACAGTATGTGTGAAGACGTTTATTTACTCTTAAGTGCCACTGGTTTGAATCTTTTAAAAAGAACTAAGAGGTGGCAAAATACCATTTAAATAGATGAGACATGGTCAAAAAGTCAATAAAAGATCTACTACCATCCAGACAAGCCAAACAGAATTGTCTTGTATCTTGTTAACAATAAGACTCTTAGAAAGTAAGCTAATTATCGTTAGTGTAAACCAGATGAGAGGATTAAAAAATAAAGAATGTAAAAGAAAAAAAAGAAAAAAAAAAAGAAAGAAAAAAAAAAAGGTGATTTTATGGAACATTCAGGGAAGATTAAGCCTTACTTAAGACTGGTATCCTGCAAGGTAAACAAAAACCTTCTTGAAAACTTTAGATACTGTTCCTTTTTTAGCTTCTCCCCTTTTCCCCCACTGCCCTGATTTTTGCTTATATGGAAAAGCATGTTGTGAGTAGGTTGTAGTTCCCAGTTCTATTTCCATTTTCTATGTTCACAGAGAGTTGGATATTTACTTAGCAGTAGATTCAGTTCAAATGGCTCTTTTATTTATGACAACATTGATATTTAGCTACAGTTAGGAATTCCCTTCTTGGGACTAGTGGATTGTATAACATTTTTGCTGGAGGCTAATAGCTTGTGCTAATTATAGCACACACTTGAAACATTTCATTTATTTCTTGGTATGTAATTAAGAGTAGCATCACTTTAGCATCAGACATATCTCTTGAACCTCTTTTCTGGAGAGATCAATTAGAAACCCCGGCCAGTTCTCATAAAGAGGTAGATTTGATTTTTTCACGAGCTTGCCTGAGTGGTTGTATCCTAAGGACTACAAATCCACAACCCATGTCCACTCTCCTGCCTTTCAAAATGGCTAAAAAATGTTGCCTCTCTTAGTATTGACTGACTGAGGTGATATATGTGCTGAACTCTGATGAAGTAAGCCACAATTTTCATTTAGTGGATACTTCCTTAAGAAATTATTTAAATAAGAAAAGGAGTCCAAAGATAAATTGGCTAATAGCCATGTGAACCCCTCATCAGAAGCTTTAGACATTACAGCTTTCCAGCTGGCTCTCCTAGGAGGGCCTTTAAAATCCTCTCTGGTGAAAATAATGTGTTTGGTTTGTTAACAATGAAAGCTTCGACTACAACCAGTAAAATTCATGCCACAGCTGAGGTGGAGGGCCTAGCCCTGAAAGCCTTTTCAATCTGGAGTTCATGTGGATGCTGGTGTGAATAATGCACTTGGTGTTTTGAGAGACGATCATTGGCTTAAGGCTCAAAATATGGCCTCTTGTGTATCTTCAGTGTTTAAACAAGAAAGCTGTTTTTTCTTCTGTTGTTTGCACTGTAATTATGTTACTTACTTCAACAAAGATGTCAGTCTGCTCCAGACATTTCTTTCTTAATGAAGCTATTTATTCTTTCCCTATTTTTCAATTCCTATTTTCAGTTATCTTTTTAATATATTTCTAATGCAGTCATTCGTTTATGCACAAAACTAGCAGTTAAAGTGAAGATCAGAATAAAAAGGCGAATATAGATACATTAAATATATTTTAGTTGGAGACAACCATAAATTAACATATATTAACATATCAGCTAAACCACAAAATCTTTAACTGAAATGTCTGTAAATGTAAAACAAGCATTATCTTTCTTTGCATATTTTTCTTATGGTGAAAGATGATTCAAATTAATTCAAATTTATATACTGTTGTTTCATAACACCATCATCTTTCATGTTGTAAGTTAGAATGTGCAATATCCTTCTGTCTACTACCTAAGATTTCACATGTAAAAGCTGAAGAATAAAGTGCACAAACCTAAAATCTGTTGAAAAAAAATAATGGAAAAGGAATGAAGATTTCCTTTAAGCTCCATTTCTTTCTTTTTTTTTTTTTTAATTTATTTTCCTCATTGTTCTTCTATAAAATGTTTGCAGCAATTTAAACCTTTTTTTCCTTGATGCTCATGTTTCTGCGTCAATCATTTGTTAAATGCAGCTACTGCCATTTCTGCATAGTACATCAGTCAGGTTTTTTTTTCACACTGAATTGACTTGTGCTCTCTCCAGAGAATGATCAACAGCCCCTGTTTAAAAATTCTCTTAAGGCACTTTAGCATTCAGGCTGTGGCTCTGCCATGGTTTACAATGTCTTGACATAGAACCCTAGTGATTTCAGTATCAATTTAATCATACAAATAAGTTAGCTAGGTATCATAACAATCAATCCGCAAAACATATGTGTTTCTCTGTTGCTGCTGTCATTAATTCTACACAGGAAAATCCCTTTAAGAAGTAATAGTTGTTTAAAAATATCAGAAGAGAGAAAATATCTGGCTTACAGTCCAAATGGGATCAACACAACTGTGTCTGGAATTGCTGTACCAGCAGGAATTTCATCTTGCAAATGTAATTTGTGTGTCCCTTTCTGAGTAGTAATTGCTGTATTGCTTTTCTTAAATGAAAAGCCTGTATGACAGAAAAGAATGCATCAGAACTGAAGAATTCTTATTCCTTCCTACTGCTTAGTGGACTGCCAATTGCTAAAGCAGGCAAGACTAGTCAGGGATTGTTTGTATATATTTATTTATTTATTTAAACAAATGTGTAAAACAAATTTTGATTGGCTTAGTCTAATACTTATCTTAATCTAAAATGACTTCAGGATGTATGGGCACTTGAAAATATATGTATAATTATTCTTTTTCTCCATGATACTTTTTTCATGTGTGTGTATCTGCTTTGGAATGCTACATCCGGTTGCGTCCCCGCTCCGGGTGGGAGCTGACCCCCAGCTAGCTCGGGTCAACACAGACACAAAGTTTCCAGTTCGTTTTGGCTTCTCAGCTTGGCAGCTGGACCCAAAGGTGACAGTCAACAGCAGCCGAAGAGAAAAGGCTGGCTCTCAGCTTAGCAGGTTAAAGGATGTTTATTAGCAGAGATCTCCAAGCTCCGAGGCGAGCGGCTCGGAGCTTCCAGGCTGAGAACCCAGCGGCTGAGAGAGCTTGCTCCTCCCTCCCACCCCCTATAAGCGGGGGAGGGTCCCAGGGAGGATACAAAAAAGACCACAAATCAGGGGTTTCAGGGGGTAACAAGGTGTGCCCACCCCCAAGCTTCAGACCACTAAAATCCAGAGCTAAAGGAATTTCCCCCAGGCTACCTATCACCTGAAGCTCTCTCACGGAGATTTCACAATCCGGGAGGGACCCCGGGAGTGATAGGCAAGCTGCCCCAGAGAGGGGGGTTGGGGCAGAGGGGATGTTACATGTCATGTGAGGTATGGGATGATTGACACAAAACACCTTATTATACAGACAACACAAAAGGGATACAGAATTGGGGATACAGTGAAACGAACCATAACATAAACTTCTTACAAAAATCTAATAAAACAGTTCTGCACCACCACAGAATGCTGCTTCTGCGGTCTTCCCTCTGTGTCTTGTGGCAGTGACTTTTGCATAAAAGTTTTGATAAAGTACTATTGAAAGTCATACTTTTTAGTTATTTTTCCTTGTAGGTCTATGTAGCTGTATTCTAAACAGGCCATTGTAATTCAGCCTCTGTTTCCGACAATGTAATAAAGAGATTGTTCACACTTGAAAGTTAATTCTGATTAAAGATGTAGATTTATTTCTGTAGCTGTTACTGAATAACTTCACTTGTTGTTGTGCTTATTTGAACTCTGCTTAGTTGAAATAACTTTCAAATAATGAGACTAAATCATAATAAGGGATGATTCTCTAGGAAAATAAAGATGTAAAAATATGAGGGTGTTCAGAATACCTATAACTCATATTGTGCACATGCTGTGAGAAATCTTCAGTAGGACATGCTTTTTTAGGGAATTTCAGGAGATAAAAGCACCTTGAAGTATCTTTGTTGTCATCTCTGATGTCACTTAGATTAGAGAATTTTTATCTAATTTGAAATTTACCTAAAAATTCTGCTTTCTTTGAAGGAAATGGGTGATGATCTTCTAGAGCAAATTATTTACGGGATTCCAGTGCCAGAGAAAAAGAGCATTAAGATCATGGAGTCAACAGCTGGCTTGCTGAATGGTAGATAGAGCAGCCTTTACACAAAGAGGATGATACAGTATGTCTGCAGTTTTCCACACAAATTTAAAAAATTTATGTAATACAAGAAAGATTTTATGCCTTCCTTGAGTTCTTAGAAAGAGCTGTCACACATTAAGTAGAAGAGCTGTCTGCTCTGGGTTATAAAAATTCCATTTTCCTGGATGCACTATCTGTTTCTGTGCATTTTTGAGGCATTTGTGGGGTCAGAACAGTGGTTTGCCACAATGCTTGCACTGGAGAGCATGTAAAAGATGAAGGGCATGGGAGAATAGTGTGTCATGTGTGCAGAAGTCTCTGTTACTAGTTCTCTTTCCTACTTCAGCAACATGTCAGCCTGAAGTCCCAAGCTTCCACTAGAAAGTTAATGATTCTTCTTCTGTAACCAACAGAAGCTTGAAAATAATGACCATGAATGTAAGAATCCAAATTCTGCTTAGAATCACCAAGTGTGACCTTTGCAGAATCTTTGAAAAGACTCTGCATCAAAACCAACCTTTACTTGAAACTGGCAATGCTGAAATTACCTCTGGCTACTACTTCTTAATGCTTTCTGTAGATGCTCCAATGTCTAGCCTATCCCACTTCAAGTTAACAGTGCATGACTTGTGCTTCTAGGGGGAAATGTAGTTGTACCACTTTTCTCAAGTCTGAGTGAAATAAAAGCTCTTTTCTCATTGAAGCTGTGGCATGACCTTGTTGAGTGTTTCTTGACATGTGAGATTCTAAAAGTGTGCACAACTACAGCACAGCAGTTGAAGACAAGAGGCAAAGGAGCCTAGAGTATTTAAACAAAAATGCAGTGGAAAATTTAGTTTGACAGAATGCAATTGCAAAAATGTGATTTAGTCAGAACTCCAGGGGAAACCTTGTTCACAGTGCACTGGAGTTCTCTGAGGACCCTAAATACTGCAGATATAAGTTTAATACTGCATCTAAAAGAGTGAAGCCAATAATTCAGCCTGACACCATGCTGGCAAATTATTTAATACTACATCTTAGAGGTAAGAATGCTACCTATGAAGTTATTAGTGTTAATGCCTGCTATCTAACCTAGAAGCATGTGCTATTTGACAGTTACTTGTTCCCTTAAAAAGAAGAAATGGTAAAACATATGTTTTGTGTGACTTACATGTAATAAATTTTCAGACTAAATAGTCTTTCAGAAGGTTGGAGTATACAATAGCACTTGGAGGAAACAAGAACTTGTGAAACTCTTCATTCTAGGCCTGAAAAAAACTCATTATCTCTGAGTGTGCAGAAAGAGCTGGGGTGGGGTTTTCACCTTTCATGTACCTCTCACATGATCTCTTGGAAGATTATCTTGAGCTGGTGGGATTCTATTCAGGAACCATTCATAAACAAAACAGTCACAATCTGAGGAGCCAGAGTTGGGGTTTTAAACCTAATGATTTCTTTTTGCCAATCCTTTCTTCTTGTTTTCCTCTGCCCCCGGGGTGTTTCATGCAAGGCATGAACAGTGAAGTTTCTGCCCAGCATATGTTCTCTGTGAGTCATAGTCCCTTCGGAAATGTCTCACTACTGGTAGTGATCATCTGTGGCCTGTAGCTCTTCAGGGGTGTCCCTACTCTAATGTGTGTCACTAGTGGACCCTTCAGGGCATCCTCACTGTGGGCTGCAGTCCCTTCAGAGCACCTCCTCTGCATGTGGAGAACCTCTGAAGAGCACATCTCCATCCACGCTATCAACAATATCCCCATCATATGTCTCCTCTGTCCATCCTTTCCTGGCAGCTGCCACATTTTTTAAACATGTCTGAACAAAGGCACCATGTGGTTGGTTGAAATTTTCGTGTGGGGCATGGGGTGCACAGTGCTTGCAGAGCCAGCTGGAAACAGCTGTGACTACACAGTGCAGCTGTTGAATTCCTCCCTTCAGGGCACCCTTGCGGCCACTAGGTACAGAAACCCCCACATTTGTGCCCCAAACCAGCTGGGTACAATCTCTTGGCATAGCATGCTCTGCTCCTGCAAAGACAAACTTTTACGGAGTGGATTCTAAAGACATTCCAAGGGGATTCAGGTTCTACCTAAATAGTAAAATCTGTTTTATTTATTCTGTAGTTGAGTCTTGTTACTTGATATCTATGAAATACTTAAAACAGTAATAGAAATCAGTTGCATTTCTTGTTTGTTAGTAGAAATGTCTCTTTGAAAATAGCCCCTCCTCGAGGATGTTACAGTGTTCATTGGATGTAGCAGTTGAAAACAGAGGAGAAAAACTATAATAAATGGAATTGGAATTGAGTCTATTCAGAAATTAAATATGATAATGATATGACAGTTCATGACACTGACTTTTTTTGAAGAAAAAAAGTGCCTTCAATTACCAAAGATGAGTCTTGCAAAACAATGGGTTAATTTGAAGACTGAGGAGATGCTAACCATCACAGGAGCAAAGCTTCTGTTATGATTTATATCTGAAGCTGGTGATAGGCACCAGTTTTACCTGGTGTAAATGCTGCAGGTAATTTTCTTTTCATAAACAAATACACTACCAGAAGTTGCTATGTTTGCTGTGATTCTACATAGTCTCTTATTTGACTTCTAGTATGCATTCAAGAGCCTTTAATTTTTTTTTTTGTAGTTGTTACATTTACATTTTGATGCGAAAGATCAAGAATGTAAAGGCTGTAGTTAAAAATCTCTGGGCAGATGAGAAAGTTTCTTCATTGAAGTCACCTGATTATGAAGTAAGCTCATGGATGAAATAAAAATGAATTTAAACTGCAATTAGCAATGCTTGCCTGTTAGGAAATTTTTTTTGTGTGTGTGTGTGTATTATTGCTGACAGAATTATATTAATAGAAAGGTTAAAAATTAAAGAAATCAACAAGAAAATGAGAATTTGAGCATGCTTGGTTTAAATGTTTAAATGGAGACACTAGGAGCTCAGGGTCCATTGTGAAGCATTCGTTGAAAGACCTAAAGATTTGAAAATGCATAGGAACTGTGGAGATGGCTGAGTTACATAAAGCAGAAATAAACAGAATGGTACTCATTTTAATTGTTAATTAGATATAAACATTTGAAAGGAAAGTGGATTTTATCTTTTTTCCTTGAATGCTGGTCACAGTTAATAAGCGCATATTTATTTACAGCTCAGAGAATCTGAAGACATCAGGGTCTCAATGATCATTAAATCTGGGACGTAAATTGTCTCAACAGAATGACAGTCATGCTGGCATTCGTTTTGCCATTCTTCTTAGCTGGTATGTGTGCTGGCTTAAAGGCAAAACCAGCAAGAGACTCCAAGTCAAAAAACCACCAATTTAATAGGAGAAAAAAAAAAAAAAGCAAAATAAAATAAAACAAATGCAATAGTACAAAAGATCACTGATAGAATCAGAATACAACCTGATACCATGTGGTGGTGGTAGCAGTGCAGATGAAGTGGTCTTGTTGAAAGAGTGATCCCATGGAAAGGTCTGGTAGCTCCTGTCTTCTGACAATCCAGTGGGTAAGGCTGCCTGTGCTGTCCCAAATGCCAGATTATATCCAGGTGGGAATGCTTGGCTCCTCCACTTGGGCAGAGCATCTCACAATGGGCTGGTATCATTCTCTGAGTCTTGCAATGGGTCCTTGATTGCCCATTAAACAGCGATAGCTCCCGGAGGGAGTTACCTATGAGTCATGCAGCAGGGCATTGACGGGGCATTAACAGAAGATAGTCTGGAGGGAGGGGGCAAGGGAAACACTGCCCAACCTAGCTTCAACATCTCGTGTAGATGGTGATAGAATACATACTTTGGGCATATCTTACATTGCAACCTAGGACAGTATGTTTTGTGTTCTGTCTTGCTTCTCTAATAGCAGTATGGGAGGGGTTTAAGTCTGTTATACCTCAGGCTTGGGTTTAACTTATGTAGGGGCTCTTTTTTGTTGCGGTGAATTAGATTTTAAATTTGTAGGTGTTTTATTTCACAGAATGTGTGTATGGCTCCTCTTAGATAGGATCTTTTAAAATACTTAATCTGATGTCTGAATTGAATGTTATTTTGAGTATGAATGAAAGAAATATAAAGGGCTGGAGTGAAATGAAAATAAAGTTTAGGTGGCATAACGTGGCTCTATTATGAAAGACCATCCTAGGACATGTAATCCAGCCGAGAGTGAGCTGGATTTTTAAATAAACATAATAATGTTTATTTAATTTAAATACAACTTCCTCTGAACAGCCTTTTGAGGGCTGTTCGGGCGGCTGACAGAATGCACCTCTACTGATGAACACATGGTGTCAGAAAAGCATAGCCCAGCATTGCTCATGTGTTGGGATTTCAGTCAGGCTGGATGTGGCTAAAGTTGTATAGTCTTATTTTTGTTATGTGGCTTCAGTAAAAGGCTGGCCCTCCTGCTTCTTTATTCTTACTTTTCTTTTTTCTTGTTTTTCAATCGTTAGGTTTTCTTGACCCCTTCTCCCCACACTCCTACTGTCTTTATCTTGTCCTTTAGCTGCATTTTTTGTTTTTGCTAAAACTCTTGTATAATGAAGTCCTGCTGGTAAAATAAAATCCTACTGCAATGATTTGGCAGGTGTTGTGCAGGCAACACAAGACTTTCCTGATTTTTTTTTTTTTTTTTCCTGTGCTCAGAATTTTTTCCCAGAATTGCAGCTTGACAGAATGCATCTTTAAAGTAAGCTCTCTGTCTTTAAAATATTTTATACAGGGTATTAAAAAAGTAGGCTATGCATCTGCTCAAAACTTAACAAAAAATCCATTTGTTTAATTAGGGAAGAAGATGCTATAAATTGAGTAAATATCAAGGAGAGCTAAAAGGGTTTTTTAAAAGGATTTATGTTATTTGGCTCTCCCTTCCCTCCCTTCCCCAATACTTTGTTTCTAACCTTTGCACATGCATTCAGCAAGGTATTGATCAGTCCTTTCCATCTCTCCCACTTCATGAACATTTTGCAAAGCCAAAGCAGCAACAGTTTTAGTGTTTCTGGGCTGGAAAAAACACAGTTCTTGTTGCAGTCAGTTTATCTGTCACTGTGCTGTTTTGAGCATGGAAGGATGAAAAACAAAGTAAGGAATGGGTCTGATAAGCCAAAATAAGAATTTAATACAGAAATGTGGACATGTTTCTAGCCAAGATCTTATTTAGAAATATTTAATGTATCTCAAATTGAAACAGAGCCATACCTAATACTGGGGTGTGAAGGTGTTTTAGAGTATCCAAAATCTAGCTGTGTCCCTAGACTTAACATCTTTTGTTCATGTTTGTGTTGGAAAAGTATTACAGCTTCTTAGAAGCCCTTTCTTCTCTTTCCAGTGGAGCACAACTTACTCTGACACCAAGTATGCCTTTATGGATACTCAGTAGTTGCTAGATGTGCATGTTTTTGGGCCAATATACTTGATTGAGAATTCACAGTTTAGTTTCGTGAGAGTGCCTGCTGTGACAAAAAAACCAAACCAAACCAAAACAAAAAAGAAAAAAAAAGAAAAAAAAGAAAAAAAAAGAGGCAGTCACAACATTCAGGTTGTGACTGCCTTTTCAAGGAAGCATTTATCAGAAGATATATTTGTCCAAAAATGAATTAATTTTAGACTGGGATTTATTGGAGTGGTGATTTGGGGAACGCACTCTCTGAGAGTATAGAGGCACAAAGGCGGGATGGAGTAGATCCTACTAACTCTGGTTTGCCACAGTCTAAAATGAATACTGTTTGAATGCTGTTTTTTTCAGGCCACAAGAAACCCTGTCAGAAAAAAACCACAAAAAACCTCAAATAACTAAAAAGGACAATAATGTACTTTTGTGTTAATAAATGGAAGCTGTAGTGAGCTCCAGAAAATGGAGTCCTCACACTCTACTTCTTATTGAAGTATTAGCTGGGGTATTTTCAGAATATGGAAGGAAAAAGTGATATATGCTAATGCAGATTGTGTGTCCTTAATTCAGTCTTTCTAGTTATGTAAACAATAGGATGTTTACATCACTTTGTTTCCTATTGCCTAGCTAAAGCTTCCTGATACTTTGGTGCTGTAATTCTTTGAAATCTGATGCAAATATATTTAGGACACAAATATGAGGTTACAAAGCATTGTGGTTTACAGGGAATTTCCATATATCAGACTTTTAATGAAGCTTCTTATCCCTTTCCTTTAAGATTCAATTGATCTCCGCAGCCTTTGATATGATATTCTAGTACATGGCAGCTTTTTCTTTTTTACAAATCAAAATCGGCCTATGTGTATATCTTAACCATTTTGATGTGGAAACCTCATTTTCCATCCTACAAAATCAAAAATAGCCATTCTTTCAAAATTGGAAAAAAAAGTCTTCATGAAATAAAGAAGAAGGAAAATGAATATATAAAGCAACATACAATTTGCACTTATAATATACTGTATCCCTGTCACTACCCTGACTCTTTACACATCCACTCTGAATTAGTTTAAATCGTCATTAACATTCCACAAAGTGCAGTGTATAATAGGCATTGTGATGATGATTCTGGGCAAGTGGCAGTGTGAAATTAATGGGATTAATATTCATTGTACACGCTTTGTAAAAAGCCAGAACATGTTTTTCAGCTTCACTGCACATCTGTGCATTGTTGCATGTGTATTGTGAGCCCTGGTGGCTACTGAACAAGTTGAGCCAAATCTGCCACTGGTTATAATGTTAAAAATCTGGATAAATTATATTCTTTTAAAAAGAGAGATAATCTCTTTCACCACTGTGATCAGAGACCCAATGCTTGTTTTCGGCTGCTATGGTTGGTTGATGGTCTGTGTTTAATGATATTACAGGCCTACAGTCTGAATAGAATTTACTGTTTTTAAAGACTTACATGATACTCTCATTAGGAAGAAATTTTTAAAAAAGAGAAAAAAAAAGAAGAGGAAAAAAAAAAAAAAAAGAACGCCAGCCTCTTCTGCTTTCAAAAAGGATCTTTTTGCAGACCTCCCTGATCTCTATCTTCTACATGCACCTACTCCCTTCAGGAGCTTTTCTTATCCTCCAGGTCAAAGCCTTAGATACTCTCAGATTGTCATGGCTACAAATCTGGGTTCTAGGTAAAGCTTTTTTATGGTTGTATATCAATGTACTTTGTCTTAGAAACTACAAGGTAACTTCCTACTGTGTATATTCTGCTATATATCCTTGCTGAGTGCTAGAGATCAAACCTAGTTCTCAGGTGACAGGACATACCTTGCATACAGATGTGTGAGAGGTAGTCTGATAAATTGATTTTGGTTTTTATTTATCCTGGGTTATGTGGTTCTGGTTATTTTTTCTAATTTGCTTAGTCTATGTTACAAAGCACCAATACTATTGTTCTTGTAGCTATGGAAGTTTCAGTGTTAACTTTTTACTGAGTTATATTCAGAAGAAACTGAGATGCACAAGAATGTTACTGGGATAAGTGATTTTTATTTGTTCCCATATGTCTAGCGTCAGCAGAAATTATTATAGTAAAGCATGTATGAGGTAAAAATTCTCAGCTTCACGGTCCACAGTATTTACAATCAGTATTTACAATCAAATCACCTTTATATAGCAACTGGGAAAATGACCTAATGTTTTTCTAACTTTTGCCAGGACAGTTTGTAAGAATTGACATTTGTAACACTTCATTCTGAATCACTGCCTTTATGTGACAGTATATTTATTTTTTCAACTATGCTGGCAAAAAAATTGCTCAGTTCATAATGTAGGTTTTCGGTTGATCCAATCTGCCAACCCAGTCTGTGACTGCAATTCTGAAAATATTTTCCTAATTTCATTGTGCCCATCCTGATTGGTAGCAATGATTATTTTAAAGAAGGTATATAAGGAAAAAACAATTATATGATTTCCTCCTTGGGGCAAAATTGAGGAAAAAGGACACAATAAAAATTGGAGTGTAAAGCACTAAATTCATACAAGTATATAATGGAAGATGTAGTTGATCTGTACAGGACTACAACCAATGGGTGTATTTTTGCCTAGAAGTTTGCTGAAATTTAGATATGCTTGATATATCAAGTACATGTAACTACTAGCATGTACTTCTGCCATCTCTGTTTATGGTTCCTTTCTACTTATATGAAAGCAACTGAATAACATTCAGTAAGTACTTATTGATTGTAGGTGGTATTAAATGTAGCCTGCAAACTTCTTCACAGCCATTGCTCAAGTACAACTTCGTGTCAGTCCAGATCTGTGTTCCTTCTGCTTAGTGAACTGTGATGATCGTGTTGTTATTTTTACCAGTATACTGCTGTACACACCTGCAACTTCCCGTCCTGACACCTTTGATGACATCACCTTGCAGCAAAGAATGACTATTTTCATCCTTTTCCCTGGTGGTAGTCTGCAAAAAAGGCCAATTAATGTGTTTAATCTCTAGGTTAAGCAGTGCATCCTCTGTGTTGCACTGATTAAAAGCAGGTGTCTTCATCTTTGCCTAATCTTGAATGTATCACTGAGTTACCTCAAAGCTATCTTTTGAGGTGCAGTGGATTTATCTTTGCTCTTCTTCTCACATTGCAGCCACATCTTCTTGCTCAGTCAAACCGTGTTGTCTGCCTAGAAATCCATTAGTTTCATTTCCATGCGGGGATGATTTTCATCCTACCTCACATCTTATCCATGTTTACCACAGAGTGGCTGTCCATCAAGGTGATTGTTTTTGGGGTTCAGCTTTTCAGCAAGTTGTTGATTTAACTGTTATGAAACCTCTGTGAGGATAGCATTCGTTAAAAAAAAAAAAAAAAAAAAAAAGAAAAAAGAAAAAAAAAGGTGCAGAAGAATATGCAATCTATCACACTGTTCCTGTCTTCTGCACAGCTGTAGTCCACTGGCACTCCCAACTGATAAATTTAATAGTAATATTGCTAGAGGGTGTACTAGGCTTTGTTACCTCACAGTTAAAAGGCTTAAGTGCTGACACTTATTGACACAGGAGAAAAAATACGAGTTTGCATTTTGTAGGTTAATATTGTATCAGAAGGACAAAAAAATTCCTTCATCTGTGAGTTGACTCTATAGAAAAGCACACAAAGAAACTAAAATTGAACTTCAATAGCTGGAAATTACTCTGATGAGAAATTACTCTGATGGGAATAAACACACATCAAGCAAATAAAAGGCCACAAAAGGAGTAAGGGCCAGGAGGGCTAGATTTTTTATTTCCTCTGTATTATGGTGATATGACTCATATTTCTGCTTTATTTGATATTGTTTGATCACTCCACAAAGAACTCCCTGATTCATCTGAGCTTGTTGCTAAATATCTCATTTTTTGAAAGAAATTTCATGTTTGAAAACTCGCCGAGCTGACAAAATAGTATGTTGGTGTCTACAAAATGTTAGTTCTTAAGAAGGAGAGCTTCAGATTTTTCCACATTTTCCCACTGTTCTTCTTCAAACCTGCCCTAAAGGATACACCTCTCTGAATACAAAAGATGTTCAATCACCTTGCTTGTTGAGTGTGGTCTGAAATGTGAAGCAAAGAACTTTAGCTGTTATATACTTCCTGTAAAATGGAAGAGACAAGTATATTTGTTTTACTTCTGATTTGAAGCATTGCTTTAAGAGTGAAGGGTTTTTCATTTTTTTCCAACTAAGATATCCCGACAGAGATTCAGCAGGCCTGAACTGCAACATTTTGTCTAGCAGCACACTCCGTGTATAAGAATATCTGCTGCTTATGCATATTAGAAAACTCTTTTTTTTTTGTTAAACATCCATACCAGCTCTGAACGAAGTGGTTCTTGAGTAAAGCAAACCTTCAGGTCTCTGCAGCGTGCTTTGTCGGAGAGGGCTCCACAAGATGGCAATGTGTATCCAGAATCTGTTTCTGTCTGCTTTAGACACAGAGATCTTCCACGTACGTCAGCAGATTTTGCTGGTGGGATAAAATATTTAGGAGTTCCATATGACAAAACCTCCATTTAATTAAATAGTTTTGATTATTTTGCTTAAATTAAAATAATTGTGCATTGTTTTAATTTTTCTAGATTAATGTGCAAAAATAGAATTGCTCTGTAAAATGTTTTCTTTCCCTGACACATTCCATATCATAAAATTTATCTTTCATCAGACAGTATTATTTTATTGAGATAGACGACTCTGTATAGAAAATACAAGTAATTATGTCCATTCATAATTCAAATAACACCCTTTTTTAGAGATGGAGTCATTGCAAATTAACTGTTCCTGTCTTTGTATCACTTTCTCTGCTCAGCTTAGTTGAAGATTGCTTTTGAGAGGATCCTGACTCATACACATAAAGTCCATTTCAGATTAGGAATGTCTTTGTGAGGCAGACAGGTGAGCAGGGAGGAAGTTCTCTTGTCAAAAGAGGTAGGCAGAGAATATTTTCCTGGTGATGAAAGACACAGAAAACTCCCTTTCAGCCTGAACAGAAGGTAACCCTTGCTTCTTTATTACTGTTGGGCTCTAGTGACTTCCTTCTTTACATGAAGTAATGGATAAGCAGAGGCTGTTGGTCCCAGGGGCTGGGTGCAGTAAGACTTAGGGAGCAGAAGGGCTCAAAGCCTGCATTTAACCACAGAGGCAAAATGGAATCAGGGTGATACCAACGGAGGCTGTTTGAGCAGATTTTTAACAGTTTATCACAGACACACAAAAAATGAAGCTCATTTGTGAGACAATGAAAGAAAAGGGAGCAGGACTGTGAGAGAGAGAGAAGGAGAGAAAAACAGTTCCTCCAGAAACTACAATGCTATTAAGACCTGGCTCCCAGTGGATGGCTGTGCCTTACGGGGTCTAATAGGTATGAGCTCCAATCTAATCTTGGCTGGCAGTTGGAATATTCAGAGATTGCTGGAGAACACCAAGTTTCTCTTTCTGGGGGTATCTCAGGTGATTAATAATGTCAGAATGCATGCCTTAGCCTCTCCATCTTTGGGTTGCTAATGCAGCCTCTCTCTTTTCCTTGCCTGCCTGTTTCTAAGGAACTTCCTTTGAGACTCCTTTGTCTTATTTGGCTGAAATTGAACATAAAGTTCAAATATTGCCAAAGGGAAAGAGACTGGCAGAAACAGACTGAGATATGGGCACATAGCAAGAGTATATAAAAGCAAATTTTCATCCTTCATGGTGGTAGTGTGAAAAACAGAGTGAAAAAATTCAATTTTTGTTCCTTAGCTTTAACTTCTGAGGAAGACACAAGGTCAGTACTGGGGAAATGAGGCCACACATGAAATGGTATGTATTTTAGCAAAGATGAAGCTATTTTGGGAGACAGATATTTACCTGTATTGGGTTCCTCAGGATATACGGAAATGCACTCTCAGTGCTGATGGGCTGCTTGTCTCTCCTTTTACCCTCTGGTCTCCTAAATTGAGAAGAGCCTGCTAATTTTCACCACTAGAGTATACAAACAGTTCTTACTGTGCATGGTCACTGGTTTTCTATAATAAAGGCAGCTCTGTAGAAATGCACATTACTGAGGAAACACAAAATATTTGCTTCTGTGTAACTTAACCTGCAAGTTCTCAGCATGCATCTTTAAAGATTTCATTCTGGAATGTTGTTGAATTTGTTTTGATTACTTTAGTCAAGTAAGAAACTCTTCACAACACGTTGCTAGCCTGCCTCATTTTAGTCTGTCTTTAGCAAATACCTAGAAATTCTGTAGTTTATTGAAACACCTTAATTTTCAATTTGCTGAAATCACTCAGCACTTTCTCAAAAATATTTCAAAATTACATCTTTTGTTAACATACATATATGAGGTAACACATGGTCTTGTGGAGTTATCTGAGCCACCAAAGGAAAATGCCAGTTTATCCATGCTCTATCTGACTGGTAGCACAAGTGATTTGCATATTGCTATGAGACTGGCAAAATGATTCTCATTTCCTGACATTCTTTGGGTCATGCAAATCAAAAGTGACCCTTCTTGAGTCTTGCTATATAAACAGAAGTCGAAATTTTGGCTTCAGTGAAGTTAAAACAATATTCTTACACACCTGAATAGAAACCCAGTAGTATGGTTTCAATCTTACTGTCTGTGAAACTTGTTCTGAAGGACTTAAACCTAACTAGGCAAAATGAGGTTGGGTTGGTTTTTTTCTTGTTTGTTTCTTTGTGGCTTTTAGATTGTTTATATTGTGGTATTTTGTGGTTTTTTCAGTCTGAGGGTGGGTAACTGGAATACGAGGAATTTAAGTGGGAACTTTTTAAAAAGTGCACAGCCAATAAGCAGTGGAACCTGGGAAGTATAAGAAGTGCCTGTGCATAATACCTGCATAATACCTGCCTGTGCATAATACATCTTTGTCAGTGACATGGGCAGTGGGATTGAGTGCAACTCCAGCAATTTTGCTGAAGACACCAAACTGTGTGATGTAGTCTCCTGATGCTGGAGGAAAAGGATGCCATCCTGTGGGATCTTCACAGCCCTGAAAGGTGGGTCTGTGCAAATCTCACAAAGTTCAATGCAGACAAGTGTTGTGAGAGCCCTGGGAGAAGGAACTGGGGGTGTTGGTTGATGAGCAGCTCTGCATGAACCATCATTGTGAGCCTGCAGCCCAGAAATCCAATTGTTTCCTGGGTTGTATCCAAAGCAGCGTGGACAGCAGAGGAGGGAGGGGATTCTGCCCCTCTGCTCTGCTCTGGTGGGACCTCATCTGGAACCCTGCATCCAGCTCTGGGGTCCCAGCATAGCAAGGACATGGAACCACTGGTGTGGGTCTGAAGGAGGGCCATGAAGATGATCCAAGGACTGAACACCTCTCCTTTGCATAGATATCAACCCAAAACTGAAAAGCTTATTTAAAATTGGAGATGTGGTAGATGACTGCATCAGCAACATAATTCGCACAGCATATGAATAAATCAAGTCCCATTGATTGCTAATGAAAGGCTTTTCAATATGCTTAACACTAAATTACTTTTGATTAAAAAGCTTACTGGAGAGACAAATGTAAACTATAGCTAGGTGCACTCACATTAGACAGTTATGTGCTGAATCTAATTTGAAATGGATAAGTGCTAACACATTTAATTTCCTGCATACTCAGTGAGACAATGTTCGCTTTTTTTTAAAAACAGTAATTTCGAGTGAGCCTTTCAAAATGATTGAGTCAGCACCACAGCAAGAGTGTTTGGAAAGATGATCATGCAAATGGAACTTCAAGTGATTTAATATGCTCACCAACACAGGTAGATAGCTTGATCTATGGCATACTTAGAATGATGGAACAAGCTGTATACATCTGTGTTGTATTTCAAGCTGTTAGTATTCACAGCAAATAATGTTTAATATGGGTTTATCTTTAGTCTGGAAAACTTACCAGAAAGTGTGATGAATAACAAAATTATGGAAGCAACAAAATAAATGAGAGTGGATATCTGGATGTAATAGCAGAGAGGAGAGAGAAAATAAACCGTCTGGGTTGGACCATAACTAGTTTTGAGCTCTTTATGCTAAATCATGTCAGAACTGTGATTTCTTTTGATTATTCCTCTGACTGGAAGTTTGAAATCAAAGAGAAATAGCATGTGTGGTACAAGTTATCACAGAAGGGAAGTCATATAGCTATGTGGAAAAGGATGCACCACTGAGTTCAGGGTCAGTCAAAGAGGAGAAACAAGTACCACACTAATAGGTGAGGTAATGGAAGTACTGTAAGTAGGTAACTTTGTACTAGAAAAGGGTATTTCTTAATGGAAAAAAGCCTTGAGGTGAAGGAAAAAAACCTGCTGTTCACTGATAAAAGCTTTTAAAAAAGGTAGTCTGTAATAATTTTCAAAAATGTAGCCAATTCTCTTTGTGATTGTTTTTGCTCAAGGGTTGCAATCTAAACAGGTATTGCATACTAAACAAATTAATAGGCTTGTATCCAGTCCAAGCAGCCTTTTCCAACTCCCAGAAAGCAATGAGTACATTCAATCTTTGCTCAGCGTCACTCCCAGAGGAGATTTTGTCCTTTATAGTAATCAGTATAAAAAGTATATTTTAAAAATGAAATGGGTGCCTATTTAAAAAAGGATGTAGCTCTTATACCTGTGAAAGTCTAAATAGGTAGATGCGCTTTTTGTTGTTGTTGTTGTTGTTGTTGAGACACTTAAAGGGATTTTGAAATATACTGATATTGCTAGACTTTTCAATGCAAATTTATGGTTTGAACATAACTGACTTTCTTATTTCTGTTCTGACCAGACTTTCGTCACAATCTCTGTGATGGCAGCAATCTGTTATTTGGTTTGGTTTCTCACCTGCAGCAGAAAAAGGAGCCTCTGGACTATAGTGAGGCAGAGTAGCAGCTGCACAGACACAGGTCTATGCTGAATTGAGCAGGAATGATAGGTCTGAACAACTCCAAACCCACTGGATTATTATGCTTTTTGTCCCTGAAATTTCTGCTTCAGATAACTTTTTTTTTGCAAGGAAATTAAAAAATATAAATAAATAGATAGATGTTGTATTCCATGTTACAGACATTACAGAAAAGTTTACATTGAAAGGAACCCTTGGAAATCACCTTATCCAACATTCTATTGAAAACGAGGCCCTGGATTACATTATGTAAGGCTGTGTCAAGACGAGTCTTTAGTGCCTCCAACAAGGAAGATTCCACCGCTTCCATGGTTTCGTGGACACAGAATCAAAGTACAGTTAAGGCAAGATGGGACTCCTGGAGGTCATCTGGGCCAACTCCCTTGCTTAAACAGGTTGCCCAGGACTTTGTCCTCGTGAAGCATTGTTTTTGTTATATCCATATCAAATTTCCCTTGAAGCAATTTGTGTATCTTGTGTCCTGGCACCTGTATGTTCCTGTGCAGAGAGTGATTTCATCTTCTCTACATCTGCCTATTAGCTACTGGAATACTGTCATAAGGTCTCTGCTTGAGCTGTCCCTCTTCTAGGCTGAGCAAACCACATTTCTTCAACATTTTTTCTTTGTACATCACATTCATCAGTCCTCTAATCAACTTGGTGCATCTTTGTTGGGCCTTCCTTGTTTCTTCAGTATTCTTGAGCTGAACAACAGGATGAAGTATTCCAGATGTGGCCTGACAAGTATCAAGAGGAATAATGGTAGCCCTCAAGCTGTCGAGTTACCTTTGGCTGACACAGTCCAGGACTCTCCTGGTTTCGTTACTGTCAGGGCACTCTGCTCACTCTAGCTTGCTGTCGCACAGGGACTTCCTAACAAGGTATTAAGTGTCCCCAGCAGAGCAGTTAAGTATGTCACCAGGTTCATCTATCTGTCTGATACTCAGGACATCTTCCCAGGTCCCCTTCCACCACTTTTTACTGCTTGTGTGTGGGTCTCATGTGAGAAAGATTTAAAATGTGAGTTAAACGGTTGAATTTTTCTAGTCCAAGGGAAATAGAAAACAAGTGCTCCTGCTAAAGGTTTAGGAAAAGGGATAGGTATGTTATGTCATGATAAAAGTAAGATTCCGGTCAGAGAAAAGATATCTCAAGCACAAATTGTACTTGAGCCTGACCATTCAGGAGCAGTCAACCTGAATACTTAACCATCCCACCTTTGAGGAAGGGATGACATGCTGTTATTTTTCTGTTCAGTGAATTATTTAATTAAATATAGATATGTGCATTTTATCCACCATTTACCTATCTGCTGAGGTTTTTTTTAAATTTTAAAGTACGAAAGAAGAGAGTCAAATACAAAAGAGATACAACACAAGGAACAAAAAGATACAGCCATCTCTCCAACACAAGTGTCAGCCTCTATGTTGACTCCATTTTACTTCATGTGGCTGAAAAATCCCATCCTTCATGCCAAAATTGATTACATCATACATCTTCTGTTTCTGATGTTTGTATAGGCTCTTTAGCCTACTGAGACAAATGTCTGTTTTTCATGTTTCATCACCATTACTGTACCTATGGAAAAGTGTGTACTCAATCCAACTTAGTGTTAAAAAGTACTGGTTTTTTTTACTCCATATTGTGGGATAATAATAAATGGATATATTGTTATTAATCTTCTTTTAATAAATCTTAGATTAATCCATGCACATATGCTTTAAACTGCCCTTTACATTTTCTGTAATTGAGAGGAAAACACCTTGTTATTAGGATAATGCAAACAGAAGTGGAAGAAACTATAGTCCATACTCCATTTGCAAAAACCTTTAAAAATCTGAACTCCATATTTAATAGAAATACAAAACAAAAGGAAAACTAAATGTAATACATATTACATGACATAATATAGTTGTATAAGTAATGTGAAATCAAATACTTTAGAAGAAAACATGACTAGAATTTGTATCAATGGTTGATGTTTATCAGATTAACCTCTATTCTGTAGCTGGATATGAATTCTCAGATACCTGGATAGTGCTTGACATAATAGGTGCCTTTTCTAAAATAACAATATAATTTGCAAAAGGAAAAAAAAAGACAAATATGTAAACTGTGTATGCTCCTTTCTGTCGTGTGCATATATATTTCACAAAGATGGAATGGTAAAAAACACCAACAGATCTGGTAGGAGAAATAAAGAAAAAAACTCTGTGTAAATAGGTATACATGAAACATGATTTTAAAGAGTTAAGATTTTAGCTGAGGGTTGGAAGCAATTTATATTGATCAAGATGTAAGTTAGATTAGTAAATGGTAGGTTAATGATTATTAGATGTCCAAGCTAGAGCTAACTGTTATATTATGAGCTTGTTTATAGAAAAAGCGGAGTAAGTGAACTGTCATAAGAAGAGATTTTAACCACTAAGAACAATGGACTTGGTATCAATCAATCAGGAAGCAGGGGACCTTGGATGGTGCCAGAGGGTCACAGAGACCTGATGAAGATTCTCCTGCCTTCATCCTTTGAGACCACTGACCCAATTCGAGACGACCGACCCAATTCAAGAGAAGAACTGCGCATGCGTGAAGGACGAATAGCCTAATTTTAATACAGAGCAGGAATGGGAGGTGCTGGGGTTATGCATATGTACTGGATGTAAGATCTTGGAGAATAAATAGAGAGCAAAGAACCTTGTTCAGGGTGGCCACGCCTTTCGAAAATGACTCCCGTGCTGCCCACCAGTGAATAAACATACTACTTTCTAACTTTCATTAGTTAGAGGGTCTTTGTCCGTGACTATATCGGTTTTCAACGACTCATACATGAGCTGTTATATCAGTGAACTAACTACTTGTTAACACTAATGTGTACTCTTTCATGTATAATCTTTTGTCACCTGGCAATACATGGAATAGAATCTGATCAATAATAATCAGAATCTGATTAGATCTGCTCTTAAAATAACCTCCCAGTTTGTTTTATTTGTAAACACCTACAGCCCCCTTTGTGATACAGCTCCCACAGAGCGAATAAAGAACTGCATTATCAATTAATTTGCCTGACTTAATTTCCAGCTGTACATCAGTGTCATGCTATGTACTAAAATGTCTGTCTTCATAGATTTTCCAGCAGGAAATAAAACCAAAATAATACTTTTTGAAGCTTAACTGAGAACCAATAATATAAACATAATATTTTCAGTACTGCGAAGAGAAAACTAACATTTCATACTGATAAAAATCCCTTCTGTTGAAAATTATTAACATACTCCCTGGTAATATTTTCCTAGGAGACTTTCAAATTTCTGTTTCTCAGTCCTTCAGTATTCTCTATTGCAATGTGTTGTATTTCCCCACAAGACTAGACGACCACCGATGGCAAAAGTAAATGAGTCTGCTCTCTTTCATCGGGTGGGACTTTGTAGCTTTTATTCTTGAGTCCTGCCCTGCTTGGCTGGAGCTGTCCCGACGACTCACCGCTGCCACAGAGAGCTCACCACACCCCTGTCAGGGCCATTTTCCCCCAGGGGGCAGGGCCCAGAGGCAGGGACAAGACACCACCCAATCAGGGAGAAGCAGAAGGGAACAGGGTTGGGTTACATTTCAGTGTGGGGGATGAGCACTGCTGGGCAAGGACAGATCATGTGCTACATAGAAAAAACATTACAAATCCAATGAAATATAAACCAAATTAATGAATTACAACATTTCCCCTTTTCTTATTAAATTAAGGAGAAAGGCTCAGTTCGTGGGAGATGTTCAGAGTTTGGACCTTGAGTACCTTTAAAGTTGCAAAAGAAAAATGACCTTTAGTGCAAACAAACTGCCTAGAAAAACACTGTTAAGGAATAATGATAATTAGGAGAAGGTTCGGTGCTTTCTCCTCCTCCAGGCAGCACTGGCCACTTGTGGGGCCTCTGCAGGGGGTTTTGCAGTTTTAGGGGTGAAAGGTTTCACCCACTCAGCTGGCACCCACTTGAGATCTGGGGGAGTGGACACACAGGCGTACCCATGACCCCAGGTGACGTGATCATGAGGACTTTTTGTTTCTCTGGTCACTGGATCCTTTACTATCATATCCAGCGACTTTTGCTGCAAGGCAGAACTGGTTAAGCAGGATTATTTAGTTTAACATTTACATTTTCTATTTTTTTAAAAAAATTCCCTTTGGATCTTTGAGATCTCCCACCTCCATCATCCCAAAAGTCCAGAAATTGCTTCTTCAAAGGGCATTGAGATGCCCAATGTCCAGCCTGATCGCACAGGAGACACGTTGTTCCTCTCTTGAGCGGTGGCTGTGGCACAGGTACAGGAAGCACGGCGTCTGCAGCAGCAGCTTTTTGTGGTGGCTTGACTCTGGAACTGTGGTTTTGATGAGCTGTTATGAAGGGAATCTTCCTGACACACACCTGGAGCATGTCATGTAAAGCTGAAGCCGGTTCTATGGACAGGCTGAGGATAGCTGCCTTGCACTGTTCGTCTGCATCTGCCAGAGCCAGCTCCTCCAGGACCTGTTCCTGGCCTCCTTCATTCTTAACCTGTAACTCGATAGCTCAGGTTAATCGCTCCACAAATGTTACTAAAGGTTCTGATGGAAGCTGCTTTATTTTACTGCAAGGTTGGAAAGACTTATCGGGCTGGGTTGCTAATTGAATTGGCAGATTCTTATTATCAACAGCTGTTTCTGGATTTTGCCAAAGCTCCAGAGGTAAATCTTTTTGGAGGTCAAAGGGAACTGTAGTATTCCTTGCTAAATGTGCTTTTAAACAGTTGCAAAACTATTCTCTTTCATATTTGAATTTGGCCTGAGCTTTGCATAAACCCTGAATCGCTTGTTGGGGGAAGGGCACTCCCTCTTTTTGGTTGTTGATATGTGACAGGGGTGGCAGAAAAGCCGGGATCGCTTCCTTCTTCCAGGTTCCCGGCTCCCCGCCCTCCCCCAGGGTGTGGGAACCGGGACTGTGGGCGGGGAAACTGTGGGAACCAGGGGCAGGGAGGGGCTGGAGGCTTGAGTCACATGGGGAGGAGTCGGAGGGTGGAGGTTTGAGGGTAGGGGGCAGAGTCAGAGGAGAGGGCAGTGCTGGGGGTGGCACATAAGAGAAGGAGGGGTCTGGGGAGAAGAAGGGATTGCGGGAAGGAGGGACAGACAAAGGAAGAGGCTTCTCGTGGCTCTGGAGCACATGGCTTCGTCCACTTTGGACAAAGGAATCCCCTCCATCTTGTGACCGCCCCACCTGGGGACCACTAAGATGGGGGGTTTGAGCACTTGGACTGCCTGCAAAGGTACAAGCTGGGGAAAATTCACAAAGAACTGGCTTTTTTTCCTTTTTATTGTGCTTTTGCAATGCAAACTTAATTTTTAAGCTATAAAAAGCAAAATTTGCATCTTCTTTATTATTAGGGGAGCCAGATTCAACTATTTTTTTTGTTATAGCCTCCCAAAATTCTGGGAAGCTTATTTGCTCTAATGATAAATGTGGAAACTGAGAAAACAACCACAGAGCTAATTTTTTCAGCTGTTTATTTGAACAATGGGTCTCGCCATCATCCAAGGTATTTAAAATGTGGTAATAGACTCTTTTGTGAGACACAGACATCCTTGCACCCATTTTTGGCTCAGATTTTGAGTTTCTGTGTCCTCTTTACTGTGACTGAGAAACCAAAAGGAAAAAAAAAAAAAAAAACCTCTGGAGAGAAAAAAAAAGCCAAAAGGAGAAACAGTTTCCTTTTCCATCCCCCCAGGCTGCCGAAAGAAGCGTGATATTAAAGCACTTTGAAGGTTTACTCTGAAAGCAAAAACCGTCCCCGAAAGAGAAAAAACCCTTCTCCCTGAGGAACACTGCCTCTGAAAAAGGTTTTCCCATAGAAAACCAAAAGTGGTACTCACCAAAATTCCTGCGTTCCTTTCCTGTCTTTCCCAATCACTCCTTTTGCCTGAGACTGACCCTTTTTGGTGCAAAAAGAGCTTCCAGTCCGAGATCCCAGGGTCATATTTCCAAGAACATGTGGTCACCCTCTCTGGGAGCAGTCTGCCGTTCGGGGGGCTTCTTCGCAGCACTCCAATGGGTTCTTTAAGTCCAGAGGAGAAAACTACAGCCCTGGCCTGTAGAATCCTGTGTTTCAGAGACTCCACAGCGAACGCCAAGCCTGACGGGTCTGTGTCCCTGCATAGGTGGGCTACGTTTTGTGACTCATGTACCTGCATGAGATTCCTTGGCCATGTGCCCCCCAGGTGGTTCTTCCAGCCTTTTGGGAACCTTTTGTGGCTTCAAGCCACACGTAAGACGCCAGTTGTTGTGTTTCCCCACGAGACTAGACGACCGCTGATGGCAAAAGTAAAAGAGACAACTCTCTTTCACTGGGTGGGATTTTACAGCTTTTATTCTTGAGTCCTGCCCTGCTTTGCTGGAGCCCATCCCAATGGCTGGCCAGTGCCAGAGAGACCTCGCCCCTCCCCTGTTGGGGCTTTTTCCCCAGGGGGCAGGGCCCAGAGGCAGGGCCCAGAGGCACCACCCAATAAAGGAGAAGTGGGAGGGGAACAGAGTTAGGTTACATTTCAGTGTGGGGGATGGGCACTGCTGGGCAAGGACAGATCACGTGATACATAGAAAAAACATTACAAATCCAATGAAATATAAACCCGATTAATGCATTACAGCAGCAATGCATCTGTTTATATTATTATTTAATTATTTTATATTATTGGATGCATTTCAAAGAAAGCTGTTTGTTACCATATAGTATTTTCCTCATTAAAATGATTTTATTTCATAAAATGATTGCATGTTTTAACCTCTTGTCATCATGACACTGTTTAATTCTGCGTTTTCCATTTTCAAAAGATTTCTTGCAGATCTGAATCCTCAGTTAGGACAACGGAGTTATCATTATTCAAGAACCTACCATCATGTGTGGAATGTTAATGCGAGTGGTAAAAGATGATCTATCTAATGGGTTAAATCTGCATGGAGGAAGAGCTGGGAGTCAGTGTTACAACACTAACTCAAAGAAGCTGGAGATGGCTGGCTGAGGATCTCCAAAGGTCCTCCTCCAAGGCAGTGCCCTGCATGTCCACTCTATTTCCTGGCTTGGGAGACTGACTTCTGCCAAGTGAAAGCTCATAGTATGTACAATGCTCATTTTATCTTTGGCTGAGTTGCTGATACTGCCGACAGAAGGGCAAGCTTGAGCCATCTGCAGTGGTCATGTTCTGGTGGACAACTTTGCTGTAGGATCTGATCTGAGATGGCCAACTCATTTCACACAGATTACCCAACAGCCTCCAGTTAACAGCAGCACTGGTTGTTATGGACCTGACCTGGATTCAAGCTGCTAAAGCATGAAGGGCTCCATATGCCAGTGCATCCCTTGAGCCATTAAATGACATATGGTTTCATTCTCAGAAAAATGATGCTAAGCTGATCTGAAATTATGTATGCAAAGGTTAAAGTCGTCTTTTGCCGTACCTCAAGGAATCTTTTTACAGATATTTATGTCACAAGGGAGAGATCTATAGTATGGAAATTATAAATCCCTTCATTCATTTAGTATGCCTATTCATGTTAAAATGAATGAGCATTGTTATCCTCAAATGACTGAAGAAACCTTTAGGCCTTACAGTGGGTTTTTCTCAGCTTAAATTTTTTAATGTGGGAGGGGGTTTTTTTGTGTGGGTATGTATGTATAGTTATTTTTTGTGGTTTGAGGTGTTTGGTTTGTTTTAATTTTGTTTTGGTTAGGTTTTCTGTTTTGGGGTTTTTTTTGGGGGGGGTTGTTTTTGTTTTGTTTTGTGGTTGGTGGGAGTAAAGATGTTTGCAGTTTTTTTGTTTGTTTGTTTATATTCAGCTATGTTAATTGCTTATGAAAAAAATGTGTATTAATTTATCTTCTATCTACAATTTCCATGTCATCTTTACAGAATTCTTGTATAACCTAGCCAACAGAACTCCTAAATCTACCTTTGCTGCTTTTAGCTGATAGGCACAGTTGAACTGCTGTTCCTGTACTACTCCAAAACACAGTTAGAAAATCTCCTGAGAAAATTGTCAGAGGAGGCTGGAATATGCTATCTGCAATTGAAGATCATGTTGACATCGTAATTTCTTCCAGACTGTGGATAAAATTTAAAATATTCAGTTTTCTTTCCCCATTTGTTTGAGTCCTCATATCTAAACCACACAGAGATTAACTTCACTTAACTTACATTTCACACAGTCCAGCAGAAAGAAAATCAGCAGACTCTTTTCCCTTCCCTCACCAAATATTTTGGAAATCTACTAAAATTGGCTTTAAGTATATGCACATTTAGAATAATGTGATCTCATGGCCAGGTCTTTACAGCCAGTCTGAAAGACACCAAGTGAGGAACACACCCAGGTTCATCTACACCTATGGCTAGATTTGTGAAGAAAAAAATCCTTAGAATGAAATAGGAGTCTAGGAGGAGCCTAGTTTCTGTACTCACAAAAATCTGGTCACAGATAAGACTTCCAAGGCTTTTGTTAGCACCAGTCAATTGCTGAAGTGCTTACCCTTACTAGTTCTCACCTAAAAGGCTTATGTCATAGTCTCTTAAGTTGGAAAAATGGCACAAGACCTGAAGCAGGCCTGGTCATTTCACTGAGAACTTTCTGGTGTTTTTATTCTCCTCACATTTCCTTCTTATTAACCAATGTAAGTGCAGATACTACAGTGGGCATAGAAGACGTTATTATTATCAGATGTGGGTCTACAGCTGTTGCACCAAAGAAATGTTACTTCTGATGCCCCTAAACTTTTGTTGTAAATATGTCCCCAGAAGAATAAAATAAGATTGTTAAAGGCGGGAAGCTACATGTAAGGGGAAGCCTCAAGAGGAAGCAGAGAATGATTGAAGTTTCAAAGGAAAGCTATAGGAGAAAAAGTCTTTTGTAAACCACAGAGAAGCCTGGAGCATACTCTGTGGGATCTGGAGGAAGAGATAAAACCAAGGAATAAAAACATGTTCACTCACAGAATGATGTAAGCTACCAGGAAAAGAGGAAGTGGTTGCAAAGAATGAAATTATGTATCAGACATCTGCTGGAAATGAAGGTGAGACAGAATACGAACTGATTTTGAAAGTGATCCTGTCAAATTATATACTGTGTATATATATGTGTATGTGTGTGTGTATGTGTGTGTGTGTGTGTATACACACACACACACACACACACACAGAGTGTATATAATATATATATACACACACACACAGAGTATATAACATATACATATACACACACTGGTTTATAAACAGCATGAATGGAAAAGGTGTTTTTAGCCTTTAGTGCAAGTAAGAGTAAGCAACATGTATTTTAATAATTCATTTCCATATGCCATTTTTGTAAACATATTATGAAATACTAAGTCCAAAATTTGAGTTGAAGATTTTATACCACCATGGACAACTAAGCAAACTGAAATTCTGGCTGCTGGAATAATTCTGAGGATTGAGTATAGGAAATAGCCTGAACCCCGTGTATTTTGCTTTACTTTGTTTTTGTGCCCATGTCATTCTTTTAATTTCTTTTTTGACTCTATGCTAACATGTATAATTAACTGCAGTTTGTTCTGTTTTGTTTTTTTACTGGAGCAATCTACAAAAGCTACCACTCTGTGTTTATGTAGCTCTCTTAATCATAACCATGAAAAGAGTTGCTACAGAAGCTGTCATGAGCAGGTCAGAGGTCAGTGCTAATTAAGAGAAGGACTTGCAAGAGGAATAGTATGACTCTGACATCAAGGCTGGGATGTTTGGACAGAAAAGGGTTGGGCAACATTTTCTTCTTTTAGTGTGAAAGCTCATGAAGCCACAAAGGAGGAAGCTGCAGTAGTAAAGATGAGGAAATGAGACAGATGTGTTAGAATTTCAGTAGTGATGCTCTTCAGGCAATGGTCCTCCCAATTTGCTGCTTGCTGGGTGATAAGTGAGGAATGAGGGCAGACAGCACAAGGATCAAGTTCATGGTTCAAAACCGGGCCAAATTTTTTACTTGCTTTCTGTATTTGAGCAGTTTCTTTCAATTTTAAGTGTAAATCAACATACTTTCACTTAATAGAAAATCTGAAGATATTGCTGGAAAAGTAGAGGAAAAATTCATAAATTTATCTGTTCATGGGAGACAGAGAAGTCACTTATGCCATTGCCTGAGTGTCTTCTGAACAGAAATGACAGATGAAGATTGTTTTATTAAAACTGCTTGTACTGTCCCAGATTGACTTGTAAGTTTCCATGGGAGGTCAGGGCTGTTTTATCTCAAGGTGACAGTTTTCCATAGGGAAAATTAATAACTTATATTCAGAGTCTAAACCACAGCTGAACTGTGTGAGCCTAAAGATTTACATATATCTCTGCAGAGTGAAAACCAGGATCTGACATTAAACTATTTACACCAGCCACGGATATACAGTTTAGTAAAGTGAGTCAGGTTTTAGGCAGGTGACTATTTTATAAGATCTGCTCTGATATTTGCTATTTTATAATCCAGGTCTATAAATATTTGCCACTTTCTAGTATTTTGCTCCTTAGAGAGGCTAATTTTTTTTAAAACTATACAAGCTGGTCTAAATTTAACCATAATTATGAATGGAACATGATTTATAAGCATTTAAAAATCTCTTAACTTGATCTAGTTAAACCAACATTTGGGTAATAAATAATTATTTTAAGCAGTTAACCAAGATCTTTTTAATTTGTACATCTCTTTCCAATAGGTGGCACTCCAACAATTTCTGTAAATGTTATGCTGTTTGAATTTCAACTCTTGCAAAAGCTAAGGAGTCTGTGCAAATAATGAAAAATTGATCTGTAATTATTTTTTAGATGTCATGTAAAAAATTTCTGTGTTTATAAATTATATGTTCAAGGGTGTAAACTAGGGAAATAGCAGACAAAGAAGAAAATAAAAATCTGAAATTGTTTGTTTATAAAATTCTGTGAAATATATTGTGACAATTTAATTTTGTACACTCCAGTTATCTCTCAAAACTACTACAGTCCTCACCCAGGATGTCTTGAGTGCCTGGCATGGAGACAGCTCTATTGCCCGTGATACTCTGGAGTTTGATTCCACAAAGCAGTGATTCTTCTGTCCCTAAGAAGAGCTTCTGCCAGTGAGAGAAAAACAGATAGAGTCAAGTTGAAAGAAATCAGCTTACAGGGGAGTCCAAGAAGTAATTATGAGTCTGGATTTACCTAAATGCACAATAATGGTAAAATATTCTGAGCACAATGGTGTGGTTGCCCCTAAAAGTGTGCTGACTCAAATTCACTGTCATTGTCTGGCTGACAAATGAAGCTGGGGAGAAATCCTGGCAACACTGAACATAAAGGCAAAGCTCCATTAAATTGATAGAAGCTGAGATTTGACTTCGTAGCACTTACTTTCCATCCATTGTCATCTCTTGTGACAGAGGGAATAGCAGTGCTTTGGGAAACACTACAACTGGTTCTGAATGATCTCTAAATCTAGTTTAGCTAAGAAAACTAGTGCATGTCCTTCACTTTACATGATGTAAATTTGGTGACTCAGTGTGCTCAGAAGACTGGGGCATCTCATTGCAGAAAACTTGATCTGCCAAGCAGCAGTGGTGTTATGACTGAAAGCTTGTTGCGCTGCTGGTACTACATGTGTTTCACATGGATCTTTATTTTTATTCAGGATGGTCAATCTTGCACCGCAAAATTTTGGTAAAGTAAAGAAAATGTCTTGGTGATTTCTTAATTAATTTAGACATTCTGCCTGTCATTCTGGGCAACGGCTCATCCTTTGTTCTCCCCAAAATCAGCAAATTTGAAGGTAAAATACAATTTTAGTTAACTTATAGTGTAGTAACAAACATCCAACTCCATTTCCTGAGGGAGTTTGTCATGGTTAGTGGAGGTTGCAACCAAAAATTCCTGAAGGGTAAAAGTGGGGCTTTTTAAGCTAAACTTGCGGAAATCTGGCAAGACAAAACAAGATGTTGTATTAATTAAAAAGTTTCATCATTGTGTAGAATTGGTTTCATGTTTACAGTAAATGGCACAGGACTTGCCTTCACTAAATATTTACCTGGAACACAGAGAGCTTTACCCTACATTTAATGAATATTTTTTGTTTTGATGGGATGTGAGAACATAAGCATGCAAACCAAATATATAACTATGTATTGTCTTACTGTGAAGAGCTGTAAGGGCATACTAAAGAACTAAGACCTAAGCTTTGGTAAGGGCATACTAAAGAACTTTTCTGAACATTAACTGCAATGTAGAAAGTCTTCTCTTTTTGTCAGCTACTCCTTTACCATGCCCTTCATATTTGGTCAGAAAACCTCACTGCCTTTTTCTGCTGTCTGTATTTGTTTTGATAAATCTGTCAAAACAAGTGGCAACAATACTAGAGCTGGACTGTGCAAAACCTTTATTTTTACATTTCTGTAAAAGGTTTATGTCCTTTGTAAGCACTATGGAGGAAAGCCATAATTAAGGAGGAATCCTAATTGTAAATTGAACCACATAATTTTCTCCACCCCACACGAGCAATATAAGGTAAGACTAGATTTCAAGAGTTGTGACACTCCTCCCTCAGTTCTAGTTCACTTGTTTCATCTGGAGAGAAAACAAGCATGTTAAAAGGCAGTATAAAGCAGATAATTTTCATGAATGAATAAGCATCTTTCAGCATCAGGAAGTTTTTAAAAACCCAGCTATTTATCATGTTACATATTTGTTAATTGCCTAGTTTCAGATATCAAGGCAATATGATCACATTTGTCAGGCAGGGAAGTGAATTTCTAGTTGTGTCCTCCTGGTGAAGGGTTCAAATTTTTAGCTTCTCTTCTGCATCCTTTCTTATCTTTTTGCCATCCTAAAAGGATTAAGATTTGTCTCCTTTGATTATCCACTTGCCTCAAAAATTCTGAAAAGTGGCTGACTGGACCACATAGACTAACTCCAACTTTTTCTTGTGGTTTGCACAGGCTGGCTCTCTCTGACAGCTTCAGCTGAGGATTTACGACTCCAACAGATTAGCTATGTCATATTTAGTTGCAGGAGTTTTGGATATTACCATCCCCACCTGCCCATGTCTCCTTACCATCTGCAGGTTAGTGCATTTCCTAGGATGACAGAATGGAACTTACATCTGTACTTCAGTTGTCCCAGGTCAAGGACTCACATTTCAGTGTAAAACCTTCACTCTTGGCTAAGGCTGGCTCACCAAATTTTGTACCTGTATGCTTAGATGGGCTGGGAGCCTGGGAGCCAGAAAACTGGTACCAACAATTAGATGTTTCAGTACTAAAGCTGCCAAAACCTCTTGGTGGGAGCCCTAGAAAACACTAAAATTGAAACTTCTACTTTGTCTTGTAACAATAGAGTAGTTTTTAAACCACAGAGCATTTATTTTTAACTTCTTGGGAAAAAAATCATATTTATGCAGGAATCCTGTCTCTTTGCTTTCCTTTTACTTTGAACTCATGAAAACCCACCTATATTTAGCTTTTAATTTGGCTGTGAACAAATGTGTGAAATCTTAAGTGGGCAAAATCTACATGCATATTTGCTAAAATATTTTTGCTTATCATATCCTCTATTTAATATTGATATCAAATTATTAATTTGTACATAATTTTTAATATACTGAATATACAGATAATATTTTTGTCAATTGTTGTTCAACATTTTACTTTGTTCACATGTATTTATATTTTTTATGACACCTAAACAAAGCTAATTTTTAACAGAAAACATATCTTGCATTTAGTTGTATTGAAGATCTAAGGTATACAAATAATTATGCTATAGAAAGAAAGTTAGGTGTTTATTAAGATACAGAATTTTCGCAAATACAATTTGACATGAAACTTTAGGATTTCTTTTGGATTTTCTCAAAAAAACCCCAATACCATGCAATTCCCATGCCTTGGGAGTTCTGTATTATGGTATGACAAATTCTTTCTTCAGGGAGTAGGTAAAATAATGTCACTCTATTTCCTGGCAGTTGGGGAAAGATGCCAATTAAAGCATGAATTTGGTTACCTGTGCTTATTAGCCTATCCCTAACTAACAAGGCAACAAGCTCTTGAGTTTTGGGAACTGAACTATATTGTCTTTAACTCTTTTCCCCTGTGAGAATTGCAGAGCTGAATCTTTTAATGATGCTTCTTCTCTTTGGAGACAAATAAATGTTAAATGCTGTCAGTACCTTCCTTCACAATTTTTCTTTTAGTTCTGTCTGAATAGCTTTCTGCTTTTACTTGTTCCCTTGATGCAAATTTTTTTAAAATCTCAATTCCTTGCAAATTGGGTCTCAAACTACCTTTTGAATTTTGTCTAGAGGAAACATGCAACATTCTCTACTGAGAATGGCTGTTCCTCTTTCTCTTTTCATGCATTCTCACTAACTCCATTGACAATGAATTATTATTTTACTCACTTGTGTGGCATCTTTTCCCTTCTAGCTGATAGGGATATTTACATCATATAGTGTAACTTGGAGGTCATTGATGTAGGACTCTGGTAATCTGACAATGAACACAAAATTTATAAAAGTCAAGGCTTCTTGATGATTTTTTGGAGAACTTGACCAGTGGAGATTCATTATGAATTTTCTGGATTTCCTTTGCTGCTAGAGGTAGCCAGGGCAAGACTCAGAGTTTTGAATCCCTGGAAATCAAGGTCTTCTGTTGTAATGCATTAATTAGGTTTATATTTCATCGGATTTGTAATGTTTTTTTCCATGTATCTATTCTATGATCTGTCCTTGCCCAGCAGTGCCCATCCCCCACACTGAGATGTAACCTAACTCTGTTCCCCTCCCGCTTCTCCCTTATTGGGTGGTGTCTCTGGGCCCTGCCTCTGGGCCCTGCCCCCTGGAGGAAAAGCCCCAAAGCGGGAGGGGCCAGATCTCTCTGTGGCACCGGTGAGCCATTGGGATGGCTCCAGCCAAGCAGGGCAGGACTCAAGAATAAAAGCTGTAATATCCCACCCGGTAAAAGAGAGCAGACTCTTTTACTTTTGCCATCGGCAGTCATCTAGTCTTGTGGGATAATACAACAGTCTTCCCAGACAACCTTCAAAGCCTTGCATGAATTACAGGCAGAAAATGTTGTCTTCAAGGTGGCTGCTCATCCTCAAGTCACAGGACTCATTGAATTAAAGAAGCATGGAGGCAACATACTCTGGTTTTGCATGTTCACAACTGGCAGCATAAAGCTAGAATAAGGGAGTTATATGTTTTGTATGTGAATTTATGATGAATGCAGGGAAATTGCTTGGTGCGGGTGCAGCAGATTGCCCCTGGTGAGGGGTGGCATTTGCCAATCTGAATGTGAAGGTCAGCACATACCTCTTCTCAGCTGCACTTCCACTCCCAATTTAACTCATGTGATGTTTCACTGTTCTCAGCCAAGGGTGCTTGTCCTGGGTAGGCCAGGTCTCAATAACCCAGGAGAAATCTCACCCAGGAAAAGTCTGGCTAGTATCAAAGGATTGCATTAGTGTCATATTTGCAGTTAATAACTTATTTTACTTAACATTAGCACTGAAATATCTTGCCTTGACTTCAGTTTCTGTCTTCTATTTCTCTGTTGCTTAGACATTCCTTCCCCTGTTACGGAGCTGCTAGGGAGCACTGAAGAGAAACATTGTCTCATATGCACCAACCATGGTTTTTCCTGTGACTGTTGTGCTGCTGCAGAGGGTTGAATTTGGAACTGACATGAGAGCAGCCAGCAGTTCTCAAGCAACTTCAATCAAATGCCATTTCAGGATGATTGGAAGAGGAGAAGCAGAAGGAGAAGGAGAAGGAGAAGGAGAAGGAGAAGGAGAAGGAGAAGGAGAAGGAGAAGGAGAAGGAGAAGGAGAAGGAGAAGGACAAGGACAAGGACAAGGACAAGGACAAGGACAAGGACAAGGACAAGGACAAGGAGGACGAGGAGGACGAGGAGGACGAGGAGGACGAGGAGGACGAGGAGGAGAAGAGAAAAGAGAAGAGAAGAGAAGAGAAGAGAAGAGAAGAGAAGAGAAGAGAAGAGAAGAGAAGAGAAGAGAAGAGAAGAGAAGAGAGAAGATCAAAGTGCCTTCAAATTTCCGTCCTCAGGGCCCTTTCCTGTGTTGCCTCTCAAAAACAGGAGGGCAGCTTCAAGTAGCTCAGGAAGGCTATGAAAACTGGGGCCAGGACGTCACTTTGTCTCTGCCCTGCTAGCAGAACATCAGCTGTGGAGGCAGCTATCTGGGTAGTCTTCCATCTCACATGGCCTTCTCACAAAGATCTTTAGCATTTGGAGAAGATGCCGGAGCATACACTACCTTACTCCCCAGTCACCCTTTGTGACACAGAGTAGAGATGTAAAACAGGCCCTGTAGGAAAATGAAGAGCTTATTTCCAAACTGAGGGAGCAGAAGCTCAGCTTGCCATTGCCAGGGACTTAAATGCCCGTTCTTTGTTCTTACTCCTGTGAGAGACTCCCATACCCTGCATAAATACACTGATAAATAAATGAAAAACAAGCCAAAGAATATGTTAAAATCTTTTGTTCTGTAAGCAGCTTTATTTTGTGTTTAGAGCTTTCTAGAAGCTGTGTGCCTGAATATGCTGGGGATCTGCTGAATCAGTGTTTTACATTCCCTAGCATGGTGTTGCTCTCTGATGTATTCCTTCTATAGCAGGGAAGCAGCCAGGTGCAATTGTTCAGAACAACAAATATTAAGGGACCAGGAGATAAAGTATGCTCACTGTGTTGACGTAGGGCATTAGAAACTGACATTTTCCTAAAATAGAGATTAGAATTGCTGAAGCATTTAAGATAAATTTTCTGCATGTACTTCTCTTTGGAATAACCAAAACCCTTATCTTCAACTGCAATTCTAGTCCCCTATGTGGAAGGCTTTCATTGTTTCATTTATAACTGATTTAATACTGCTACTAGAGAAATTACATTTCCTGTGGGCAAAATTCACATGTATGTGTTTAATTTGGTTTACATTTTAATCAACATGTTAATCTGGAGTAATTTGAAGAATCAAAAACCATTATTGATTACATTTATTCTATTTGTTTCCAGTGATTAAAAAATTATTTTCTGAATCAAGTCTTCCAAGCAGAATTTTCTTGTTAGGAAATATATACATGTACAAATCAGGAATTGCTCTGCAGCCTAGGAGATACAGCTTGGAGAAGAGGAACAGGTAGAAATTACATGCCAGACTAGAACAAAGCTCCTGAAGCCTGTCTAGAATTCAACAGAGTTGATTAGAATTCATGCTAGCAGTCCGTATTTTTCCCAATTCAAATTTTGATTTTGTTTCTTGAAAACGTAAAGACCCCCAGACTCCTCTGTTCATAAGTCCTGTAGCTGACCTGGGCACTCTTCTTGCCCACTTACCAGCAGAAATACTGGATTTTCTTTAGGCTAGTTAAGGACTATCAGCCAGAAGAATTTGCACTTCAATGGTAGCCAAGTGCAAGTGAAGTGCCAGTGATTCCATGTAAGAAAATACCTCAAATAAAAGAAAGAGCAGATGGAAATAGGCAGTGCAGCTGATCAAATTCACTGGCTTTTGTTGAAAATGATACCTCAAATCTAGCAGTATTTGGGCTAGTCAGTATTGTATATTTAAAACTAACTTGCTGGGAGAAATGTTAGTCTTATTGTCAGGACTGGTTGTGTTCCCTGGTGATTGCGGAGTATGTAAAAGCAGTGCTCAAGTTAAACTACAAATATAGCAGCTAAAGTAGTTCAAGGTATACTTATTTTTTACATCCTTAATCTTTGTAGTGATACCTTAACAGGGTGCCATCAAAATCTCTGCAGTAAAGCTGAAAGGTATGTCTGAACCTACTTTGAGATGTTCTTCAAAGGTGCGCTATAATAAAAATAAAACCCTTTTGGTTTTGAGATAAAGGGATTTTTTTAACTGCATCCACCAATTAAAGCAGTAAAATATCCAATAGCATTTTATCTGAACATAGTGAAGTGTTACATATTAATTACCTCTAGGTATTGCTCCTTATTAACTGTAGTGGACAAAGGTAACTAAAATTAAAATAAACAAGACATGTACAGAAATTGTCTTCACCCAACACATGCTACAGAAGTTTGAAATGGCTCCAGAAGGGCTTTTTATAGGTAGGAAGCACTGAAATTTGCCTATGATTTAGGCATAAATTTTTTCAAACATGTGTGCACTTTAGTTTGTTGATAGACTCATTCCACAGTCCTCTAGTACATATAATAGAGGGGTCATTAGTTCTGGGAAAATTGAGTATTTTTCATCTCTAGCAGAAGTGTGTACATATCATAAATGGAGCCTGAAGGGATTTAGTTCCAGGTTATTAAGTGCTCATTTGAGATAGTGGATAATAACTGCTGTTTCTGATGTTTTAGATTAGATGGCCCTTATTGCCTGTAGGGCTTATTTTCAGTGACTGTTAGGCTTATTATTACAAATACATATTTAATGACTGAGGCAGTATCAACAAAATCAGTAAACACAGGTGCTATCCAAAAGCTAGAAAGTATTGATTTATTAGTTAACATTTGGTCATTAAGTGAATTCTAACAGAAACTCTGCTGCAATGGTATCCCGTAATTGAGGCAACATTGTTGTTTGAAACTTTTTAATGTAAAAATGGATTGTGTCAATTCATTCACTTACTAGGATACATAAAAGCACCGATAGGAATCTTATAGAAAACTTTTCCTTAAGAGAAGCTGCAGTGGAGTCAACATCATGCTAAAAAAAAATATAATTTAAGACATTAGTGCAAACACATGTAATTTTTCAGAAGGATTTCAGAAATAACACTGTTGACCACCAACATAATGTTGTGTTTTCCTCGCCTAATTGGATTCATATCCTGTACTGCAACCTCAAACCCTTAACAATAATGATGCAATTGTCAAATGGAATAGCACATCAGAGGGAGAAAAATAGCATTAACCATAGCAAACTCTATTTGAAAAAAATAATTTTCTTCTGCCTTTATTTATGCTTATTTTCTATGTACTGAAAAGACAGTACAGACTAAGCTATACTATATCAGTATTTTTCAGATATGATTCCTTTGATTTAGATGCAAAACTAATAGAATCAAGGACTTTTCAGTATTAATTCAGTTTTTTTGAACTCTTCCCTATGGCTGAATCATCAACACACATTGTGAAATCACAGTTCTGATCAAATGGCACCAATATTTATGCTGGGCATGTAGTACAGTCATAGTGGAAATCTAACACAAAGGGACAATTTTGTAAAGAATTGGCCAAATAGTTAAAGCAAATATATTACCATTCAGATTTGTCACTGCATTTTTTCCTGCCCCTTTGATTCTTGACAGGTGTGGTGGTGTGTTTTTTGGGGGGGGATTTGTTTGTTTGTTTGTTTTTTTGTTTTTAGTACCATAGCTCTCCTTGATGCTTCTGCTGTTTGCTATGGAGAAAAAACAAAACAGTGACCCTGATTATGAACCACTGAAATCATATCATTGAGTCTGAACATTGGCACAGCCTACTAGTAGTCTCTCACATTCCATTAGATGCTAATAGGATATTAGTTCATTTAAGGGACAGTGTTTGAGACAAGTGCAGCTAATTATGGAGGTAGCACATGATGACCCACTGTTAAGTTTGGCTTCCCTGGTAGTATAATGCTTTTTCAGTCGGTTTGTCAGCCTGTCATATTTGGAGCTTGAATTTTTCCTGCTTTCTGTCCATTGTAGCTTGAAATATGTTTAAAGCACTGCCACTAAATAACACTCAGATAAATATGGACAGCTGAAAGAGCTGGGAATAAGAAGTAGAATTTTGAATTTTCTGTCTGGACTATGGCATTTTTGTATTCAGTTTTGTGTTAAATCTATAGCATTATGGATGTTCTTGGTAAGAAATAAATAATATAATAATGTTTAATTCACAAATGTAAGTATTCTCAGGAAGTATAAGACTTTCAAGAGCTACTCTCTGATTCATTCTTATTTATCTACAGATGCCTTTTTCAATTCAGAAGTATTTTTATGTGATTTACTATTCCTTATTCACACTATGGTGCAGTTAAGTGCTGTTTATTAGGAAATGTAGAGAACAGCATCCTTCAGGAGACAGGCAGTTTGTAATCAGTAGGAATATTTGGTCTACAAAGTTGGTAATTATCATCATATGCTATCATTTAACTGTAGAAATGAAGTATACATACTGTTTTATGGTTTCAGAAGCCAGATCTATTCTGAGTTTAGCGGAGGGAGGTTCTGTTCCATCACATGTGGCTCCAGTGGGTGAGTTGACCAAACTGTGCTTAGTTGTGCATGCCAGCATATCTACATGGCTAATTAAATTATCATTCCTGAGCTCAGCTGAGGTCCACCTTTAGATCTATATGAAACATATTTTTGTGCTTTGATCCCACCTATGTTGTTTTGGTTGGGTTATACTCATCTACATTTGCAGATGACGGAGCACATTACCAAGAAGCTCAGTACATCAGAGTGGCTGCTGCTGACATCCCCACATTAGACTATGCATGGTTCAGGGGCTACATCATGCTCAGTTTAATTTGGTTAGTTGGACCAAATATCCCCGTTATGCGGGTGTCTCAAAACTGTCTGAAAAGCTAGTGCTTGTCTCATATCCTTAGAGTCTAGGGTCCTTTTATGTACACTTGGAACACAGCTTTTGGTTTGGTTTTTGTTCCTCAGAAAGAAATCTGGTTTGCATGCATTGAATTGGCTCCATATCAGTACGTGGTACATGCAGACAGTCAAGGGTTTAGCTTAAAAAATATCTCTCCTGCTCTGAATTTTAATGCAAGTTCAAGCAGAGCAGCTGACAGGTGTTGAATTGCTGCATCCTGCCTATAACTGATTGTATGAGTGTCTTACCATGTGTCCAAGTGAAGTCTGACTGCAGGTTAACGTGGTTTACAGTCACCTTTTCGACTGCCTTGATTTAAGTAAGCCAGGCTTCAATAACTGGCTGCAGCTCAGAGTTAGTTTAAGAAAGCAAACTATTGTTTCTCAGGCATTAGTCGCTGGTTCCTGGATCAGAGAACGCTTAAAGAGCAACAATGTGAATGGGTATAGATTGTGCTCACCATGTCTGTCATGCACATAAATCTGGGCACGCTAAATGGGTGCTCTACAGCTGACATCAGTGTGCCAGCTTAAGTGCATGATCCACACCGATTGCATCATATATCATAAAGTCCCATGACCAAAATACTAACCACTGACTTTTCCTGTGCAAAATTAGTTGTTTACTGGCTTAGACAAATGCCAAGGCTGGTTTATGTACTGATGTAACACATGGTAATGTCTTGCTAATGCAGGGCCAGGTTGGTACTGATTATGGAGATTATTATTCAATTAATCTCATTATATTTAATATTCATTCAGTTCATTGCCTATTAGACAAATTAATAAACCTTATAGAAAAAAATCTGGGCAATTACTTTCTCTTCTCAAACAACTATCCCAATTTTCTTAATATAGTTACTGTAATCTAAATTTTCTTTTCTCCCCACCTCCCCTATTGGAAAGATAGATGAACTAGGGACACAGGAGTTAAAAAATGCTGTATTTGGTTGAAGTGGCCTACTCTCCTAACAGATTGTGCTGCCTGAATAACCTATTTTATATATGGTGGCCATGTATATGAATGAGACAGGGTTTTTAAAATACAACAATTCAACTTGAATTGACTTTTTTTTTTTTTTTTTTTTTTTTTTTTTTTTTTTTTAATTGACAGCCTGATTTAACATTTTCATTTATGTATGAAATGTCTAAGTTCAGGCTTGAATGCCACCAATTCAGTGAATAAAGCAAAATGACAAAACATTATCTTCCTGTCTCCCTTCAGATTTGCAATTTGCAAGCAGCGTATCTGACTACATCCTACTGCTAGACTTCATTCTTTCTAATGCCTGATACATGTATCAGTCTGGGTGTAGGTTCAAGTAGCAGTGAAAATTGGATAAACACCTGCATTTCAGAACAGAAACACCTGATGGTCAATATCATGGAGGTGTCAGGTCACTGCTATAATGTAAAATGTGTGCTAGAATAGGTAACCATGACTAATGCACACACACTTCAGCAATGCAGAAAGATGTTTTTTGTTAAATGTGGGAGCATTTTGGTTTTTCACACTTGTGATATGCACTTGGCTCTTTGCTGCATCAGAAATCCATTCACAACTGAAATAAGTTCCATGCACTTGTGAAGGTAAACAATGCCCACAACACTCCTTTGGTGTGTAGCTGATATGATGCCAATTTCTTGTAGTGGAAGTGACTTTACATATCCCTGGATGTCCTCAGAGCTCCTTACAGGAAAACTACTCCTCAGAGAGCTAAGGTAGTTTTTGGGGGACCCCTGAAATTTGCTTTGTGGGAATTAACATCTACTAGTGAAGTCCTTTTCCTGTCTTACTTAACTTCATAAACAATCAGAAACAGCACCATAAAAGTCTTCCTAATAAATAAAAAAAAATTGACATTAAGTGTAAAAGAATAATAAATTATTATTTAGCCAGCTTTTCTTGGATCTTCTCTTGTCGCACTGACATGGAGTATGGATAAACTGCAGTGATGTGGGTGGCATTACATAAAGCAGCTGTTAAGCTAAAAAATCTAATAGATCCGGTTTTCAGAAGGGGAGAATCTGACATTTCTCTCTTTCAATAGCCCATGTCTGTATCCTTTAACAATGGCTACAGTAAGGCAAACTAGTCCAGCTTTTTGGTAAGTGGCATTTTGGTAAGTGGCAGCTAGTTGAGGTTGTGTTCGATCTGCTTCACCAAAGAAAAAGTTTAGCTTAGGTGTCATATTTTAGGAATGATATTCCTCAATTTAGTACTCTCACTAAAAAGAAAACTACAAACCTCTGGTGGCAGATGAAAGGCAGAGATTATGTCTTGAGATAAGAACAATTTACCTGAAGCAGTCATGAGATAGGACAACAATACTGATAACAAAAGTTTTCAAGGAGAGGGTGATGTACATGCATAAATTACTGACCAACGTGCCTGTGCCCAAGGCAGTGAACAGTGGCCAATGGGTTCCCCACCTAGACGGTTCCCCGACCACAAGACAACTCTGTCCTGGCCCAAACCAGGATACTGGGTTACAGAAAGAACTTTTTGGAGAATAGTGGGAAATAAGTGAATGCAGAAGAGAAACACCAGTCTTGCAGGGCAAAAGCAGATACAACTTTATTATTTTTTCAGCATTGTTTTTCTAATGGAAAATAGCCACTGAAAGAAACAATTGCTTTTTGGGTCAGTTTTTATTAAAATCCCCTGATACTACAATCCCTTCAGTTTTCAATAACAGAATAACATTTTACAAATTTTTAATTGTTTTAATCCTCCATGGAATAACAACATTTTTGTGACAGCTTGTTTTTTTTTTTTTTCTGTGGCAGAATTTAACTTTGTAAAAGTGAGATCATTCAGTAAAACTTTGTGTTTTAATTAAATATTGTTTTAAAAGGATAAAAAAAGCACTTCTGTGAAGTAAAAATGGTTTAATTTTTGTCTTGTTTTAAAATATATCAAATGTATCCCTTTCTACTTCTTTAGTATAAATATAGATTCAAAGTATATTTCTATCTGACATGATACTGTTAGAAAAAAATAGCTGTTTAGACTTACGAGTATTCTCTTATGTACCAAAGATTATTTGAAGAGGAAACAAATAAATGTTTTAATTCAAAAGGCTAGTATTTAGATACACAGACATATAGGTAAATAGGGCACACTGTCATTACCCTGTGTTTAGTTATTCCTCCCTTTGTTTCACCTAACCCAGAAGAAGATGCAGAATTTGTTTGGATTAGTGCATTTCAGAAATTACAAGTGAAACTTTGCGAAGTATTTCTGTGCTGTTATGAGTTGCTGCCTTCTATTTCAAGCTCTCACACTGACTTGCTCTTACTACTCTAACATTTGTAAAACTGGCTCACAATAAAGGCTACTGGCTCAGTAGTCTTTTTCTTACATACCCCAAGTCAAAGTATTTTTTTTCTGTTAATTTAATTATTAAGATCTGTAAATATTCTTATCTATTGATCAGAAAAGTTGGCTGTTTTTTTGTTGTTGTTGTGGTGGTGGTTTTTGTTTGTTTGTTTGTTTGTTTGTTCGTCGTCGCCCCCCCCCCCCCCCCCATTCCATTAAAGAATATTTTTCTCCTCCCGGCCAGCTGATCAGGCTAATACTTAACTCCCTCAACTGAGGCTCTTCAAGACAGGCAGAACATCTTATGTCTGCATTAAGCCTGTGAGCTCAGAGTAAGCCTCTGTGAGCTGTATAAATGGAAATGTACAGTTTTGCATTCAGCTGTCTGAATGTGTTATTCCCTTTAAACAACCCACCCTCTCTCCTAGCAGTATATTGTCGTCACTTGGAAATGCAGTTACATAAGAGAATCCCGATGCATCACAGTAATAATATATCATGGAAAATAATATATTGTTGACTGCTTCTCATCTATTCCTTTGTACTTTTTTCCCCCTAGTGGCATTGTTCTTGCACTGAATTTCAATAGGACTTTAATAGTAGTTTGGAAAATGGGCAGAATCTGATCTTTCTGTTGTTCAGCAGGGTAACTGCTGGTTTATAGGTACATGCAGGAGGTCAGAATCGGGCCCAGTGCTTGCTGTGTTTGCGCAGTAACTTTAAGCAACAGTTTTATCTGAGGGAACAGCCTCGATAGACAGTGGTGTCATTTGTTCTTCCCGTATTTTCATGTGTGCCTGGACCTGCCTTACTCGACCTTCCAGCCGCTGAGTCCATTCCTGGCGAAGTCTGCAAAGAGAGTACAAGTGCTTAGCAGCTATTGAGCCAAATCCTTCAAATGTATCCAGGGCTTTTCAGCAGGGTTGAAGCTTTCTTCTCTTTCATCACCAGAGCACTTGTCCTGTATTTATTTACCAATTACATATCCCTCTAGCTTGCTGGATTGGGAATGCAGGGGAGAAAAGGATAGTGCTGATAATATCAGTGGTTGACACTGCTGGATTCCAAATGAGTCAAACGACTGCTGAAATACTGTCACTGTGAAGAACTCTGGTTTTCCCTCTGGGGTATTCTAAAAGCCACACAGGAGTACTGCCTATGCAGTAAGGTTATTCAATGTGTAAATTAGGAATTAGAGTTTTCACCCCAACCCCTCAAGTTCTGCTGTAAAATGCCGTGGAGAAGAGCAGGCTGGACTTAAAACGTGTCTTTTGGGTAAAAAAAGAAAACAAAAACAACTCTGCAGACCTTGTGCATATTTAATGAAAGGAATTGATGCCATATGCAAGAGGAGCCAGCCACATAGCTTCAAGACACTAGTATAGTAAAAGCAGAAGAGAAAATCTCTAGGGACCACTGTAAGATACTGTTGACTGGGTCGTTTTCTGAAGGAAATGTTATGAAACACCTGACCCAGCAATGTTATAAGATTAGATATTATATGGTAATGCCAAATGCATTATGGAATATATGGGGTTTTAAATTACGTTTGGTGTGGTGAAAAGAAGAGCAGCCAATGGTTTCATCTGAGGCTGACTCAGCAGTAGCTCCTTCACATGAGTGCTTGTGTTATCTTAGATTCTGAGTTTGGCTTTATATTGTGTTTTAAACTATTTAGTCTTCAATATCCTTTTGTGCATATAGATAAACCTCAAAAAAAAAAAAAAAAAAAAAAAAAAAAAAAAAAAAACAAAAAAAAAACACAACACCAAAAAACCCCAACAACAACAAACCAGGTGCAGTGAGTTAGGAGAAGTTTGATAATACTGATGTTTCTCATCAGTGTCCTACATGTCACAAAGTAACATTTGCCTTCATGTAAAACTGTATCATTCTCCCACGTGCCTCTTTCATGAGGCAGTGGATATGTATGTTTTGTAACAAAAGTGTCTATCACCTCCTGAAAGTATCACACTTTTCCCCGCCCCCCCCCCCCCCCCCCCCCCCCCCCCCCCCCCCCCGCCCCCCCTCCAAATTATAGAACACTTTGTGAGCAATCTGGGCTTTGACTAGACAAGTGACTTTGAAGAAACTTGCTTAGGTCTATTTCAGTTGAGATGGGTCAGTTAAGACATATTGAATAAGCAAGTTAATGCATATTGAAGGTTTTTTCTCTGCATTTCTTTTTTTTTTTCTCTTCAGAGTAGAGCTTATAAAAGCTTTTAACATTTTTAACTTCATGAAGTCAAAAATGTTATCTCAACCACAAATTGCATTTTGCTTGCACTATCTTCTCATGGTGGTCTTCTGTGATCTAGGGTGATAAATGTTTCCAGTGAAGCTGAACACTTTCTTGGATTTTATCATATATGTTTTTTCTCCAGCAATTTTGTGATTGGGACTTGAGAATACTACTGACTAGCTGGAGTAGGATACTGGAAGCAGGATTGTCCACATCAGACTTTTTCACGACTCAAGTTCTGACCAGATCTTGATTTCCAATTATCTAAATGACAATACTTCCTTCTTGGGCACTGGGGTCAAAGTACCTAGATTTTTCTAAGAAACAGACCTTTAGCAGCACCTTCCATTTGTTGAAGTCAAATTAGTTTATGTGACTATCCCAGTTTGGAGAAAAGTTTAAGCAGGAAAACTTTGTTAAGTTCAGGAGGAAAGCACAAAAGGAAATCACACAAGACATGGCACTTCTTGTCCTCTGTTTCTGTCCCTTAGTAGTCAGGGAATTCACTTAATATGCAGGAAACCCTGGTTCAAAGTTGTGGGTTACCATAAGTTGAAAAAATATTTGAAGCAGTCCACACTCGTGCAGAATATCTGTACCACAATACAGCTATATAGCTTTCTCTAGGCAAACCCTGTTGTTTTATACTGCTTTGTAAAGCCCCCTCCCCACCCCCCCCCCCCCCCCCCCCCACCAACATAACAGACAAAACACACAACAAACCCGCAAAACAACAAAAACCCCACAACTTCTTCCATTGAATGGTGAAATCTTGTACCATTTTTACCTCTGGGCTTGTATGATGTGAAGGGCATGACAAAGGTGCCATGGGTCTTTTATTTTACAGATTACATGGGTGGTTGTCCCTTTAATGTAATATTATTTTGTTTATTTGTTTATTTGTGTATCTGTACCAGTTCTAGGTAAAATTCCTGTTATTTTCTGGCCATCACAAGCTGTAATTCCAAAGTGCTTTATTTTTTCATGGCTATGCTCCAAGGCCTTTGAAGAATGCTCATGAGATTTCGGGGTGAGGGGTGTCTGAGTTTCCATGCAGAAGAGCCATGGTAATATGAGACAAGCAGCTGTGAGAGGAAAAGTGCCAGAGATCCAGAACACAATCTGTGCTATGAATAAAGCGTACAATAACAGGTTACCTTATTTTAAAACACGTGATGATATGGCTTGCTGTCTTGTGGAAAAGAAAAAATACCACTTACTTGTTCAGGGCACTTTTGCTTAGCCTAGACTCTTCAGCTTCTTGTTGCTTAGTTTGCTCTCGGATGACCTTTTCCCAGAAGTTCTTCAGCTCTTCTGCATCATGACCACCCCTCCCGTGGCGTCTAAAATTCGTATGCTTGCTCATTTTCTGAAAAGCAATTTGGAGGTCAGAGCAGTCAAAAGCCTGACCTGAGGCAGATACTGTGTTACTTAGCCCCTTGAAATTTCATTCTCAGGAAGTGCTATTAAAATAAAGTATGTCACCTGAAAAGAACAGGTAACTGGTGCTTAGTCTGCCTTGAACCAAAATATAAGGCATTGAAACAGGCCTTGGGTGACAGTTGAATGGTATAACTATATTTTTGCTGCTGAGTAATGACTGAGCATGGCACAGTTCACTGAAATATTGTGGATGCCTCAGTATGTGTGAGATTTTAAGTAATTTTAGAAGAACTTGTGAAAAATGCTTTCAAATATAGTGCCATTGTCACTGGACTTCAGATTGGATGTGAAGGACTTTCCTATTTTTTTCTCTCCCATACTCTGAAAACAGATCATAGATGTTTTACCTTAGCGAAATGCATTGCTCCTAAATAATTCCTTTTGCTACTCCAAATAATGTCATGCACAAAATATGCAAAGAAATTATGAATCTGAATTGAAGCACATGGACTGCAAAGCCCTGGGGAGCTTGTTATGGTCTTGTTCTATATTTCATCAAAATTCAGTCTTAAATACTGTTAAAAGTACAGCTCATTAAAATACAGGAATCAATTCCAATAAACAACAAAAATGACAGAAAATAACGAATTTGTCCTTGTGAAGTGCATGTTGTTCAAACATTAAAATTCTCATCATGTCTGATGTTCTTGTTGATATTACTGTATTGTGTTGTTTATCAGATTGTAATGGTACTTTGAAAAGTAAAGTTCTGTTGCCTCTTTCCTGAATCAGCCTCCTCTACTAAGCCTCATGAGGAACTGGGAGGATACAAGAAAGAAAAACCCCAAAACCCTAAACTTCAGAGTATTCTATTACTAGATCAGCACTTAATTTGATGTTTGCTATGAGAAATCCCTTTGTTTTCTTATGTTTATCTGTATTCTGCTATCATTAGATACTTTTGCCAACACTCCACGTTGTAATGGTGATAAATTAATGCCTCACAGACCCTGATATGTACTTGTGAATCTTAAGATGTTTTCATACTTTAGGAGCTATTATTGATAAATACAAGAAAGACTATGCTAATGTAAGCCAAGCTGAGTAAAACTTTTGCTCTGTACAATGCTGTAAAGTGGATGCTCAGAGCAAAAGGAAAGGACAGTCAGATGTAACAAAATTAAGGCACATTTCTGAAAGGTAAATATCAAATACCTTGATATTTGAAACTCCTAGCACCTTAAAAGGACACATAAGTAAGTTCTGGGCATCTTCCTAAATTGAATATTTTAGATTTGTCATGATTGTCATCAATCTTTTTTTTTTTTTTTTTTTTTTTTTTAAAGATCAGTAATAACAAATAATTTTGCCAAACTTGTTGCAAAGTCTGGCTGGAGTGGAAAAACTGCTTAACAAAAAGAAAAATCTCTTTTGAGATACATTATTTTTCTGTTGAGAAGTCCAGTTGCTTAAAGACCAGCACAGCCAAACTGGAGTGATAATCATGAACTGGTTAGATGATGCAATATAATTTCCTGTGTGACTGGAGTAACTCAAATGGTTAGAAAATTGGTTATACTCACAGCAAGGTCAGCAACAGCTGCAGTATCGCCAACACAACCAGATATTTTTCTCTGAGGCAAACAGCATTTTTTCTAGTATTTCCCTTGATGTGGACTGTGGATGCTGTAGATGTAGCACAGCGTGATACAGCAGAAATTGTTGCATTAGTGTGGATACAGCAGTTCTACTAAAACCTTTTGCTAAATGTGTTGTGTTTGGCAATGAATATGGTCAAAGTGGGTATATGGGTAATCTTAATAATATTTTGTCTCACACTGAGGCCCCAAAATAATACTACTATTTAAAGCTTCATCTTGCAAAATAATATGCCTGTCATGGATGCACTAGAACCTGCCCTATCTGTGTTCTAATTCCATAGGCCTTGAGCAATGTTAAAATAAGTGCTCTGGTAATAGCTTATTACAGAGAGTGATGGAATCTGATTATTTCATCATTCCTGGATCAGCAGGTCACAGAGGTCTTTGCACCATTTAGAGGCTCTTCTATCACTAGCAGTTGCACACTTGACACTCTACCGATAATTATCCCATTGCCTCAGAAGCCAAGCGCAAGTTGCTGACAAACTGAATCAGTGTGCCCTCCAAACCCTATTATACATACTTTGCCTCATATAAGAATCTGCCATAACACATTAACCTTTAATTAGAGATTGAATTTTTATGATTATTAAACTTCTAGTTTATGATCTCCAAATGGTACAAAGAGAGTCTCCAGTCTTTATCTGAGATTTAAACTGATTAGATTTTGAGGGGGTGCATGAGCATTTTGGCTGCCTCTTAAGTTTTGGCTGTTCCACTCCAAAGAACATGCTATGATCAGAGAGGCGCCCAAAAGATGGAGGTAATTCTGCAAGATTTAGTCTGCTAGGTCTGTGATCTTTTTGCAAGTCAAGAACATAAGGTATTAATTCCTAGGAGTGTCACTTAATATTTCACATGGTATTGCTGTGGTCCTTGCTAAGACAGATTTTTGATGTAAAACTTTTGAAGACTGTACTGTCTGCATTGCTGGCCAGTTTCTTTCATGGTATGATGTGTGAACACGTCCTATTTTTGATTACAACATCTAGGCATAGAAACTAGGGTTCATGTACACTGTAATACCCCCTTTTCTTTTTTCTAATTGAAAGATTCTGCTTAGGAGCTTGCTTTGGTCAGATTTATTATTGCTGTAGATAACAGGTTTTGTTGATGTGTGATTTCTTCTTTTTAAGATGTACCAATAACATAAATATGATTTACACTGACAACTGGACTTAATGCCATCAAAGTTGTTCTTGATTCCTTCACTCAGACAACTCAGCACTCGATAACAAGTAGGACAATTATGTTTTTCCAGTAAAAAAACCCCACAGTTTCTTACAGTCACTTGACCAGTTTTGTCTGAGTGGAAAGTGAGCAAAAAAAATAGGTTCATCATTCCAGAGATACTAAAGGAAAGTCAGGGAGATGTCTTTGTGACTTTGAATGGCAGGTTGTTTTAACATGTTTATCCACTAATACAGATGTAAAATAGCTGAGAGCAAGCACTTCTATTAATTTAAAAATATTCATTCAGAAGACCTGAAATATTGTATGTGTCATTTACGCACTGAAAATTTATGCTATAAAACTTTCTGCAATATATTTTCTATGAAGAGTTACTAAAATATGCATAATATTGGTGCAAGACAGAGTCTCTTTTTACATCTTCAAATAAGATAGTTAAGGAGGAACTATGATTGTATGAGTTTTGCAGTCCTACCTCCCCAAATGAAGTATAGTTTACTGCTTTTTTAGAGAGCCAAGCTGATGAAACAGCATTTAAATAAGGATGAAATTAGATCTTGGTTAAATTGGATTATGCATTTGGTAGCTCTGAATCTCAACTGTCAAAAACATGTAAGTGTGTATGAAAGAGTTTTTACAGTATTTATCATTTAAAGAAATTAATTTATATGCTAACATATTATTAACTTATGGAGAATGTCCATGAGAAGAAATAATTGTAAAAACAAAATTAATGGCACTGTGAAAGAAAAATCTCCTACATTTATAATCAAACCATAAATCAGAGGGCAGTGCTGCAATCTGTAAGACAGCAAATCACTCATGAAACACAGAAAGCTTCTATGTGTTATATATTTTTTTAAATTCATAAAATCATAGAGTCACAGAATATGTTGAATTGGAAGAGATGCACAAAGACCATTGAGTCACCTCCTAGACCAGCACAGCACTATCCCCAAGAGTCACACCATGTGCCTGAGAGCATTGTCCAAATGTTTCTTGAAGTCTGTCAGGCTGTGACCACTTCCCTGGGGATCCTGTTCCAGTGCCCAAACACCCTCTGGATGAAGAACCTTTTCCTGATAATCCAGCCTAAATCTCCCCTGACTCAGCCATTTCTGTGAGTCCTCTCACTGGTCACCAAAGTGAGGAGGTACCTGCCTTTCTGGTTCTCCTTGTGAGTTCATGTCCCAAAGCCAGGTTAAAGGATGTTTGAAGTGTGAATGATAATCAGTTTTCCCTCTATATATGTATCCCATACAAGGGAGAGGAAATTTTGCTTCTAGCTGTAAGTTATATGCCTAACTTACATTCACTGGCACAAAACCAGTATAGAAACAGCCGGGGATACAACCTTCTCTCATTTAATCTGATCTGCATCTGAGTATGTTTTGGTAAGGTGTTCAATTAGTAGGTTTCCAAATGCTCCAGTCTTATCCCCTGCCTGGTCTGCATATTTTGAATTATTGTAGTCTCAGCCTACCTCTGCTGAGGTACAAAAAGGTGTTTTAAAAATTATCCAATGCAAATAATTTCTGGTCTGCACACTTTGTAATTTCTTCTTTGGACTCTTTCTGGAGAAATATTAGGAGTCAGAAATGGCTCTTGATGTTTCAAACAAAACTGGTATTTTGAGTTATCTTTATGTGAAATAAACAAGCAGGAGAAGAAAATATTTTCTAAAGTCCCAGGAGGCATTTTTTTCCTTTTTTCAATCTTTCTATTTAACATGTGTCTTAAACTGGCCCTAGTCTTAAAAATTCAGTGTTTTATACAGACAGACTTGTAGGAAAATATTTGTGCTTTCAACTTTTTAGTAAGAAGTATTTCAATACATCCAGTAAAACTGTTTGTTGAACATATTTGGAAAAAGAATCAATGTGAGTTTTAGTCTGAATTATGCATAATTTAAAGAATAATTGGTTTGGCTAAAAAAAGAAAACCACCTTATGCTTTCTTCCTTAATGATAAGTACTTTAACCAGTAATGTAAAACAATATTTGAACATTTCCAAAGTTTATTTCCAAAATGTTTGCTGAAAGACAAAGTCTTTAACAAGAATGATTTTTTTTTAATATGTGTGTCTATCTATCTATCTATCTATCTATCTATCTATCTATCTATCTATCTATCTATCTATCTCTTAACAATATTTCTTTTCTAAAAGTTGGAGATGAGTCTAACTTTAACTTTTCATTAGATTTGGTGATTTAACCAATTTTAATATAGAACATTAGCATATTCCTGGAAGAATTTCCACAGCCACTTCAGAGGATTTTTGGTAACCATTGTAAACAATGGAAAGATTATCTTTGACTTTAACTAGACTCAGTCCCTTGGGTCATATCACGCTCCTGAGCTGGATTATCTTTGCCAGGACACTAATTAATATACTATTCCTTTTGCCCTTTACCTTAGGGTTTGTTTGCCTAAGCATGGAATGTTTTCCAGCATTATATATCTACTACGGTACAGTTCAAAGCCAGTTAATAGTGCTCTTAAAAAAAAAAAAAAACGAAAACAAAAACAACTCAAAGCTCTGAAAAGCTTTAAATTACATATATAGAATGCATAATTTTGATGAATATCCCCTTACATGTTCCTTTTATGGTGGTTTTCCTTTCAGTTGAAGTGTGTGTAATACAGAAGTTCTAGTAATACCAAAAAAAAAAAAAAAAGAAGTAACAATTAATAGCTTAATGATTGAAGTTATGATTAGAGTAAGATGAAATAGTGGAAGGATACCTCTTATGTTTTATAAATTACACAGGATTAGAATAATTTTCATAAAGGTATAATGAAATATACAGAATTCTAGGTCATGGAGGTAACAAGAAGAAAACATTGTTCAAATTTGCATGATTTAACAAAACATAAAATTAATGTATACCCATGTATATCAAGGCAGGTTTAATAGTCAAGACAGGAAGAGAAAATCTTATTTGGGCCAAAATACAAGAATATAAATGCTTACTTTGATTGTATAGTAGCTTCCTCTTCTGTCAAAGTATGGTTTTCTTGAGTGATTAGTGAATCATGTCAGTTTTACCCCTGGGTTCTCCTTTTCAAGAGAACTCCAACTGCCAGGAATAACTGATGAAATCAATTCATCTGTCACTCATTTTTATTTGGGAGTGATGACATCTGCTGTTATGAATTAGCTTAATGGCGGGAGGGAAAAAAACCCAAACCCACAGTCTGCCACACACCACGAGGAATGATCAGACAGTTACAGGGCACAAACTCTGAATGCCACGTTTGATCTGTGCTATAAATTTTGGCAGATGTCACTGATGTCATAACTTGGCTCTGGGGAAACAGTTACCCTTGGACAAGTGTGGATCACTGTAGTATAACTTCCATATGACTTGCAAGAATTCAGCACCATCCCCTCTAAGAAAAAGGATAGATCTGAAAAGAACATATTGAATAACACATCTTGTTTCACGTTTGTGCTACTGAGTGACTGACAAATAAATAGATTTCTTTTTCATCCCTTTTGAAGTGTTGGTCTGTAAAAGCACCTGGTAGACTACATGACAGGATTCCAGCTAAGCCGTTAATACATTCAATAGTGCAGGAATCTGAGCAGCAGCAAGCTGAAATATAGCATATGTAATTTGTTACAAAACTTAGCACTTCCACTTCTTGGACAGATTCTTCCTTCCTCCAGTGGTACTCCTGGGTGAACAGAAAAACACAAGCAAGTAAAGTGCTATTTACTCTGACAATGGGAGAGCAGATAGTGACAGACCTTCCACTCTCAGCTTTTATTGGCAACCTGACTGCATTACCTTTTGGGAGTCTGGCAAGTTCCACCTTGAAGTTAATTATGTTTCTTACTCCAGGTATTTCCAGTGAAATTACCTTCCAGTTATTTCTTTTTTTCATTTTTGAAATTCAGTATCCTATGCTTATGACCATCTTTGTGATCTCCAGAAAATTTCTTTAACTCGCTGCTTCATTTTGGGCCAAATGCTTCTGCTCAGAAGAGTAGTAACATTCTTTCTAGGCTCTGGATAAATTTCTTTTTTAAAGTTCTTGCAATTAGGGAGCATTCACCAGAAGATATTAGCTCATTTTAACAATTTCTAAGTTTAGACAGATAAATCCTGGTGAGATCATAAGAAATTGTGGTGGGTTGAGTGCACACTAAAATTATTTACTCTTTCTGGTGTGAGATAAGTTTAAGAGAAAAAGCAAAGCAGGCTTAAACTAAAGAGTAAAAGAAAGCTTTATTAACCTAACTACAAGAGGGAAAAAATTATTAATAAGAATTAGAGTGAAACCTTCAAAACAATTCTTCTCCCCCCACACCTTTTTTCCCTTCTCACTGACAATGTATACAGATAAAACTTGGAACTTATGTAGTTCTACCTCTGAAATAGTCTTTTATCTGTTCTTTTAGGGAGAGGAGTCTCTTTTGTTATGTCATGGAAATTTCTCTACAAGAGAAACAGTCCTCTTCTGGCTTTAATTTTCACAAATATCAGCCACCTGGGAATCTGCATTCATGAATTCCTTTCCATCTCACGCAAGCTTCCCACAGCTGCATTTATGGGCCACGTAAACTCATGGGGTACTATTTTAAAGATGAACTGTTTAGAAGCAAAGGTTTTCTTCCTCCCTCTCTGAGGTAATTTTTATTTCTAGGAACAGAGGTTTTCTTCTTCTCTCCCTGGGGGCAGGTCTTCCTCTTCATCTCATCTCTCTCTGTTTAAGCTTCTCATGAGAAGCTTCAACCATTACTTAATTCAACACAAACGCCTTTGCTCGTATCTGCAATTTGAACACTCTTCATCTCCCCATACATGTCTTTCACAAATTACAGGGATATTCTAGTATATCACAGTCTATTACTATGGCCTTACAAAAGAATTTCAGCCTAAACAGCTCTTTCTGTTCTCATCTAGGACTTGACTCCTCCTTCACTAATCTTAATGTCTTCCTACTGTCTCTCAACATGTCTTTACCCTATCCTTTTCTCTCACTTAAGAGAGGATTTGTGCTTCGCAAGTTTCATCTGTGCAAGGAAAGAGTCAATATCTTGGGATGTGCGAAGGTCATGACGGATGGTGGTAGTTTCAGGCCATGCTGGGGCTGTGCCAGGATCTCAGGAGCTCTGGCTGCACTCAATTTTAGCTTCAGGACTACTCTGCATGGCTGCTGAGCCGCTCCTGGTCTTGGCCACATGGTGTCTCGTGGTGCTGGGGCACTCCCTCGGCAGGGTGACTTGGTAGCAGTGGCCAGAGCTGTTTACAGTAGAGGATTCTTCAGATGCTGCACTGGGGGCAGAAGCAGCTAGGATCTTAGGAGCAGCACGCCGTGTGGCTGGGGCCCCCATTTCCTCTGCCCGACAGCTGCTGGGGCCCAGCCCGGCCCTGCTGGGCTGTGCTGGTGGGGGAAGCGCCTTAGCAGCAGGATGTTAGCAGCTGCTAGGGCTGCATCTGGCCGGGACGGGACTCTTTCCCCTCTCTTGCCCCTGCCTGGCAGCCACTGGGCCCAGCCTGGCCGGCGTTGCAGCAGCGGCAGGGCCCGACCGGGCCTTGCCAGGCCCACGGGCCATGCGGCAGAACGGGGCTGACTCCACCAGCACCCTGTTACCTCTTCCCAGGCTGGAAGGAAAGAGCTTTCCTGGGATTTTTTCAATTTTTAACGTATGCTCACAGAGGCATGTTCAGCCTTCTAGAGGTCTAACAAGGTGTCTGTATTTAAAACTAGTCACTGATTGGTTTTGTTACAGCTTTTCTTAGAAAAATCACTTCCATGGGTGGCTTCTTTCTTCACCAAATGTCAATCAGTGCAAAACCAGCACAGAAATAAAAGCTAGCTCCTCCATAGGTGTTGTCACACCTTTTCCACAGGGGTCCCTCGGGCTAGCTCCCGACCACAGGGGTGAAGGCAGGAGTGGAGCACAGCATTCCCTTGGCAGAGCCTTAGGACATTCTGAACCTTTGGAGCTGAGGCTTCAGGCTCCTTCTGCCTTTGGTGCTGACTGGAACTGCGGCAAAGGACGAAGGGAGACTTTTCCCGGAATAAGTCTGCACCGCTTACTAGCAAAGGAAATCCAAGGCCGAAGAGCCCTGAGCACAGCAGCGCAGGGGATTATAAACCAAAGGGGGTGGTAAGGGAGGATACAAGCAGACAACCAATGGGGTACAACCATGGGAGGAGAATACCACTTGGGAACCAATGGAGTTAGAGTGGGAGGTATTGTACTGCTGAGCCCAACGGGGCTTCTAGAGAGAGTTGACAAACAGAGAACATTCTGGGCAAAGGGGTAGGGATTACAATGATGGATAGGGAGGATTTGGGAGTAGTGGGCAGGGTTTGGATAACAGGCAGGGAATGAGGTGAAAAGGAATGTGTGGCATGAACTTATAAGGAGGTAAGGGGAGGGTACGGACTTTTAGGGGTAAACCATCAATACAATGAACATGGGGGGAAAATAGAGCAAACCAACTAACGAAATACAACATGTAGGGAAGAGAAGAAGATAGTAAAGAAGAGACAATGAAGTCCACCTTGTCTCCTAACATAAAGAGAAACAAGTTATTTTTTATTGTCAGTTATTTTCTGCTGGATGTGGTTAGTAGATGGTGAGAAAGGAAGAGAGGGGGAGATCACAGTGTATCATTAAGTATCCTTAATCCATAATTAGTTCAGATAAACATCTGAATTAATTTTTCTACTAATCAATCAGTAAAACATCAACATCGCTACTGTTATGTTAGTTATGAAATGTAACATGAAGCTGGTAAATCACCATTCCAGGACAGACTGCTCTGACTGATGGCTGATTCTGGATCTGAGACAAATGTCCATGTTGCTGATAATGGTGTCAGACTCTTACAGTTTCTCATCTTGGAACTGCTCCTCTTCATATAAATAACGAAGAACTCTGGACTAGGTAGACGGTACCAACAGCATATTGTTTGATCTCCTGTATCTCTCAGAGGTGTGTTTTGCACTTTCACAGACTATCAGATATATTGCTCACATTTTGTCTATTAGGTATCCTGAAGCATACTTTTTCATGGTGAGAGAGTTATGGAATTTGTTTTGAAAATCTGAATTTCACTACAGCCCAGACATAAAACAGATCTTGAATTCCTGCTTGTATTCTTGTGCTGAGACTGCCCAAGTTCAACATCTCTGAGAACTCACAACAGTTTCACTGTGCAATGTCAGTGGTACCTAGTGGTAAGAAAGCATAAGAAACACTAGACAGAGAATGATGCTACAACAAGGCACACAGAAATAACCAGAGCTTTTTGATCTTTGTAAATGAAGTGACTGAGACATGGGAAGCAAATCTGATCACTGTAATACCTGTCTGATACTATGTAGAGATCAGCAGCATAGTCTACTCCTGTGTTCTTGTTGTTCAGAGTCAGTTGAAACAATGTTATGTGACTTTAGTAGTAGCATAGATTTTCTCTATAGACTTGTCAGACAAATCAATATTTTGAGTAAATTATTTCAATTTTATAAAGCACATAGACACCACTATATGTTTGAAATTTTACAGCCTAACTTGACAGTTTCACCTAAGAATTTGACAAGTCTACAGTGTAGCTCTCAGAGTAAGGCTCTCACAGTTGCTTCTGCTCATTTGTAATGATTTAAATCTATAGGTCTCAGATAGTGTTGTCTAGCACTGACATACTCTTTGTTATAAATAACTGTGTTTTGGATGTTGTATTACAGTAATTCACTTTGCTACCCTTTCACCACCTTTTTTTTTTTTTTTTTTTTTTTTTCCCCCCCAGCTGGTGCAGATATATCCATTTACATGATTTACATGGAACTTATTTTTGTTTTATGTGAGCTATTTATGCTGTCAATAACATGCTTGTTTGCGTTAGGTAACCAAAACTTATTCTTCATTAAAAGGAAGAAAATTAATTTGTTTAAGTCCATTGAAAAATTCAGTGGGTACTTAACTACAGCAACTTCCATATAGTCTAACAAAACATATATTTCTTTAGCCCTGTTGTGCAAGGTCATATACTCTTAACTGCCAGAAAAGGAGGTGGCTTAGTCTCAGATTTTTGTTTTGCTTCCATTTTCTTATCAGGACTGTGATATATGCCCTAAAGTTAATTCGTGTTAAAAGATATAAAATGTAATACCATCCCTATAAGTATAAGTTTTGTTTTAATCCAATATGCTATGAGTTAACTCAGAAGAAAGTAGCTCAGTAAAGGTACAGGAATTTCTCTTGCCTGAAAAGACAGGGGAGGGACACGAGACAAAACACAATTAGAATTACCAGAAAGGAAGACACAAACATGCCTCTGCTGGGAATCATTAAAAAGGAATGTAATATATGTCCTAAAGTTAATTCATGTTAATAGAATATAAAATGTAATACAAACTATATAAGTTCTGTATAAACTAGCATGTTGGAAGTGAAGTTTTGTTTAAAATAGCTTTTTGTGAGTTAACTCAGAGGAAGGTGGCTTAATAAAATACAAGAATTTCTCTAGCCTGAAAAGGCATGGGAGGGACACGAGGAGAGCTTGATTGGAATTACCAGAAAGGAGGACAGAAAACTGTCACTGCCAGGAATCGCTGAAAAGAAACAAAAGGCAACGGAAAATGGGGATGATAGCCCGGAGGACCCAATGATTGTATCAGATCCGTATCTAGATGGTCTCCGTCCGGAATTAACATCTCCACACCACACCTGGACCCAACCATTAACAGCATTGTCCTCCTCCGCTGATCCATTCAGACTCTTAGAACTGAAACCTGCATGTTTAATGAAGATGCCTCGGAGGGAGGACCTTCGACATCCCGAGCCTCTCTCTGCGATCCAGTGTATAAAAAGAGACTGCTGCAAACCAAAAATGTGAACTTGGGGGGTAACAAACTGACAGAGTGTGTTACCATTGTTCACCCAGCGGCGACCCCAGGCTCGACGCTGTCCTTTTAATTGTGGCTGTCTGAGACTGTTATTCTGTCTCACAATAAAAATTCCAAATTTTGATTTATCGAATTTGGTCAATTTCATTTATAACAGGACTGTTTGTATTTTGTCTGTTGCACATTATTTTCAAGCGTGAGGAGAAGCAGACATCAAAACAAATGAAGGCTAAATTGTGCTACAGCAGCTGATTCCTGATTTTCACTGATATAAAGCTACTGCCAGCTTGCAGAGCCTGTAGTACATGATGTAGACTCTCTCATGGAAGGGCTCTGTAAGGGATTCAAGGTGCTTGAAACTGGACAATGAGGGAGGTGATGAAAAAGTGTAGATGGTACTGTAGTTTTTGTAGGCTCTGGGAGAGTGTTCTTACTGTGTTACGAACCAGTTTAACACAGAAGACCAAAGAAAGCTAAACCTCTGTCAACAAAATGGATCAGACCCAGAAAGGCTTGAACTATACTTAAAAAATGTGGTTAAAGCCAAACGAGGTTAGATGTTGGTGCCAAAAAAATTGATATATTTTATTTAAGAGTAAAAGAGGCAAGGAGGAAGAAAGATAAAAGAAAGAAAGAGAGAAATAGAGAAAGAAGAGTGCCTGGGGGTGGCAGGACAGGGAGAGAGTGATAGGGGTTAGGTAGAAACCCTTCTGAGAGTCCCAATGATGTCTCGTTGCTCTCCTCCATCTGGTCTTCTTGAGGATGCCCTGTGGCTGCCGTGCCTCCACACCATGCCAAAAGCTATAGAATCCAGTGAATGAATACTTCTGGGCAGATCTGAACACCCCTATGGCTCCCTTGCAGTGACCCAGTTTGACACTGTCCCTTGCAACACTGCGGGTCTGTTGCCTCGTGCTGCAGTGCCCTGATGCAGGGTCTGGGGACCCCTCTGTGGGGAACCTTTGACAGGCCATGACAGCCCTATGTCCCTCATGAGGATGCTGCTTCTCCTGGGATGAAGGGGCCCCACAGCTGAGTCCTGAACAGCAGAGGATTCACTGTTCTGACCAGAGACCTTTTCCCTACACACCCAAAGCCTCTCTCCCCCCACCCTTTGTGTCAGGGCCTGTGTGGGCCTGGCAGCTGATAGCCCTGGGGCTGCACTCTCCACTCTGAAGGTGTTAAGCTTGTGCTCCCTGAGTTTATTCTTCTCCTCCAGCCCTGAGTTGTTACATTATCTTATCTTCATCAAAGAGCAGTGTAAGACCTCTGCCAGGGCCCCATTCAAGGTGTGGTGGTCTTCTCTGCAGCTTTTGTAATACAGTTTTGATATAAAAGGTAAAAGTCCTTCATGAAGGTGTTTAAGTCATAAACTATAATGTTTCAGTCTTTGACGTACTGTCTGAACATTTTTCATCTATCTTTACTACTCAGCAAATGGAGCCACCAACCACACATTCAGGAAATTTCTGTAGTGGTCACTTGCTGAATCTTGTCTTCCGCACTTTCACCTATGCAGACTTGTCTTTAGTTGTCTGACCTTAACCTGAAGGTCAAGCTTCCTTAAGCTTGAAAATCAGGATGATCTTCAAGTAGATGGTTAAACAAGGGTTTAAGGGTTCTTATTATAAGGACACTGTCTGGGGACAGTGCTGCCTATTGTAGGGTCTATTCGAGTGGTCTCTGCAACAGATAGGAAGACATAGTATGAAAAAAGCAGAAGAGTATGCCAGAAACTCTGCAAAAGTATAGGGGTCAAGGTGAAACCACTGCAGTTGGCCATGCAAACAGACATCATGCTGGATGATGTTTCATCTGTATCACTCCAACCTGACAAGTATTTATCTCTAATGAAGTAAGTTGTGTTATGTCACAGATCCTGTATTATGTCACATTTCCTGAAGAAATGTAAAATCTTTTACAAGAAAAGCATTTGGAGAACCCTGATATCTTGAACATTAGGACTGTATGATGTACTAATGATCATGTAATACTTCATGATCTACAGCTTAAAGAAAGACTTGGCTGTGAAATGTGCAGCAAAAGTTTAGGAACAGAAGTCCAGAATGGAAGACAACACAGTGGTTGGATGCAAGGGAGGTTAGAGGGTCCACATAAAAAAGATGTAATACCATAAAATAAATATTTGTGAGGCTAATTGAAACTGGGCATGAACAAACATCAGGGGACCAATGTAAAATCTACTTGGGTTAGGAAATTAACCTGTCAAATTCCTTTGAATTTGTTTGATTTTGCAATCTGAGTTTAGTGCTGGTCAGTGCTATGCACTGTGGAATTGTATTACTGGAACTGAAAAGCTGACTTCACTATCCTAAGGAAAAGGAGTTTGGAAATGCTTTGCCTAAGAGGCTGTAGCAGAGTACCCAGTTTGTTCAAGATACACTCTTAATAACTCTCCAAAGTAGAGAAACAGGTTGTTATACCCATGAAGTCTGAAAAAATAGCTGGTGTATTTCAGCTGACAATGAGAAAGAAATTGTGTAAGAACAAGTGGATGTTTTATTCATATTAACATGTTCAGGTCTACTAATTACATTGTGACTTGCTAAGGAAGAAGTCCAGTGTTTTCCTTGTATTTTTAATTAATTAGTGCATTAAAAAAAAATCTGTTAGTATTTTATGGAGTTTTAACACAACATTACTTTGTGGTATTTGCAACCTTTAAATGTTCTGATAGCATGATAGTCACTTCACAGTCTTGGACATTTAAATTTTTAAAACTTTCTAATAAATGAGTGAGGAATTCCTGATTCCATATGACTTATTGTACTGAGCTGTTACTTTGATTCGTTCTTTTAGTAATTTATCATATCCTACCTATGTTATCAGGGCACCAAGTTTTTCATGACTCAAACCATCTTTTAAATCAGAGAATGTAGCAAAATCCGTCCTTAGTCCTACTAGGCTGCTTGGTGCTTGATAGTGTAAGGAGCAATAGTTCAGTTTAAAAACTTTATTTCCTTTAAATAATACTTAAATATTAACCTGGCTCTAAATCATTGACTGCTGTCTGGGAATATCTTAGAGTTTAAATACACAGACAAATCACCCATGATCTCTCGAATTTTTTTCTACTCATTATTTTAATCTGTTGCAAGTATGAAGATCAACTTAGACTGTCTTTTTTGTTCATTAAGCAACAATGTTGCTTAATGAGCAAAACGCAGTCTAGGTCAATTTCTGTTGTTACCAGGAATGCATAATAACAAAATAGCATTAAGGGAAAAGGGTTAGTGGTGAGCCCCTAAAGTTCAGTCTATGCATTTCAGTCTGCGCATTTCAGTCTGCAGGCTTATGTCACTATGACAGACTAGTTCTACTCTGGGCTAAAGTTCTCTCAGTGTTTGTTTGATGTATAGTGGGTGGGCCCTTAGGGCATGTCTTTTCTTTAGTCTTACCTGAAGGTAAGTTCCTCATAAATGCCCCTTCATTTCAAGTACCAGCGCTGAAGTATAAGCAACCTGAGTGTATTTAAATCACTGTTTGTTGTGGGCTAAGAAAGTGGACTCACACAATTAACATGAAGGAGAAGATGTATAGTAAATTGCAACCCATAGCAGTAAGTTTTTGTATCCAAGGTGTTGAAACATTTTCTTCCTTTTTTTCAGTAGTAGACTGAGCTAATGAGAATATATAAGAACAGAAACTATGCAAGAATATAGTCCTCTGACTAACAGTTAATACTTGCTTTCCCCGGGAATTACTTATTTTCTTATGGGAATCTAGGATCAAAATCTCATTGCCGCAGACATTTTAAGTTAGACTAGAAAAAGCATCACCAAATGCACTGAGGAGTCAGAGTAAAATGGCAGAAAAATGTATTAAAATACCCAATTAGTCTTTTCCATATATCATTTTTAAGCTTCTGTATCCTTATATTTGCTTCCTTTTACCTTTTATTTAATGACAGGCAGGCTCATATGAGAGAGCCAAAAGCCATTACATGCGGCCCAAAACTCAGTAATGGAAGAATAAGTAGTTTAGGCTTTTTACCAGGTACAGTATTTTACAATTGGGCAGATGTTAAATATTTTTTTTTCTTGTTTATGATCTTGAATCTTGACAAGATATGATGAAGGAAATCTTTGACCTGAAATAATGGCAACGATATGACTGAACACAAATTAATCAAGACTGAAATTATGGGTCTGGGAAAAAATACGCTACTTTCAAAAAGCAGGCCTCCCATGTGAAGCCACTATGCATTCTATAATGGTATTGCACAGATGTACAGTTACTCTTCCCATTGCCATAATTTGCAGAGTTGATTTATGAGACCTAATGAAGACTTCTTCTTGCAAATAAGACTGATCTTAGTGAACATTGTCTGGGTACCTGGGTCCTAATTATTTTTAAAATAGACACTGGCAATGTTAAAATTCCTGGTGGGAAAACCCCCCTCATTTTCTCATCATTTATAAGGACAAAAATCCCTTCTTCCTCTAAGTTAATACCATAGAGGCATGTCACAGTAGACTCCTACTTTTGACTGCCATGCAAGCATCAAAATATACCAGAATAACTTTCTATCCCTTTCTAAATAAATATTAGATGTCTCGAGTTAGGAGGCATTTTGCTGCCATCAGAGGATTTGTTAAATTTTGTGCCATGCCTTTGTTTTGGCTCACTTTAAAATTTTAGAATGTTTCATTCTAGAGCTTCATTCTAACATATTCAATAGCTCCTAGGCTTCATTTTTACTATATTGCTCCTTCCTGATCTGATTTACCATTATCCATCAATGTCAGATGTCCTTCTGACACCCCATTATGAACATTCACCACTTCCACACCCTGGATGCAGCAGCACAGGCTGAGGCAGTGGCCAGTGCCCTCTTGCCTCAGGAAACTATCACCTCTCCCATGCTAGCAGTTTTCTCCTGCTCCTCTGTTCTGGCAGACACAATGGTGAAGGAATTTCCTGAGTTCTACATCCAATGCAACCCAGAGGTTTAAAGAGGCAGAAGACTAGGTCCCCACTCATAAGGGATGTTTTGGTGGAAACGGTCTGGGGAGAGATCTGAGACACCTAGGTGGCAGGTTGACAAGAGGAATGCTGAGGAATGTCACAGTTTGCTGTAGCCAAAACATACTATTATTTTCTTGTATTATCTCAGACATGAAGAACTTAAATCTACCTTTCACTAATGCTCTCATTTGCTCTCTCTGGTTACACTGAAGAACTACATGCCATGTTTCTCTATTCAAATAATTGTTTTTTGTCCCAGGTAAAATTTATTTTAGAAAATACTTAACTCCAGCAATCTGGACAACTCAGCAACCTAGAAGTTGCAAGTATTTTTTAAATTAGAAAAACAACATCTGAAGGGGGCAGAAATAAAACTGTTCACAAACATATAGAAACAGGAAATGTCCATCATGGTGATGGATGTTTCTAGGTGTGGAAAAAGCTATAGGTAAGAAGAACACTTATTAAACTGGGGTTTGTGCACACTGACCTCAAAAGATGGTGAACATCCTGTTGCCAAAGTATCTTTGTATATATATTTGTATAAAATGAGTAATAGCTTAAAGGCTGATAATAAAGATGAAATCACTCAGTTGAGTGTGCTTTCCAAATGTACAGATGCTGTCTAGCAACATATTTAAGTGTTACCATCCACTGATTCTGTTCCCAGGCACAAACTGATAGTAAGAAATTATGTCTTCACAAGTATAGGAGACGTGATTTGGAAGAGTAAGGATTTTTTGAGAAATAAAAATATTTTGGTGACTACAGAAATAAAAATCAATGTTGACCTTAGACTTGGAAAACTCTGGAGTCCTGAACAGACAATCCAATGAACTCCCTTTACTCTGTCAGCAGAAAAGTGAGAATCGATTCAACTTTACCAGTCTTATGAAGTGGCTCCTGGCTTTTAAATCTAGTGTTTTGTTTTGGGTACCCTATGGCTGTTTTAAAGAATCTATTTCCTTAATTTTTTGTTATGAGGAAAAAAAGTTTTCCTGCCACAAAAGAGGACAAATAATCTAGAAGCGATTTTTTAAAAAAACATTTTCTCCACAAAACAGGTAATTCAAACTTTTGGGCTTCATTCATCTTACTTTTAATCCTTTCCTACATCTTTGGAATATGGGTGCAAGGTTGTAGGCAGGGGTGTGGACTTTAGCGACCCCTGTTTTGCAGAAAAAGAGCTTATCAGGTGTTAATGACTGTCAGTTTTTCCAACCAATTTCCATAGATGTGGTCAAATAATTAGTAAACTGTTCTAGAAGGGAAAGGTTACATGCATATTGGGAAACACAGTGAGGGGAAAAAAAAAATTAAAGGAAATTACATTAGTAGATATATGGTAAAAAAAAAAAAAAAAGGAGGAAAATAAAAAGAAATATATTTCTGTTGAGATTTTACATCCAGGTTAATTTAAAATTAGATCTGAATCTGGTTATGTTCTGCCCAGCCAACTTTAAATGCAGTAATTGTTCTTTATAATCAAGCTATTATAATAACATTAAAATGTAATCCTCAGAAACAACATAGTAATTTATCAAATATTTTGTTTGTTTCCTTGACATTTTAATTTAAAAGCTCCTTATTATTAGTTTGGTCTCTCAGTTATTAATTACTTGAAAAACATGTCATTTTTCATGTCTTATATGAACAAATACAAGAAAAGGGTCGAATTTTAATCTTCATGAAACCAACATAAATCAAAGATAACTGCACTAAGTCAGGGAAAAATGTATGACAGAGACACATCTGTTGTATCTGCAGATACAAATGAAAGTTTGTTTTAAGCATTAGGTAGAAAATATGTCATTTGTTTACAGTAAAAGAGATGTTTTTCCACTTTTAGTTTTCAACTTCTTCAGTAGTAAAATATAGAGCAGCATACAATTTCCCAACTCTTTTGTTTCTTTCAGTCAAGTAATGTCTTGAAATGTTTCCTCTAAGGTCTTGGATGTCAGTAGCTGAAGGCCATATATAAGGAATTGTCAAGCAGGGGAAAAAAAAAAGAAAAAAGAAAAAAGAAAAAAAAAAAGAAGAAGAAGAAGAAAAAAAAAAGTAAAACCATCTAGCTTCTATTGAAAAAGCACTGGACCTGTGCTTGTTTATGAGCTTATATTTATGGCGTAGATATTTATTTTATTGAAAACCAGTAAGTTGGAATTTTAGCTGAGAAAACCTGGCACTGACATAACTCTTATTTTATTCCATTGCTAGGTCTGTGATTACTAGACTACTTAATAATTGTAAGCTGAATGTGAACAAATTCACTGAGACCATTCTGTGAAATTGGCAGTGGTGAAAGAATGTTGAGCACATAAAACCAGATGACCTGGAAAGCACAGTACTGTACATCAAGTCAAAACTTGCCCTTTACATTCACAACTCAAGCAATAAACCTAAGAAAAGAGAGAAGCTAACACTGCTGAGGTGATGCCAGAAGAGATTTGATTATTTTTCCAGAAATTTGCAGAATGCAAGGCTGACACATCAGTAGTGAAAGCATAAGGAAGGCTTTTTATATATAGATGTAGCAGTATTTTATGTGGAATATCAGTGTAAATAACATAAATAATTTTAATTTTATAGATGGGAAGAACAAGCCTTTGAGGAGTGAAGTAATTTGTTCAAAGCAGATCAATAACTGGTGCAGGAATCCATTTATTAAACAGCTGCAGTGAACCTGCATTATCCTATGCTTATACTGGAGATTGAGACAAACTTTTACTAAGTTACATCTCTTTCATCACGTTAATATGCTTTCTCTGAGCCATGTTGGGCATGAACAAATACTGGGATAAAATGTGTTGTTGTGATGTTTCTAATGAAGGACAAATCAGGAAACATCAGTGTATTGGATTATGTAACCTAAAAATGTGAATTCTATTTCATCTGTTGAAATCCGTTTTTTGGGAAATGTTTTATCCTTCTCTCACCCTTCCAGGGGGGAGAGGGGCAGATGCCTTCTGATAATGGCCCAGCCATTAAAACCAGGTGGGGCAGTGTTTCTTATCTCTTTCACCACCCCTCCATCCTCCAGGAGGACATCTTCTGATAATGGGCCATTAGGGCCCACCAGTGACATGACACATTCCATCATCCCATGGTGAGATGCTTCACCCAGTGGAAGAGGAGCCAGTTGTTCCTAGCTAGATAAAAACTGGGACTAAAGGACACAAGGTATCCAGTTTTTCCACTGAATTTCTGGAGGAAGACTGGACTCATCTTGTCACCACTGGACTTTCTACAGGACCATCTCTACTCCACAGAACCACATTGTTACTAGAGGAGGACTTATTTGGACTGCTTCCAACGTCCTGACCAACAAGATTTTTTCCCAGGATTTTTGTTTACTTCCTTACTTGTTTTTTTTGTACTACTACATTTGTATTTTCCTTTTCTAAAAATATTCCTAGTAAAGAACTATTACTCCTATTCCCATATCTCTGCTTGAAAGCCCCTAATTGCAAAATTATAATAATTTGGAGGGAAGGGGGTTTATATTCTCCATTCCAAGGGAAGGTCTAGTTTTCCTTGGCAGACAACTGTCTTTCAAAACTAAGAAAATCAGAGATCTTTAATGTTCTGCTTTTGCCATAGATGTTCAGTAAGCCTGTAAAAAAGGCTACTGTGGCTGTCACCAGTAACAATATTTTTTTCTATTTCTTCTTTTATCTTTTAATCTTATTCGATCTACAATTTTAGGAATTACCATAATTAGATGTTGATAAACTCTTTTAAACAAACCCTGACAACTCAATATCTGACTGTCTTCACTACTTTCAATGTGTATTTTAGAGAGTGGAGATGTTATTTTAAGAGCAATCTTATTCTGCTCTACCAAGAAAAGTTGTCAAGGCATGGAAGAACCAACATATTATTATCACTCTATATCTTCTACAGACATACCATGAGAAGTTATTGGCTTCTGTTGGTTTTTTTCTTAGTGGGTTCTTACTTTTTTTTTTTTTTTTTTTTTTTTTTTTTTTTTTTTTTGTGGGTTTTTTTTTTTGGCTCTCCTTTATCTCTAGGCAGTCTTAATGATCTTAATCCAAATAACCCAGTGAAAGATATACACTTAACCTGTTAAATATTCCTGATGGCGCCTGACTTAATTCCAGATAAAATATACATATTTTGTGTTTGTTTTGTGACTTTTTTTTTTTTTTTTTTCATGGTTTTCATTGTAAATAAATCTCCACCAGACCTGTCCTGAGTGAACAAGGCCTTCTTAAAGACCCATCCCCAAAGATATAGAAGTAGGTGGACTCAATGATATAAGTTATTATAATTGAAATTCATTATTCAATCCAGATTCAATGCACACTACTATGTGAACATGTGAATGAATTTGGTCTGAATGTTTTAAAAATGGGAAACTATTTCATATGGATTTCCTCGACCAGACCAAATCCTGTATCACTTCCCACCATAGGCAGGTGATACTCATGCTCCTTTTCTTTCTTTAGAAGAGGACTTTCTAGGGTTTAGAAACTAGGTTAGAATGCCATACATGTTGGAAGGTATTTGAGCAGTGGGGATACAAGAGAATGGGACGAAACTATGAAAGTGGAAAAAGTGAAGGGAGTGTTTTATTTATATAACCTGAGTAGCCCATGCACGGCTTGGAAAGTGTATGTTCCCAGCTCCTCTGTTTTGAGTTGGGTTTTCAGGCTTACTATAAATGACTGAACAGGCAGTTTTAATTATAGCAAAACATGACAACAGAAATGAATCCTCATGGTTAACAGATCATAAGACTGCATTGCTGTCCTCAGGGACTGAGTCGGCAAGGACTCAAATGCTTGTAAATAGTGCAGGTGTTGAAAACCAATATGAGGTTATATAATTTCTTGACCAGAGAAATGCCAACACGTCTTATAGCATTGTGGTTTGTGACAGTACATGGTGGCAATTTACAGGCAGGGGAAGATGTCTTTGATCTCACTGCAGCTGGCAACCTTCACATTTCATAGTCACTCTTCACCATCTCAAAATGTGCTAATTTTCAGACAGAAATAATAACTACAAAAAAGTGGCCAGGTGTGTTGCCAATTTTTTAAGAAGAGATCCAAACAATTTACAGGAATAAGTTTTAGCCCTTTATATATGAAATATTACTGTTATTAGTTTCAATTTGTTAATTATTCTCATGTAATTAGGGATCTCAATTGTTGTAATTCCTCAATTACAACTATTCCTTGATGGAATCACCAAAGCTTGACATAAGACCAGAAAAATGATGAATGACTTAAAGACAAACAGTCAAAGGTAATTGATACAAAAATTGCAATTTTTCTGTGACTGAGAAATTATCTATTGTCATATGTCCATGAAGACAAAGTCAAAAAACTGCATGCCAGCAAACATAGCTTATTACTATCTCTCTTAAGAGATTTTTGTACTGCATTTTGTGATTTCTGCCACTCTAATATCTTGTCCTTGCTTAAAGCTGAGATACTTCTCTCATCTAGTCCAACTTGATATATTGTTTCAGGTGATCTTCAGGACTCAGTTCAACCATAAGAAACAGCAGATTTTACGAGGTGATACAAAACACATGCAACACTTCCAGGGCAAGATTTTCAGGAAAATTGTTCTAGTTTTAGTTTTGATTTTCTGTAGTACTTGTGTTTCCGTAGTGCTGCAGATATATTATGTCTATAATTGCTCACTCAAGCCTCCAAAATGTTATAATAATGTAATTTCAAGTCAAATGATAAGACATTTCATTTAAACCGAACTGTTGCTGTAAGCTGTACTCATGTTCCTCTGTAATCCAGATTTATTGCCCTCCTTATTCTCAGCAAGCATGAGCAAACATGAAATAGTTTTCTGTAATTATATAAAAAAGAAATATAAGCAGTGTTACAAAACCTTCTATGAAATGACAAGGTCAGCCACATGCCACTGAATAATTTCCTGAGCATCTGTTCATTCTGGCTATCGCAGTGTCCAACAGTGCAGATATAGTATAAATAATAATGACAGTCCATTTATTGAGGTCTAAACCTACAACTGTATGTTTTACAGAAGTTCTGCTGAAGGACATGAAAAGTCCTGCTGAAGGACATGGAGTTATGAACAGGGAAATTTTGTGAAGGTGGGCTGTGGCTTTAGATGTTTAATAAGATCAGTATTCTGCTTGACCTTCACTACAACAATATGCAAGTACAGCGTGAAATCAGACATGCAGATATGCAAAGAGAAACACAGGGAGTTAGTATATCCTGGTACAGGGAATTAGCTGTCCTCTTCAAAGATGGGCATTTCAAAAGACGGGGGCTTGAAATGTGATGTCTGCAACACTTGGCAGCTGCCAACTGCACAATAAAAATTTGATAGGAGACCTCACTCCTAAGGGTGGCTTCTCAAATAACTCTCACAGGTTGTTTTAAATGTTCATAAAGGAACCGAAGTCCTGTTAGTTCATGACTCCTTTTCAAGAAAAAATGTCTCAGATTTTGTCCTGTGGTGACACTAATTTTTTTTGGTTGAAATTTCTGCTGTTCTCAACGTCTCAGGTAAGAGAAATGTTATCTCAGTAGCTTTCCTGATGAGACCTCCAGTGTGTGTTCTCTTACAAATCCATATTTTCACAAAATCCATGTTGAGAAAAGAGCCTTAGTACTTGGTACTAAGTACACTTGGTCCCCATTCAGGATTTTGTGTCTGCCAGGCAGCCATTCTTGTGTCTGTCGAAGAGATGGACACTCTCTACGCACATTAGCAGCACACAGATCTTGTGTACAGGGCCAACACTGCCTTCCTAAACCGCAGACTGTGCCTCTGATGCTGTCACATCAGACAACACACTAAGCAGGTATATTTGGTGTCTTCTAAATGCTGGAAAAATACAGATTAATTTATTGGTGTGTCTGTTCCAGACTCACTGAGCAAACCAGAAGCTTTGGGATACCTTTGTGGCCAAACATTATGGTAACATTCTCTGCTAGAGAATGCAGGAGCCAGCACAAGTCTGGGTGGTTGGCAGACATACACAAATATATCTGTGGTCTAAACCCAGATCTGAGCTTATTATTTTTCTAACCTTGTGCAGGAGAATGATAAGCTGCACAGACAAAATACAGAGGCTCTGTGCCTCTCTGAGAGAATAGGAGGATAGGTTTTCTGCTGAGGATGTAAGCCTTTGATTATGACTGTTGTGAAATCTGGCCTTTCTCACTGTCCAGAAGAAAGTACAGAAAGAAAAGAAAATTAAGAAAAATAGACATTGAAAAATGCCCATTATTTCAATATAACATACTTAAAGTATGGTAATGAATAGAAAAATAGGTGTCTTTCGAAGGAATAAGAAAACTAGACTTGGTAACAGAAATGTTAAGGTATACCAGTTGTAATGAATAGATTTAATGAGAAAAGTTGAAGTACATTATTTGCTGTCCTTTAACTAATACTTCCCTAATCTTGTGCATTTCTGTCCCATCTCCTTCTGTTGTCTAATAAAAACTAATGATCACTTCCATGATGGAAATGTATCAAGTACAGTATATTAAGTACAGTGTGGAAATGAATTTAATGATGATTGAGTTAAATAGCATTTTTTTATCTCTCTCTGGTAACTCTGATTCTCTGTTTGTAATGAGAAAAAATATCAGAAACTGGACTCCATTGAACTGCCCTTCCCACATTTACATCTAATGAACACAGGGTGCAGAATTAAGTGTTCTAGTTCCTTTCAATTTTGGCTTATTTATACAAGTGTAGAGAAAAAAAATACATAAAATATAACCCTTTAAGAACTTAACCCTTAGTAGAAAGAATGGGGGGAAAAGGGTGGGAAAAGGGTTAACACAACTTTCTGCTGTTATAATAAGTACGTGTCAGTGTTTGCTATCTTATAACAAGGTAAGACATGGATGGACAGCTGGGGCTTTATGGGATGCCTCATGGGGTGCTGGCTTGTTTTTTTTAGCCTGGAGCAATGTAAATCAGATATTAGATTAGTAAGATTGGGAATATTGCTACACGTTTGTGTGGCTGGGAACAGGGAATGTAGAGCCAGAAACAGCTGGCAATGGTAGTTGAGTGCAACTGTGTATATTGTGTCCAAATATCTAGGCTAAAACAAAACTTGTCCCACACAAACGTAGAACTTATCCTGCATTAGGCTGGGTTGGAGAGGGAGGAATCCCTTTCCAAATTGCCTTAATAGAGGAAAAGACAAAAACTCTTAAGCCCTATGGGGAGGCAGACACTATTTGAAGAAAATGTTGGTTGAGACATTTTTTACTTCATTCCTTTACATCAGCACCGTCATGATCATCTAATATTTCAAACACGATTTCTGCATTAGGAATGTAGAATTCCTACATTAGTCCACATTAGGAATGAAATGACTGTTGATGTGCTTGATAGAACTGTGCATGAATCCATTTTCTCAGCTATGCAGGTGGGCTAGACCTGTGTTACTGGTGGTATGTACAAGAGCAGTTATGTGACTAAGCTTGACTAAACTTCCCCATGTAGGGAAGATTTTGGAAGAGAAAACATTGCTTAAGCAGAAATCCCTCCTGAGTATAAACAGGCTGTTTTTCATACACTTCCCTCACTGACTATGAGGCTGTCAAACATGGAGCTCTATTGGGTATAGAAGTTGTATTGAAAGACATGGTACCATGTAAGGTACCTTGAATTATCTGTGTTAGGACTGGCAAAGATAACTTATTATTTCTTTCATTCCTTTCTCAGAAAAAAAGGAAAAAAACCACCAAAACAACAAAGCCCAAACCCAAACAAAAGCTGTTCTTGGGAGTAAACAAATCAGTTACTGAATATGTTGAAAATTAATGAAACAACAAGGACTCAAGGATATTGTGTGTGCTCTAGATAAATATTAATACTATGAACTCTACATACTATATGTCACAAGGACACATGCCTAAGATTTATGGAAAGGTCAGGTTTTCAGTCAATTGGTGTCAGTTTTGAAGACATCAGACATTATAAATGATAATAAACTGCCATGGGGCATATATTTTAGCATTTGACATTAATCATGTGCTAGCTTTGTTGTGATGGGCATAAGTATAAATCTACTCTGCAATAAATCCAGACTATTCCCTAGTGGAAAAAAATTACAAGAATTGGAAATGAGATTTAATTTTGTGATTCTTCCCGTCCCATTTTTAGTTTCAAGTGAAACTCTTGAACGTGGAAGGTCAAAATTTTAATAATTTAGTTACTTACCAGAACTGAAAAGCCTCTGAGCGTGCACACTAAGAATAAATACATCTTTATTCTAAGGTGCTAGTAAAAATTCTTTTGTGAATTTTCCAGCTCTGAAGAAATAAGTGTTACTGAGAAGAAACCCCAAGATAAAAATGTTCAAGGAAAGGAAATCAAAAATGTTATTTTAGTTTTGAAAGAAAGTTCTGGTAGCTCAAAATCTCTCTACTCTGAATTGTCTAGTTAAACAAGCTGGGGTTTTACATGTGTTACAGATGGATAACATGATGGTTGGCTTTTGCTATTAAGGGATGAATGTTATGTGTATGTTAAGGGAAGTTTTATTGAGGTATAGTTATACTATTGTGATTTGTGGTTTGGATGTCCTCTGTTCTCCCCATAGTCCCCTTCCACCCCACCCCCCCCCCCCCCCCCCCGCCCCATGGTTGCCAAGGGACAGCCTTGGTAGTCAGTGGAGGGAGAGCTGTACCTGTGCCCCTTGCATGGGGCAGTTTCGGGGACGGAAGGCTTGTTACTAGGAGTAACAAGCATGGCAACACCTGACTGCCAATCAAGTTGCTAGTGAGAGGAATGAGATTTGTCTTTCCAAACAAGCCCTGAGTCTGCTAGTAGATGAAACTAGCACTGAGAGATAAGTGAAACGATGGGAAGGATTCTACTGATTGATGAATGGAAAAGAAGATACTTGCCTTTACAAACAAACCATAGGTTTGTTTGTAAATGAAATTGAATATTGAAAGATTAAAGAAACAATGGGGAAAACCCATACATCCCATAAAATTAAAAATTAAGGGAGGTTATACATTAAAAGGGGAATCTTAGGCATTTCGGGAAGTCTGTACCTCTCAAGTATCTCAGCCAATGGGGAAAGAGAGAGGGAAATGCGGCCAGGAAATTGGGATAAAAAGGAGGCTGCGTCCTCCGAAAAACTGAGAGACCCCAGGGGAAATGCCCCATGGCCTCTCCCTTTATTCGAATAGAGTAAAAGGACTCCTCTGTCTCCTTTTTGGACATAAACCTCTGGTGTTTGTGGATTAATTTTACTAACACAAGGAAGCAGCCTCCACCAATAAATAGCAAAGAAGAGTTGACTGGCAGGCTTTGGAAAGGGCCAGGGTTGGCTGATACAACTCCCCAGGGGTATAAAACATGGAGCAGTAATTTTGAAGATGAGCTCATGGCTGTTGTGTCACCAGGTCCTGGTGAGCTGTCCTTTTTCCTTACTCAGTCCTTTGTTGTATTTTGTTAAGGTTTAACAAACCTTTGAAATTTTAAAAGTGAGTGTCGTTTCTCACAAATGATTCACATTTTAAAAATGCATTTTAAATATTTTGACAAGTACATGATGCTTTAAATTCTTTAAGAGATAGAATATGCTAAATCTTAGAATTAGTTTTGGAATAAAAAATTCTTTGCACATGTCAAAAGTAACTAGAAAGGTGAAATATAGACCTAAAACCCTGATAAATATTTAAGATACAAACTTTAAAAACCATGACTCAAAATAAAAGTTTTTTTCTGGGAAAAAAATAAAAAATTCAAACCCAAAACTCCCCAGAAAATGAGCCAATAATCTCTAATGACAAAAAACTTTACACAAACACGATGATAACATCTTCAAGTTCATCTTTTCAGAGGCTGAAATAGGCAACAATTAAAGTTAATTATAAAAATAAATAACAAGTATGTGAAACTTTTTTTTCTTCCACTGGAAGTGTTGGTCTTTCAATACTGAACAATATGCCAGTTGTTGGATGCAATAAGGCCGTTTCAAGGTGCACAGAAGTGAGGGCTGGAGGACTGGTTGTATCTTTCTTTCAGCTTCCAGGAAGTGTGCCCTCTGGTTTTGTAGCCCAGCCATTAGTGCGGCTGTGAGGAAGACGGACGTGGAAGTGTCCTGCAATCCTCCCGCCACAGATAATCAGTCAGGCTTAGACCTGCCAGTTCTCTGAAGCTCCATATACACACGTCAAGGACCACGGTTCTGTTTCTGTCTGTTGCTCCTTGGAGAAGCTGCCAAAGCGGTGGGAGTCGGCACAGCAGGAGAAAGGCTGCTGAAGGCTCAGTCCTTCGGACTTGGGTCCAACCCGCATCCAGTAAAGAGGATTCTTCAGAGGACCTGAACAAACCAAAAAGTCTGCCATTTAAATAGCTTAAATTAAGCAGAAACAAGAATGATTTGCCTGTGCGGTTTCAAGTTCTTTATTGCTCTAAAATACTTCCTTTCAGCCCTCACAGAAAATACTTCAGCAGAACAGGCAGTGATGGAGGGTCCTTAAAGACAGTGTTCACAGTTTTGAAAGAGCAGCAAACAGCAGCACCCAGAATGTTTTAAAAATGACTGATGAGATTTTATAGTGCTTAGGAGAGAAAATATCTGAATATTCATATGTAAATCTCAGATATTCACTAGAATGTTGCATTTTAAGTACTGCCATATTTTTCTCTGCAAGTGCATATGGAGTAAGTAGCTGGAGGTAATGTTCCCTCTAGAGACTCTGAAATTTATTTTAATGTGAAACAAAAATGTCAGAGTACTAAAGCTCTCAGGCTTTTTTTTCTTCCTTTGCAAGGAAAATTCCCAAGGGAACATAGATAGAAAAAATTAATTCTAGAGAGATTAACAAAATCCAATTAACCTGGTAAAACCATTAAGTAAATTAGCAAATTTAGTAATCAGAATGTTGTTGGGGTTTTTTGTTTGCTTAATTCTTGCATTAATATCTTAACATGGTAAATGTTCAACAAAGAACAGCCGTTTTTGTCACCCATAGATAAGTTCATGCATTTAGAAGACTTTTGTTTAAATTGAAGAGCCTCTGAAAGAAGCTCACCATGTTGGTCATGAATCAAATTTGTTCAACATCACTCGATCGGGATATAAGAAGTCGGATTTTATATTTATTTTAGTATATTGTGTGTATATATACATTATCTAATGAAGTAAATATAAACTAAACTCTGCACACATCTCTGCATATGTATGTATTTTTCTTTTTCATATGTATATGTGTGTGTATGAACACACACATATCAGATCTCACTCTTAAATTTCTGGTAGGCCAGATAAATTAGAATTATTCACTGATGGATGTGGGAAAATGGAAGTGTTCTCTGTTTTCTTTCCAATAAAAGATACATTTCAAACTTTGGACAAGTCTACAAACTCCTGGCATGACTTACCCAAGCCTTTCAAACTTCACAGTGAATTTATTGCGGAAACAACCCACTAAAAATCCACAAAACCTCTACTGCTTTTGAAATTGCCAGAGTAAATAGCAACTATATAATCAATGTCCTTCATGTACCTCAAATCTACATCAAAAGAGGTCACTGTAGGGCAGAAGAGACTGCACTTGTTTTTCAGAGTCTCTCCACTACTGTGATGGGTCAAATGTCGTTGTCCCTATTGTAGAAAAGTGTTGGCAACTGGTAAAACCTAAAGTAACTAGTGACAAGCTCGTCTTTAATGGTACTGATGCTGGCTAGTAGAGCCTGTCCTCACCCCTGAGAAGCTCTCCGCCACTCACTCTCAAAAGCCCCAAACCTCATCTGCCCCTCACTAATTTGGCCCAAGCCACATTCACACTCTTCTGTGGGGAGAAGTGCCACCTCTGTAGCAATGATAACTTTCCATCATTTTGGTGGTTAGTGTCAGGGGCACCTGGGTATGGGGTGGGGGTAGAAGGAATTTAAATCCATTTAGGGCTTTGATGTGAAGGGATCTCCACAAACAGTCTGTCATTGTTTTAGGCAGGTGAATTGACTCAGAGATACTCAGTCATGAATAACATGAATGGACAGCTGGGTGCTGGTTTAAGGATTTCCATAATACATGGTGTTCTGTGTCTCTCATCACAGCCATCTCTCAGACCATGAAAGAAACAGCAAAGACCCCTTAGGCACACTGATGGAGGAGGCAGCTACTCTTGGTCCACTCCCCATGCCTCACCATGCCAGAATCTACAGTGTTAGGAAATTAGAGCAATAACAAAAATAATGAAGATGAGAGTAATAATAATAATAATAGCCTATAAAGTGGATTATGTGTCTCAAAAGTAAGCTTGTTACTATTTCTGAGAAGGAACCCCCTCCATATTTTGCTCACCTCAAATGTTTATCATGTTCCCAATGACCACTCAGTAAAATACTTTGGACGTACACTAGAAGTCCCCAGGAAACTGGTTCCTCCATTTTGGCAGAAGTTCTTGCTTAAGGGCTACAGCCAAAAATCAGAAGTTATTGCAGAAAATTTGCAAGCGAGTTTGCGAGCAAATAAGGTATCCATTTTAGCTGCAGATGGACAGGCCACCCATTTAAGCTTGATTGCTTCTACAATTTGTTTTGGTTGTCTATTGCAAAGATTCCACACAGTTATTGTGACTTGTTAGCACATTAAAAAGGTCAAAGACTAAATTAAGCAGCATTCTGGTAAGTTTTAATTAATCTTTCAGTAAGAAATACAATTGCCTTCAGGCTTTTGTTGTTCCTGTGCTTAATCAGAGATTAAAGCTTGTAGAGGCACTCATTCAAGGACCTGACCTTTCATAAGTTCTCTAAAAACATAGAAGGAGTCACTTTCTTTGATCCAGTTTTCTGGCTACCAAGTCTGGAAAAGGCATGCAAACCCTGGTGTCTGAACAGATGGCTACAGCACTCAATTATATCCATTCTGGGCTAGTAGGAAAGTCACACCAACTGTCTTTACTAGTGTGTCTTTTCAGAAATATTTTGGAAGATGCTTCCAGGTAGTGAAGAGAGACAAAAGTCATATGTATCTGGGAGCAGGTGCTGCACGTATGTCTGCAGTTGAAGCTGGTAACACATCTTTGGGTATAAAAGTACCAGTTCCTTATGTTCGCCATGGGAGCTGGGGGAAATGTTAAGAAAAATGAAATTAAATAGCTCTCTCTGAAGCAGGGCAATAGCTTTCAGCATAGGTCCTTTCAGCAGTCCAGTGGCAAATACAGGACTCACCTATGGTAATAGCACAGAGAGCAGCCATGGGAGAATCTCTGTTACTGCCATTTTCTCTTTTCCTCTGGAAATTTAGAATAATAAATAAACCAGAATTATAGAAAATGTCTTCTCTCCAGGTGAGGGGAAGAAGAGTTTTTTTAGATGATGATCACCAGTGCTGCTGGCACATGTACCAAGGCAACAGGCATTGATCAGGGGGTTTTTGAGACTGGCATTTTGAGCCCTGTGTGTATAACATAAGCAGTCGTTCTTTAGCAGCTTCTAGAGTCCGAAGCTGCCCTCACATCTCAAAACAGAAGTACTAGGTGAATGGTGTTTTTTTGATCAGGTACCACCTGGTGTTTACCATACAACCTGAAGCTGTCGCATCACCTGTGAAGTGGCGAGCATTTGGCACAGATTTCTGAACTCTACTTTTGCTTCCTGATTTTTAACAAAATTGTCACCCCTTTCTAACTTTCTGTACCAATTTTCAAAACGAAGCAAATCATGATGTGTAATCTCCCATCTTTTCCATAGGATCAACATATTGCAAGTAATTCAGTGAATGTTTTAGCCGGCATTAGCAATGACATCAGGAGCGCAGAAGAGTGCCTTTCTGTTCATGAAAGGATTTGGTAACTGGGATGTCGATGGCTCCTTGCACTCTAATCAGGCTTCACAGGATCAAAGACTCCCTGCTATTTCCTAAAGAAGCCGCACTGTGGTGTCAAGGTCCTTTGCAGGGAGTCTGCAAGCTTTCATTAACATGTAGGGCTTTTCTCTGTCTATCTGGCTTTGGCTACTATAGCTATCAGTATGTGCCAGAGCCTGTCTATCACGGCCTTCAAGCCCTTTTTCCCTGTTGAAACCTCTTCACAGTGGACATGACAAATCAGCTTATGTACTCATATGATGAACAATTTGCTATGTGTTAACTCAATAAAATGTAAGATGTCAGAAGGATTTATTATTTTTCTCTTGGAGCAGAGAATGTTGAAAGGCCTGCTCTGATTTTCTTGGTTTGGGAAATTGTTTCCATTGTTCCATTGTTTCCATCCTTTAAACACATAAATTTTAAAAGTACAGCTACATTCTTGGGAACAACTAGGACTCAAAATTCACATATGACTACTTAGAAAAACTGACAACATAAAATTATTTCTATAAAGTAATGAGCATCAAAGCTGAAGTTTTAGAAAGTGATAGAGAAGCTTATGTCTATTTATATCTTGTATTAGCTTTTTTTCTTTCTGCTTCACAGTTCAAACCAGCATTTCTACATTGGTTCAGAAGATGGAATGGTAAAATAAAACCCACTGAAATGTCTAAATTCTTAATTTTTTTTTTATTTGCAAGAAGAGTCACAAGGGATCAAGACACACACTGTGGTTCCTAAACAGGCAACAGATAGATGCCAGAGATTCTGCTCACTCTGAAGCTTCATGCAGAAATCCTGTATCCTTCTTCATGCAAAGGAGCCTGGCTCCCTGAAAAAACTAAAAGGGGCAACATTAGAGAAAATACTAACTCTATGAACATGAGGGTAATGCCACTCACAAAAGTAACTCCATTAATGCATGAAGGTGCCTGAAAGTTGAGGCTATAAGACAGTAGTGAATTTAATGCTAGATATTTAGAGGAGGGAGGCAAGGGAAGTCTTTAGCATTTTCTTTGCTTGATAGAATAATCATCTATAAAAAACAGTAACAAAACCAACAACAAACAAAGAAAAAACACCCCCTAAACCAAATCAAGAAATAAAGGTTATGTCTCATTAGCTACAAAGAGGTGCACTCGTAAAGATACTGGTGTACTTAAAAAAACCCCTCTGCAATGGAAAGATAAAGTTACAGGAATAATAAACTCACAAAAAAAAAATATGAATTTACCTTATGAAGTTAGTGAAAGATAATTATAATTATGGTTTTGGAACATGTGGGGAGGGAAAGTAAACCATACTGGTATAAGTACTATGGGAAAAGTAATTCCCTACCCTAGTTTTTAAGAAACTAGCAGGAAAGGAAATGTACAATATAGAAGAATTCACGAAAGAAAATTGGGTTTTTTCCCTGTAAATACTATCAAACATTTAAAAATGTTTCAAAATTTTGTTATTTTAGAAAAGTTTTTCCTTACCTAAAAAATTTCATATGTTTTTACTCTGACCTGCCTGTATTTCACTCCTTTTTTTGCACATGAAATTCCTCTGCCATAACCTTACACTGCTGGGTATACAAAAATGAATTAGTTTGACGGGGAACTTTTGGTGAAATATAGTAATGAAAGTGGAGTAAATCCTCTGCTTATCATCCAAGAAAAAATGGTGTATTTCACTGTCTGAGCTTTAACATCGTAGGCCCTGCAGCAAGTAATTTACAGACGATCAGCACCTTGCTACTCTTGCCTCTCATTTCCCTGCTTGAACTCCCTTCATTAACCCAACAATTTGCAATGGCATTGGGTGGTGGATTTATCACAGGACCTGCTCCAAATCGGTCTCTGGCGGCAACAGAGCCAGAAGTAAATTGAATTTCTCGTGTGAAAGTCTCTTTTTCGTGTTCTCTTGTCTTAAAATATAATATTGACATGACTCAGATCTAGTTAATGACATAGCTAGATGGTCTACTGCTATAATATCTAGAATAAATTATGAATCAATCTGAAAGGTAATATTTACATTTGGGACTATTTAAAAATATATATATTTTCCGTATGGCTTTGGGGTTTAGAGTATATTTTTAATGTTATTGCAGTATTTTAAAGATTCATTTAGTTTTGCTTGAAAGTTATTCGGGTCTGAATTTTACTGTCCTCAGAGGTTTGAAAACTGATTTTGAACCTAGTCAATTGTGATCTAATTTAAATCAAAATGACATTATTATGTACCAATATTTGCCTTGCTTTTGCTAAACAAAAATCTCTAAGCCGGTGAATGTCTGTGTGGAAACGACCACAATGAAAATTATTACTTTCCTGGATATCAGCATGCCTCAAAGTGCATGTCTTTCATGTATCATCTGCAGTAATGACAAATCTCCACTTTTTGAAGCCAAAACCTTCTTCAAGAAACTGACCTAGGCCTGAGTGTCCATCTTAACTTTGTTTGAATTCTGATTCTTGACACTGTTTTTTTGTTTGTTTTTGTTTTTGTTTTCACTTTTCCAAAGATTGCTCTGTACTCACAGAAAAAACCCCAGTCACTGAATTTTTACTCAGTGAAGAACAGCATTGTTATGTGACCGTGTGGTACCAGGAGTTTAGATTAACAGCAGATTGACATGCCAGGAAGAAGGCGCATGGGCTTTACATACAGGTTTTATATATATATATATATATAAAATTTTTTTTTTTCTTTTCTTTTCTTTTTTTTCCCCCTGGACTCTGGAAACTTGACCAGAGAGGGAACAAGGTTAACAGCCCTGCTGATTGCTTGCTTGGTTTTGCCATTGGAGTTCAACGGGGAAAGAGCACCTATTTAAGACACATAATGAGCTCAGACTTTCTTTGCTTTACTGGAATATCTCCCTGAGCAATTCCTTGTTCCTCTAAGGGTTTACCCCCAAAACTGATGCTTATCTCTTCCCACCATACCTTCTACATACACATATACAAAGGACTTTGAAGCAATTACCATCCTTAACATCCTGGGACAATTTAAAGAGAATAAGATTTGCAAATTGAAATAGTGGTAATTTCTATCAATTTTGATTTAGTTTAATGATTGCAAATAATAATTAGTAGTTGGTATTTGAACACATTATCATTGAAAACTCCCCAGTGACTACAGCATATCTGAGTCGTTTAGATGAACAGTCTCAGCCATTCCAAGGCAAATGAGCAGGATTTGTGGCTGAAATCCAAGGCCTTTTGCATGCCTTGAATAATCCCACTGGAAGTGATTCAGTGCCCTCTTATCACATTTCTCTTGTGTGAATTACTGTTTCACCATTTCACCTTTCAAGATGAAAATTCTGGCAGCATGTTTGATAGATGAATAATTTCAAACCCTAAAATCTCCTTTTTGTTTCTTTGCAACATCTGTCTATTTTAAATATTTAATTAAAAGTTAGGATAAATATGCAGTTGGTGCAGTGAGCCCTGAGGAGTTTAGGGTTGCCTCAGGAATACCAAGTGAAGAATGAGCTTGTGTAGTTACCAGGCATTATGAAGAAGTTTGAAGTCTTGCTACACCAATTGAATCATAATTTTCTCTGACATCTATAATTTCTTTTAAGTTTGATTTTTGCTAAGGTCTGTTAGTAAAAAAATTGTATTGACCAACTATTTTCTTAGAAAACTTCATGTAAATTCAGGATACTGAGCTGTTTTGAAATCTTAACCACTGTGTAATTTTTTTTTTTTTTTTTTTTTTTTTTTTTTTTTTTTTTTAATGAACAAAAAGCAGCAGGAAATCTCAACAATAAGTTTGGGGTGGTATTTTTTTCTGCTTTAATATTAAAATAGAATTATTTCCTGCTCATTCTTTTGATTGTTTCTTATTTTTCTGCGAGGCAAAATAGAAAGGCTGTGCTTTGGGATAGGTGCAATAAAGATTTATTTTAAAATAAAGTTTATTTTAAGCTTTATCAGCATGGTTTCTCAGGACCACAGATTAAATTTCAAGAACTTTAGAACATAGTTATCCTATAGAAAAACATATTATTTTTTCTTGTTTTATCCATATAAATCACAAATATCTTTAACTTGCTTCCTTGTTATATTAATTTTTCAGCTTCTCTGCTGTTGGTACATTTGTATGCCAAGGGTCTGACCAAATGTGGTGTTCCTGTAGCACAGTAGTGATTGCAACCCCTCAGCTGTATTCTAACCACAACAGCATGAGCAGGGTGAGGAAAGCTTGTAAATTGCACCTCTTCCAAAGACATAATTCAGAAAGTGCTGATGTTCTCTTACCTGCAGGTTGTTCTATATGTCTGTGGTTCAGTTCACCTTTTATGAAAAACAGATGGAAGTGTTCCCTTGCAAGAAAAAAATGTTATGAGCCTATATTCATTCATAAACATGATAAGTTACATAAAGGTGTTCATAAACATATTGCTGAGGAAGTAGTGTTATAAATGGCTTCAGGATAATGGGACTGCTACTTAATGGATAAAATAATTTTCAAAACAGTTTCTAGGATTATGTTTTCCATCTTTTTGCTACACATATTATACCAGGAAAATGCGTCCATCTGGACTTTGTAAAGATCATGCGTAATTCCCTTCATAAACTGATGGAAATTTTGCCTGGATCACTGCTGTCAAATACAAATTCATATTCTACATTTGGCTAGAGATAATTTACAGACCTGTAGCACATTTTGTGCAGCCTAGTGGCACAATTATCTAGGCATTTATGCATGTATTTTTTGAAGGAGATAAAGGCTCCTATGATGCTGGAGTCATTTGGAGTTCAAGAGAAGGAGTTCTAAGAGGCTGGAGTTGTCTAAACACAAATTCTTTGTGCCAGGTAAGTTCATGGTCAAGGTAAGCAAAAGAAAATAACAACAAACCTCCAAAATGTTAAGGTTAAAATTGAGAGGTAAAGGCAAAATTGTCTGTGAAAATTATGTTCTTGAGATTCTTCCTGTTGTCAAAATTTTTTAGATGAACTGGAAAATTCTCCCTTTAGTGGGATTAATTAAGGAGATAGTCTTTATTTGCATACTTAGGAATCTCACTGTTTTTTTCAGGTTTAACTCATACTGCAAGTTTCAATCAATACTGCTCAGTCAGCCATGGTGTTTGGTCCAACACTTAGACTTTAGACCAAGACTTTAGACCAAAGAGCAGATCCAATGAAAAAAGCGCATACATCAGTCTGTACAAGCGCTCACTTTGTGAAAATGAACATGGGTGCTTCTGTGATTTCCTCTTGGAGTATATCTGTTCTAAATGCAGGTAAAATGCAGGTGTTTCATTATTTTGTACCACACTGCCACAGTAGGTTGCTGGCATTCTCCGTGCGAACAAAAACGAATTGAAATTTAGTAGTTGGTGATTAGAAAAATCTGTTTCCTGGTCAAGTTCAAAACGAGAATATAATGCCTTGTTTTTCAAGAGCTGCCTATTTCAAGGAGAGGTCATGCATGGTACTGACACAAGTAAAGTGAGAGTTAATTTCTTGTTAAAGATGTCAAACTATAGCTTTAGGGCTCAATTATGTCTCTGCAGAAGCAGATGAGAGTGAAGAGCAATTAGTTAGGATTTTTCCCTACTCAGTCATGTTTTATCACAGAAATGTCAATGAAATCCTCTTTTTGAAGTCTTTTGGGCTTGCACATGCTGTTTCTGGAACAAATAATCTGTTATTTGCAAATATAGATAAAAGGAGATTTTTTAAAAAAATGTTTAAATACAGATTTCTTTTCTGTGACCTGTGTTACAATTCAATCCCACAAATGTTTGTATTGGTAATCTGAAACGGTCCAGACACCACCCCATACTCTGCAGCTCCACACCATACATGGTTGCTCCTGATAATACTGTGCGCAGCCTTTTCCACCCTAAGCGTTGTCTTCCCTCACAAACCGGAAGAGCAAGATAATATCTTAATGTCTAATATAAGCCACTGCTATCTTCACCTCTGTCTGTGAGGATGAGCGAGGGAAACACCTAAATGTATCTCTCCAGGGCTGTAGGACACACTGATCACACACAAAAATCTTATATGTACTCTGAAAGAAGAGAATATAGATGAGATCTCACTAACAGCTTGTGTGAAAATATTACAGTGAGAACTTTTTCCCTTAAGTGCTCTGTGCAGTGTTACAGTTCAACTAAAATTCAGGTTTTCAGCCTTTTCTTCAGGGATTAATTACACTCTGCTATAAGAGATGGAAGTAAGAACATTTGTCTGAATTCTCACTGTATAAACCTCAGTAGAATCTCCATCATTGTCTTGAAGTTTTGTACCTGTTTCCCCAGTATATTAAGTTGGCCTTGTTTATACATGCAGCCTTTGCTTGCTCTTTCTTGTCTTTCCTGTTCTGACCCCTCCACTCTATGCATTGCACACCTGAACACACATGTGCAGAAAACGTGTATTACTGAGCCTGACAATGAAATATATCTTTAGAGAACACACAGACATAGAGAAAGACCTTAAATGCTAATAACATATTTGAAAGTAACCAAATATCACTAATGGACAGAGCATTTACAATGGTTAAGATTCCACAAAAAAATTCTGAAGTCAATATTGTTACAGAATTTTCAACTTTGAAAAATTATCAAGGGATTCTGATAACAACAGTCTATATTTTCATAACTGTGAAAGAAAAAATCTTTTCTTTGGGACTGAATATGCAGACACTATCTCTTTTGCTCCTCTTACCCCCAAGGGCAGATGCTATTCTTCCAGAACAATCTTATCCATCTTCAGCATTTTTCAACATTTTGACAAGATGCCTGTAAATTTATCTCTTTCAAGGTTAAAATTTTCCAACGTTGTCCATAAAGACTTTGTGTCTCCAGATACTCCCACATACTCTCATGCCCTATCCAGAGCATGTGAAGACAACTTCTGCCAGATGAGGAAAACTTTCCTTCAAGTGGCTGCAAATGGTCCCTCACATTAACAGAGAAACCAGGGGCTCAATCCCTCCCTCTTATCCCCCACCTTACAAAAATTATTATGTCTTAAGACCAGCAGCACATGACAAAGGGGCTGAGCTCTCTATAGTGCAGCTGCAGCCAGTTTGCACTATTTTGACACACAGGCAGCAGGTTATCTTTGTGTTTGTTTCATTTAAGGAGAGATTTCATGACAAGTGTCCTGCTGCTACATCTCCAGGCTGAACCTGGTGTAAGTTTCTATTTCGCCTTGGTAACCTAGTTCTTCTGTTTCTGCAGATCTTCCAGCTCTTCATCACTACCCTACCCCTTCATGTAAATAGGGTCTAGATGACACCTGATGTGTCACTTTCCAAGTCAGATTGGTGCAGATATATAGTTTGCCAAAGTAAATATTAAATTTAAATCCCCTGCTCCTCTTCTTTTTCTATTAGTTGAGTCAGAGTAGCATCTGCATCCCTATGAAACAGCAGAGTCAAAGCCAGCCACCTGCATCACTGCAAATACATTTACCATCTGTTTCTTATTAAAGGCTGTCAAATTTACATCATCCAGAACTGTGACTTTGCTGCCAAAGAAGCTGTGCAGAAATAGCACTGGAAAAATAATGAATCCCAAGAAGCTAATCAGAGGAATGTGTTAGTTTTACTTCTCTTTTTTTTTTTTTTTTTTTTTTTTTTTTTTTTTTTTTTTTTTTTTTTTTTTTTTTTTTTTTTTGTAGCTGTACGACATTCATGAGGAGAAAGATGTAAAGAGGTGGCTTTCCATCCTGGGAATTCTGCCTGTAGTCCAAACCAGTTAACACGAGAACAAAGGTAGAACTACAAAGAGGCAAAGGATTTGCTAGGAGCACTTTGTATAGTAAGATAAGGTATGGTGGATGCTGCTACACTTAACCATTCAATTTTTTCCTGCAAGTGAGGAAAGCAGATTTATGTAGCATTGCCATGGAGCCATGGCCTTAATGACACTATCTTGGTATCAAACAGATTGGTAAATCATCATCCTGTCTCCACACAGTATAAACTTTCAGAAGTGTAAAGCAGAGAGGACCCTGATAACCAACAACGAACTGAGGCAGGGTGAACTTAACCTTCAAATCCTTAATCAGGATTACACCTAATTTTCCTCTCAAATTCCAAAGATTGTAGTTCAAAGGCTTGCTAGAAGGTGAGAATAGGTCTTCATGACCTCTCATGAAGATCAAAAAAGAAGGACTGTAATTTAGTGAGGACAGCCAGGTAGTCACCAGCTAAAGGAGAGAACTCACAGAAACTCACAAAAAGAAATGGTATAAGAGGCTCAACGACTCAAACACCTAAGTCACAGTTACTGCCCTCTGTCTTGCTTTTGCATTCATCAGGACCATGTTCAGTTTAATCTGTTCCTCTTCATCCTACATCAGAAACAGGTCCTCTCTCTGAGGAGAAACTGACAGTGGGGGGTTAGTGTAATTTGGATAGTAATATTAGGAAGCTTCTGGTCATTCACTTGTGTATTCTTTACTAATTGCCTCAGAGTGATTTTGGAGTAACTTTTAAACATGGCAATTAATGAGGATTAGAGTCTTCTAAGGAAGCAGCTTATGTCAGACCTACATTACACTGGGTCACCATCCTTATTACTGCACTCTCATGGGCAGTAGTATGTTGTACTTTTATTATTTGATTAAAAGTTGCTGTTTATCCATTAATGAAAAACAGATGTTGCAAGTGAGCTCAAAACTTGTATGAAGAGGGGATAAAATAAAGGTAAAGAAAATGGCCTCTGAAACACTACAGTCATAAATTGTTAATCCTAATACTTTGTGATCTCTGCCTAGACTTTGGGGTTTTGTCATACCACAATCAGTGGGTTTGTGCTTGGAAGGGAAGAAGGGTAGGGTGCATTCTTGCTTTTAAGGGGCATAGAGCTGTGTTCCATTTCACAATGAAGCTGTGAGACTTCTAGAATTTCCTAGTATGTACAATGATGCAAAGATTTTTTAATGCAACTGATAGGTTTAGGAAGGCTTGTTTCCTTTCACATATTGCTCATATATACACATACTCAGTTTCATGAGAGTGAATCGGTATTTTCAGAACTGAAATCAAGTACCATGAAAGAACTGAGCTTTTTTTTCACAGAGAGGTAGTCAGGAATCTGCTGAGGAAAATCTGCATCTTCTCATATCTGAGAATTTGGCATAACTGCTAGGCATAGTCCCACAACTAATGAAATGGGCAGGTTTTTCTTTGAATGTTTGCTGGGAATCCCTTCTGTCTAAGCTGGTGTTGTGTCTCCGCTATGTTCTTCAGGAGCAGGGTTCTTTCTGGCACGTGTAAGAAGTATTCTGGCCACACTGGTCCTGTTCACCGTGTTGCCTATATTCGTGCCTGACTGAGGCATGAGTGAAGTGCCTGACGGCCTAGACTGGGGCAGTTCTGAGCAGCCCAGTAGAAGACATTTGGACATCTAGGGGAACATTTAGTCTAAAATAACAGAGGTTTTGGAAACATCTCTGGTCATGTAATTGCTCTGTTTTGATCTCATATGCCTTAATCAAATCATTTTTGGTTCAGCATGGCAGGTCTCCTCAGCCTTTGGAAGAAAAAGATCAAATTAAATGAGAAAGAAGTCCAAGATGAGTTTCACCATTTGGTTTCTGAGTTAAAACTAGTAGCACCATACTTAGCTAAATAATTTTTCCAGATCAGCTGAAGCTACGGAAATAGAAAACCCTTACATCAATACTGCACTATGAGGCAATCTTTTGCCTCTGAGAGCCAATCTACTCAAGTAAAGCAAAGACTATTTCAGTTAATTACTACTGTGAAGCTGAGAAGCTTTATTTCCATTTTCTTGAAAAAATTGTGCTCTTGAATGAAATAAATTATAAAATAAGAGATCAATGTCATCATAATCATAAAAATCATTTGTGGTGTTCGTAACTTTTATGTAAAGAAGGATTATTTGGTTTAATATAATAGTCTCTGAACTGATGGCTGCTATCTTGAATTTTGATGTGACCATGTGTTGGGTGAATAAATGCTTTGTATAGAAGAACTAAGAGCTTCCAACTAAGCTGTTCCATAGATGGTCTTCATAAAATTCACCCTGTGTCAATTTTCACAAAGGATTGTTAGCTCCATGTTGTATATACGCTGGATTTGGTTTTTCAGTTGTTTTGCCCCACAAAATCTGGAGGGCTTAGATTGCAAAATGATAGTGGGAAAATGCTAGGTTTTTCCCATCTAAGCATAGGAATGAAACATGGGTTTAAAGAGACCTGAAGAACTTGTCCAGGGCAGATTTGCTGGGAAACAAATCTTGTAGTTCTGGGGTAAACTATAGTTCTGGCATGTGATTTACAAATGAGCCAAAGCTGTACATGCTAAAAGTTTGCAATATTTTGCCCATTTTGCATGACATCTTGATTATGTTTAGCAAACAGGCTCTGTTTCCCACTGGATAGAAGGCTGGTGTGCTGTGCGGAGCTTCAGCTATAACCAAGCTACAGCACTGGCTGGTTGTTTGCCCTAAACCACAATTATTCCCTGTTTTATTTTCCTTGTCAGTGAGATAACTAGTCGCATTTATAGATGCTTTGAAACCTATAATTATAAATCACTATGTGAATTATAGGTATGTGTTACTGTTAGGTAGTATGATTTTTATTTTTTTTTTTTTTAAGCATCTGTAACAGTTATTAATTAAATACTTCTTATTGAAACAGACTGGAGACTTAGCATGTTAAATTGGTTGGGCATGGGCAGATCAGAGTCTGTGTTAAATAGCCAGGATGTCCTTTTCAGCTCTGCTTTTCATCAGCCATGCTATTGGCACGCTTTTGTCTCCTGTGCAAGTACATGACCAGGAAGAGAATAACATCAGGGAGCAGATCTACCACAACCTGCCTGAGCAAAAACACATGTATATCTGTTTATTTCAGCTGGATGTGTTCTATGACTAGCTTCTGTGCACAGCCTCCCCAGCAGCTCTGCCAGCACAAGGAAGAAGGTGAGTAGGCTAGAGGGGATGGCAAGTCTTGTTTTCAAGTAGTGGTTGCTTGCTCACTTATTTGTTAAATTACAGACCATGGATCACCCAGTGAGTTTGCTTTGGGGAATTTTCAGGAAAAGATTGGTCTTCTGGCTCCCCAAGATTTCCATTCAGTAAAGTGAAACCTCAAGAATCAAAGCAAAGCTCTCCATGAGAATTCTGCAAAAAAAAAAAGACTGGGGACTGGGAGACGGACATGGAGCAAACAGGCTCTCTTGTTGAGGGGCTGTGCTGTACAGCATCCTCATGAGTTCAGCTGCTCCTTTTCACAGTGTATATCAGTTGGGATAAAAGGTCTCTGTATTCCCTCAGGTCAGGAGGTCCCCAAGAGATGCAAAAAAGGCTTTGAATGTCTAACTCACCTTGTTAATTTGACAGACTTTGGGTTGTTGTGTTATATAAGAATGCTGAACAGGGCTTTTGATACCATTTCAGTATGCAAAGGGGTACCTGTGTAGGTCTTGTGAACACTGAGGAACCATTTGCAGAGCTCCTTTTTGGGTGTGGGTGTGCCAGATGATACAGTTCATGGGACTATTCCCAGAGTCCCACTGCTCTTGCTTTTGACACAGTTGATCTTCATCTTTGAAGCTGCTCACTGTGGGCAAAAAGGCTATCCCAAGATTTGGCCTTCAGTGCTGCACAGCACTATTAATAACCTGCAAACCATATGGAGATTTAATAGGCTGATTTCAGTTCACTTTTCTTTTTCAATAGATTACCCATGCCTTCGCTTTAAAAGATTATCTAAATCATGAAACACTGCTTAAATATTCTGACAACAGGGTTTAATCTAGGTAAATCAAGTCAAATAGAGAGAGCATTTTTCTCAGTTGGATTCTGCTCTCAACTTTCTAATTATAATAATCTTAAGCACCTTATGAAGTTTCATTCACATTACTTGGACATTAAATGAACTATCAGTTAGTGTAGGATTAGAGTAACATTAAAGCCCTTATAGATTTTCAGCATTATGCAAAACCTCTCACTTTTCTTTTGACTTAAAGCACCATGAAGATGATAGGTTGCATTAAATAATTACAGCAGCAGTGTTCTTTCCTGTCCATGATCAAGGCTGACTCAGCATTTCTATTATAATCCCATCATTTCAAAATATTTTATTACTCATCCATAAAAAATTGTTCTGGGATAGAATTTGGTATTAAACATTCATCCTGGGATAAAGAGAAGAAAAACTGTTTAAACACTTGGTGTCTGCTTCCTGCTTTTGGAGATAGTATGTGCATTTTAACTAGTCAGTCAGTGCCTGAAACATCTCTACCAGTTTTGCAATTCAAAATCAGCTCTATTTCCTGCAGTGAATGTTGGCAAGTTGCTTAGTCTGCTTGGTAGATTTGTTCATTCTCCTTCCTGAAGGAGAGGAGGGACAAAGGGTCACAAATACAAAGCCCTCAAATCTGAGAGTAAACTTCGCCAGTGACCTCTGGCATCAGGGCTGCTGCACTGAATCCTCTGACACAGAACAGTGGTGAGACGGTGAAAAAGGATATGTGCAAGGAGCGAGATGGGAATAAAAACAAGCTTCTGGGGAAGGTTCAATGCTTTTAAAGCACTTAGATAGATCTTGTGCACTGTATATCTTGTGCACTAAAAAGAAAATGGTTACAGAGGAGGATGAAGGGCTGAGGGAGTCTTTCACTTGTGAGTAATGCTCTGGTAGCTCACATTAGTAACATGTATCCTAAAAGTCAGATGAATTTTCTAGGGTGAACTGTGTAGGGTGAGTTGAGGATATCATACATATTCATTAGAAAAAAACTGTGTTGGCAAAAGTTGCGGCATGTAAGTAGGGTATCTGTGACAGCATTATATAAACCCTTCCTGTAAAGGGCTAACTCTCCAAATGGCTATCAGCAGCTATAGACAGCAGGTTGTCAACAGAGGATAGCCCTGCAAATGCAAGGCTTAAACATAAAGAGCTGTGAGGTAACTGTCGCACAGCTGACTTCTCTGGAGGCTCACCAACAGAACATGTCTTTGGGTACTGTAATTTGATTTTCCCTTACTGCAGGCACCATGCTGTCTTTGCTCTAATTACAGAATCAGAAAATCACAGTATCATAGATGTATAGTTTGGCTGGATTTACCTCTAAGGATCTGTTTCAACCCTCTTGTCACAGACAGGACATCTTCCATTAGACTAGGTTATTCAAAGCCCCATTCAACCTAACCTTGAACATTTTCAGTGATGGGGTATCCACCACCACTCTGGGCAACATGTTTCAGTGCCTCATGACTCTCCCAAAAAAACCCAACCCAAACCAAACCAACCAACCAACCAACCAACCAACCAAAACCCCACACAACAACAAAACCAAACCAAACCAAACCCAAAAACCACCCCCCCCCCAAAAAAACCAAACCAAAACAAACCACCAGCCAAAAAATATTATCATGTCTAAATCTACCCTCTTTCAGTTTGAAACCATTGCCCCTTGTCCTGTCAGTACGGACCATGGTAGGAACTCTCCTTCTGTCTTTCTCATAAGTACCCTTTAAATACTAAAAAGTTGCAAGGTGGTCTTTCTGGAGTTTTCTCCAGGCTGAACCCTCCCAACTCTCTCAGCCTGTTTTCATAGGAGAGATGCTCCACTCCTGTGACCATCTTTGTGGCCCCCTCTACACCCACGCTAACATATTTTCCTGTGCCGGGGTCCCAGGGCTGGATGCAGTGTTCCAGGTAGGGTCTCACTAGAGCGAGAAGAGTGGCAGAAACCCTCCCCACCCTGTTAACCATGCTGCTTTTAGTGCAGCTGACATTCTGGATTGCAAATGCACATTGCTAACTCATGTTCATTTTTCCATCCGCCAGTATCCCCAAATTCTTCTTGGCAAGGCCTCTCTCAAGCATGACACCCTCCAACCTGTATCAACACAGGGTTTGCCCTGACACACAGGGCCATTCTCAGAAAGGGATTCTCATCTGAAGGGACATTTGAATCAGACCAATAAATCCAAAAGCCATTCAAAAAGCTATCTATATTTTGATATATATTGTAATGGATATGAATATTTCTCATCAACCTTGAAACTTCAGAACTCCATAACCAGTCCTGTTTGTAGGCTGTTAAGTCAGTTTGACCCAAACTGAGTGTCCTTCATGCACGAAGATGGTGGCTGCAGTTTTTATCATGTGGAAATGTTTTATGTGAGTAGAGGGAAACTCACACAGTGCCCTGACTTAAGGTCCAGACCCATCTCTAAAGGAACTTCTGTGGAGCAGTGACTGCAGATCATGTGTAGTTAACATGCACATGGGTTGGCTGACACCAGCAGTGATGCCTGGGAGAGGCTCCATCTGTAAGCTGGAAAGGTGAGAGATGAGTTCCAAACAATAAGAGCTGTAACCAACATTAGGCCATCAGCCAAATCTCTTTAGCTTAAGACATTGCCTCTTAGCCTTTAACTTCCCTTCCCAAGGATATTTGTCTTGCTTTTCCAAACTTTTGTGGTGAGAATCCAGTTACATGAATAGTGGTTCCCTTGTCATGCAGTATATTTTACCACAGCTCTGGCACCTTTCCTGGATCAGTACAGGATGCTTTTGTTTTTCAGATGTTTGTTAGAAAAAATTGTCCATGGATTTCAGTTCCAGCTGAAGCACTAGGCTACTGTGCTGCATAGTGGATCACATTTTCTGTGTAGAACAACTGGGCCTTGTCTTTGTACCCACCACAGGTACTATGGCTCGCTCTTGACCCTTGGCTCTGGCCCATCTTTCCACTCCCCCTCTACTGTTTCTGTACTATTTACACAGTGACCTCTATGTGCCTGGGATTATCTTTCACTTTGCTTGTGTATGGGATCAAAGTCTCTGAGTTAGCCTGTAGGCTTTTCTGGAGTGCAAAACAACTTGGCCATACTTAATTTGCTTACACTAAACACAACATTGACGGTGAACTTGGTACTGTGTGGTGAATTTATTTCACTGCTGACCACTTCAGGCACCTCAGAACTGACCAATACATCACTTTCACTTCCAATGGATGTGGCCTCCCAAAGAGGCATAGCTGCACAGATGGGAAGAGGCTGGGTAATAGGAAGCACCAAACCTTTGGGTGTCATGCCTGCTGGGTGATGCTACATTGGTCTGCAGGACTATCTCCCTTTTGCCTGACCTGTGACAATTGTTCAAAATCAAAATCTGGCTGCAGTGGTTGTGTTATGGTTATCTACTCCATAATTAGAGACCTCCAGAGATGAGATGCTTGGTTAAGGAAAGACATTGACCAGGAAGGATTCCTGAGTAGAGAACTGTGTTTAAGCAGTTTAGGCTAAACTGCTAAGAAGTCTGTTAAGTTACTGACAGAGTCATTCCTCACAGCTGTCAGCCCTTATCCATACACTAGGAGGATCATTAATGCGACTAAAATGAGGCATCTGTCACTCTTGTGCTAACAGGGAGCATACTTCCCATAAATTCTATTTAAAGGGAACTGGGTGGTGAGTGTTTGGTGTTTGCTTCAGAGAATGGTAAAGTTTTACTATGTTTGACTTTAGTCACTGTTGCAAGCTTTTTCAAAAAGTTCTGTATCATGCATTTTTAATGAGAAAGTGACATGCATTTTCTTGCTACTCAGCGTCAGGATGAAGCAAAGGAATTGCAAAATAATGAAAGCTAGGAAGATAAGCAAGTATCTATCACATTTTAATTGCAAAGCTAATAAAATCAGGTTGGCAAAATCTCTTGCTGTTACACTCAAAAGCAGTGTGAAAATCTGGAAAGAAAAGAAACAAAATTAGAGGACATGACGTGTGTCTTCAAGAAGATATTTTATAAATATTTGAGTTAAGTTTAAACTGTTTAGTTGAATAATGCACTCCTCTGAAATTGCATATTGGTGGAAAATTGTCTGAAGAGCACCTAAGCATCCTCTCTAGCCATAATGATTTTATAAAACCCAGCTGATTTTATCAGGTTTCATTTGATGACTTCTCCAGTCCTATGGTAATGTTTCTCTAGTCCTTTTTATAATGTCATGGCTCATTTCTGAGTCTCACAGATATTGCAGTGGTTTGGTTTTTTTGTTTTGTTTTGTTTTGTTTTTTACCTCCTATTAATTTCTCTTGCGACCTTCAAGGTAGAGAAAAGGTTTATATTTTTGTTTTGAAATTGCCAGAACCACTTTTATCCTGGAGTCTGTTCCAGCTTCTGCTAAGACTGTTACTGACATTTGGATTTAAATTTTCATGCTTTCACACTCTTTATTTTTGCCGATTAAATCTAGATTATGTTTATTTCTGAATATGCATTATTTTTTGTGCGGTAACTTACAAAACTCTTAAGTAGATTACCCCTGCATTACCCTGGTGGTTTTTGTATCAAAACATGTTGTTAGTATTCAAATAAATGAAGATTACATGGCCCCAAATCCTGTATCTAGCACTGTGGAAATGGTGCCTGAAATAATTAATCTAAACAGTGGAGGAGGAATTATAAAGCTCATAGGAAAGTAGGTTAATTCTGGAAACATATTTTCAGGACTCCTTTTGGCTTTGGGCAGGAATAAATGCATTCTGTAAAAAATAAGTTCCCTTTTATCATTTTAAAGGTGTGATTTTAGAGTGTTTTAGCTTGATAGGGACTTATTCCAGGGCATTCTTAAGTGACCACATAACCATGCATGTGCAATAACGAACTGGGATGGAAGTCACTTCCGGGCACATTTTTTCCCCATCTATCTTTTGTTTTTCCTCATTCCAATTTCCTTTGTGAGAGGAGGAGTAAGAAGGTTCTCAACTATATGAGAAGCAAACAAAAGCTTATTCCAGGGCTATGGCTTTAATTTTTAATATATGACAGCTCTGACTTCCTATTTTGTGCTTTGTGCCATAACTTACACAATGAATCAGAGACTGAAAAATGTTTCCCTTAGCTCACTTCAAGCTGCAATTTCAGCCAAAATTATCTAAACTCCAAAAAACTTTAATGACGGCGTTGAACTAGAGCTTTAGTAAGCATCAGGCATAGACAAGGCATGGAAGAATTGAAACTGACACTTTCAAATAAATCTACTTTTTTACTAAAGCCCAGTATTAAGTTGTGGTGCTATCTCATCATCTTTTTTTAAGCACAGCTTTATTGTAATTATACTGTGATCCTTCATATTCACAGTTGATGTTACTTCTAAAATTGCTTAAGAATAAGCCGAAGAACATGGGCTTAACAGCTTTTTTCCTGGTGTCTGGCAAACTCTGCTCTCAAGTTCTGGGACATATCTGCTGACACCTTGATTTCTCAAGCAGCGCTCCAAGATCACAGTTTTTACCTGAGTCTATGAATTCCTCATTTCCAAACATTATTTCCATGTTTAAATTCACATAATAAATTTTGTTTGACCTTGGGATGCATGAAAATGGATTTAAAAGCTAAAAAGAGGGAAAAAAATAACACTTCAATTTTTTGTTTTGATTTAAGAAGAGCAGATTTTCTAAATATTGTAAAACTCCAAACCCTTCTGTTCTCTTCTTGCCTCACTGGCAATCAAATCTTCTTTGCTTTGAAACAGTATGAATTACCAGAGTGGTAGTGAAACAGTCTTATAAAAAGGGACTAAAAGGTTAAGTGATTCAGGGAAGAATTTTTTAGCATGCTCAGAAGAGCTGTCTAGCAATACATTACCCTAAACATTTGGTGGCAACAAAGCAGTCACCTTAAAAAGGAAGTGATGTGATTACACCAGACGACTGAAGTGCTTTCATATTGAGGGAGGAAATGCCACATTTCCTAATGAAGCATTAGGAAGGGAACAAGAAACATTTTTGACAAACGTGGGTGAGGAAAACTGCTAGATTCTGAGAGTACTGGTCTTTAAGGAAAAAATACTGGGTCTTAGATGGAAAAAGTGCTAGAGGGAAAAATGTGCTTGTCACTCATGATGACAGAGAGTTGTGGAAGTGCACCAAGTTACTCTGTGAAACAGAGGTATCAATCCACCTCTAGACAAACCAGATCAGATACCAGAAACAGTGTCAGAGCTTAAAGTTGTTCTACCAATGCTGATATAATGTCTCAAGTTAGATAATATGGGTTGGCTGAGTTAATGTGAATTAATCAGGCAGCTCTTGTAGGTGTCTCACAGAGTCTGTTTATCAATACGTACATGTTAACAACTTCACAGGTGACTTCTAACATGGCAGCCAGGATCTGTAGCTCCCAACAGTCTGGGCTTCACTAGTGTTGTGGGATGTGGTTGCACTGTGCATGTCCCATATTCCTTAGTCTGCATTGGGCTGTGTTGCATAAAAAATTAAAATCTCTACTATTCATTAAACTACCTAAATTCATTATATTACAGTCAGCCTTTACAGATACCTAAAATATTGAGGAAATAATTTTGCAGAGCACAACTGTGTAGCTAAACTCTTTTCCCAGGCATCTACATCTCAGTGAACCATGATTTATTAGGGTTAAATACTTCAGAGTACTACATTCTCCATTTATCAAATGAAGGGACAGATGCATAATCTTAAAAGCAGCAATTGACATTTCACGTATGAAACTTCTAACAATGACAGCTAATTAATTATAGCTCATTTAAGCTACAAAATAAAACTGACTTCAGCTTTTGCATCACGCTTTCTTATAAAACACATTTTTTCCCCTCCCAAACGTATAATGAGTGAGGGCTCCTCAGCTGGATGAGTCTTCAGATTGGGTCCTCAACATCTTTATCCGTTTTTCCAGCCTCTCCATCCATTCATTTCTGAGCCTAGGGACAGAAACATGGATCAGCTTGTCCCCATAATTTTACACAGAATGGATTTATACTGTTAATCTCTTCCACTGATGATATTTTTTGGAGTTTTTCCCAGTTGTCATGCAAATTTTCCTGCCCCTTTAGAGCGCTTTGCTGGATGGTACTTCAGGACAAGCTCTTAAATCCCAGTGAGGGATCACCTGAGCTTTGTGGTTCGTCTCCATCTCCAGTGTGCCCTCTCTCGAGTGCCTGTGTGCCAGAGTGACTTGTCACTTGCACCGGAGATTGCCTGCTGCCACCTGCTGGGTTACATCACCCAGCACTGCCCCAGCCTCCCTCCTTCCCCGCCCTGCTCAGATTGGAGACACTGCACAGGTTGAAGCTTCTGTTAGATACATAGCAGGTAGCTTTCAATAATATGTGGCCCTTTATTTTCTTTTGATAATATGGTACCACGGAAAGACTTACTCAAATAGAAAAGAGGAATTTTCCAAATGAGGAGTTCTAACATTGAGATTAGGTTAGTCACAAATGGATAAAACATGCTGGAGATTAATTCTAGTGTTCCTTCTTCCAGGGTTAGTAATGTAAGGCTGTCCTTGCTCTTAATTTTTCAAGTAACAATGCAAAGAGAGCTATGAGGAAGGCTTTAGAAAATTGCTTTGTCTGGATGATCTCAAGACAAAATATAATCAATGACAAAGGTATATATCTTTGCATATGCCTTCAACTTATGGAGACTTGATGTGAAATAAAGCTCTTCTGATCTTGCTGCAGACTGCTCTTTCTTGCCGTGACTGATTAAGGAGAATGTGACCGAATAAGGTAGATATGGCTATGGATGGTGGTTGCTTTAGTCAGTATGCTTGGACCATCTGCTTTATAATGGATTTACCATAAACAAATTAAACAATCTCAAATAATTCAAATTATTTACTTGTGAAAGCAAGGCCACAGAGAAAGAATGTGGGCCAGGTACACATCTGTGCTAGCTGTGCTCTGAACTGAAGCTTTTATGTTCAAGACAAGCCTGCACTGTTAAATATTGTCCTGGTAATTTCAGAAAGTTCTATGCTTTGGACTCATTTATGGTACAAGAGTGAATTATTCTCCTATCCTCTGAAATCATAGTTTAAACACATTAGCATTACATCCTAATTTGGGAAGTTTTATTATTTTCTATAAATCTAAATTACTTTCTGATTTCATTGCTTGACTTAAATATAGGTATTACTTAAAAAAAAAAAATTACAATGCCAACTCAAGTAACCTCTCTGGATGCAAATTACCCACTTTGTCAGAGCACTTCTTCGCTGACGTTCTTTTTCATTTTGCAGATACTGAGTTTGTTGTTCAATGGTCTTTTCCCAGAAGTTCCTCAGGTCACTGGTTTCACAACCCCGCACTTCATGACGCATATATTGGCTATTCATTTTCTCTAAAGGAAAAATTTGAAACAACTGTATGACAAGTTACTGGTTCCTCATCTGTTTTCATGGCTAAAGCACATTCTTGATGTTTTGGATTTTAAGCATTAGGGTCACACAATCCTTTTTTTAGTAGGATCAGGATAACTGTGGGCATGACTCACTATTTAAGCTTCTCTTTCCTAGCTCTGACACTTGAGGATATGCTGTCTGTAGTGATTTGAATTCTTACTTGTGTACCCAAAATATCTCTCACCTCCATCTGACGATGACATTTATGTTCACAATCAGAACAGTGTACTTGTATACTGTAATTTAGCAATTAGGATACCTTTTACTCTACTCGCAAATAGAAAAAAATAAGATTGCCATATAGAAAAAAATAAGATTGCCATATATAATGGGATTTTTGGCCTCATTATTTTCATGTCTCTAAGACTTTAAAGTGGCTATTGTTCTGATTATTTGCCTTTAATCATTCTGGCACTTAGCTTTATTTGGAAATGTAGAAAATTTATATATATAAAAGAATGTACATAATTTTGTAAGATGCTGACTTGCAAAACTCACTTTGTTTACTAAATATTTTCTCCTCTTCTTCAATTTTTGAAACAGAGCAAATTCATTGAAAATATTTGTATATCTGTGATGATTCTGTACTTCAGCTTTAGTTAATGTCATCTTAAATTCTGGAGTGAATCGTAGCCTAGGGAAAGAATATTTTCCTCAAGAAGACTCTTTTTGGGCTAACAGTAAATTCCCTGTATGTCACATTGCAGCCAGAAAATTGTATCATTACTTTCAAAACTTCATTAAATATGAAGTTTGTATATCCATGCTGTCTTTTAAATTGCTATGTGCTTTTGCATGAATATGCCATTATAATATTTTCCAGAACAGTTAATTTTTTAACAAGTATTAAGGGCTCTCTCAGCATTGTTTGAATCATGGAAAATATTTGTAATTTATTTTAATCAGAGCCATAGAGAGATAGTAAACAAGCCCCTCAAGACTAGCTTGGAAAAGCTTGAAGAAACTGCTGCCATTCCCCTGCCAGGCATCATAAGAAAACACAAAACTGGGAACTGATAATTTTCCATAATTGGCTTTTTTGTGAAAAATTGACAGACACATTATAAAGACTCCATGAGCAGAGAACAAATTCAGCCCTTTTGAAGAGGCCCCCTTTTTGTTAAAATTTCCCTGTAACTCCCCTGTGGTTCTCTGTAAAACCTTCATGTTAGCTCACGGCTTCCAAATAATAGAAGCACAGTACTTGAGCCTGAGTCTTGCAGAAAAGAGTTACTGAACATATTTTCTGGTCCTGAACAAATTATATCTGGATGTATAACTGTTGACATTAGTCTGTAATGTGAATTACAAGTATTGCTGAACACCTCTAGCTGTACTACAGGATAACCAATTTCAGGTCAAAACTTCCACTTAATACAAGTGCATGTTTTCTAAAATATATGTATTCTATAAACATCCACATATATATCAATGCCACCCCAAATATTTCTTGCCAGGTAGCAGTTACTACCCTTTTAAACTTTTTATGTACTAGGAATAATCTTCAAAAGTATGAGAAAGATATGGTAAAAGCCATCTAAGTAAAACTAATGGACTTTCCACCCTAGGAGTTAATCTCTGAGATTAACTCTTTCTGGAGTGCAGGAAGAAAAGTTCCCCTATATAACTGGGGCTCCAACATAAACTGCCAGGAAATAATGTCTTCAATAATGTTTATCAGAAGAGATAGCAAAGCATAATAACTTCATCCTTCTGAATTATTAAGAATTCCTGTCTAATATACTGCAGATGCATCCTTTGTAGACGTATATATATGTGTGTGTGTATATATATATTAGACAGGAATTATACACACACACACACACACACACATATATATGTATGAGGGTAAATATCACTCCTGAATAAGGCAAAATTATGGAACTCATTGCTACGAGGTGTAATTGAGCTGAAGCATATACTTTCAGAATGCACATATCCTTTACTGGCTTTTAATGTTATGCCTCCTGATTTGATTGTATATGTTCTTGGTACTGGATTTAATGCATTTTATAGATGTGCTTCTCCAACACCTGCTCCCACAGCAAAAAGTCACAAGGGAAAATTTAAAGCCACAGAAAGAGTTATTCAGAGGTAGTTTCCATTGCTGTTCACTTTACATCTCATGCCAGCAGTATTAAGAAGAATGTTATAACTCTGCTGAGACCACAAAGTGTTTGTAATATTACCCATTACAACTTGGGGGGCGGGGGGGGGGAGGGGCATAATTTTTAGGGTTGTCAGGTGGGAGAGGGACAGGAATTAGTACTTTTCTCTGTCTATCATCTGTAGAATTTTCTTTGTGTATGCTTGATCGGGCATATTCAGAGCATTGTCCAAGTCATTCTTCTTTCCTAACCTTTTATATCGTGTTAACATATGGATATCTTGATGACAAATTGTGTTTTCCTCAGTCCTTAATATTCTTTGTTTTAATTTCCCCTAAGGCTGGAGAACACTCCAATATGTACAAGTGGGTATCAAAGTTACTGAACACATCAGAATTTCTGCATCATTACTTATCCTTATATGTCCTTAATAAACACAATATGTAAATACACCAGCATTTGCTTCTCTGAACTGTAAAATCATCTTATCCTAAATTGCCTTATATTTTGAATTGTCTGTTTGAGGGCATTCATGGTGATTGTAGGAGCTACACAATACCTCCACTGAAATAACTCACATGGTTTCTTTTGCCTTTATGCATCACGTGCATGGACGTTTGGACTCACCTCTGTCCTGTCATCGGTTTCATAAACCATAAACCTGCAGTGCATGTGAGCAGTCAGGGATATTAGACTTAGTTTATCATTATTTCTCTGGCTCTCATATTTTTCTCTCCTACTTTGGCTGTTTTCAGAGTGTAACAGGACTTAAGCCTGATCATGACTTTGCAGCAGCAGTTATCACCTGGAAAGAGTTTATTTTCATGCCTTGAAGTCTCATGCGGAGTAGTTAGGATAAGGGGCCTCATTTAATAGGGAAAGAGAAGAATGGAAAAGATTTAATGGAAACAGCCTCCAAAGCAGCCTGATAATAATCTCAGTATGATGCAACAGGTGAGCAGAAATACACTATTAAAGCACAGAGGGAGTTGTGATGTGCATTTATAGACCTTGCAGTTAGTTCTGACTTAAACTGCCCTGCTGCAGCTAGAACTAAGTAAGATTTTTTTAAGCCTCTAGTGACAATCCTTCAAGAGAACAATAATGAGAGGCTCTTTCTGGCAATCTTCTCTGATTGAGGCCTCGTTGCAAGCCAATGAACAAATGTAGGTGCTCTCAAATGAAAGGAATAGCATAATAGACTCTAGGAAGGCTTTATCCAACATATGATAACAATGATTTCTTATTTTTAGATTTAATAATTTCAGAGCAGGTGGGTACAATCTAGCTTCAAATTGCTAAAGGAGGTTTCAACAAAGTTTGGGAAGCTGTGACACGAGTACTGTTATCTGGAACTCCAAAATTATGTTGGTAAAACTAAAGAGGAATGTAAGATCATATTGATGATACATCTTGACTTCTTTGTAAAGAAAAGAAAAAAAAAAAAATAGCTTGAGGCTGAAACTCACTGTTTCTGTGAGAAAACACTATCACCACTAGAAACAATTTTTTCATGGAGAGAATTGGGAGTTGAAAGTTTCTTAGCCAGAAGAAAGAATGTAAAGAAAAGTGTGGATTTTCTTCCTCTAGGAGAACACATTGTAATAGGAAATATATTTTTTAAATTTACAAAAGTTTTAATGAGTCAGGAGAGCTATTTTTCCTCCTTCTTGTGTTTCTTACAAAGCACAGTCAGAGTTTTCAAGGTGTTATGCATTTCCCTAGAAATAATATAATATTTTATTGTTTGGACTTTACTTGGACCATGCTTTGTGACTATGGTTATTATATATACATTGACTGATAAAAATTTACTGATATACATGGGAGAGAATACTATCTATGCTAATGGTACCATTTGATGTAAAAACAATCAGAAATCTGTTTTGATTTTGGAAAATAGGACTACTGATCATATTCATGATTTTTCTCTTTTTCCTTGGGTCTAGGATATGTAATTTATTTTCTGCTTCTCCAGCTGGCAGTAATTCACATCTCGAAGGGCTGACTGATGTTTCCTTTGAGATCCTACCTAGGGAAGCATGCTAGTTTCAAGTCTAACTTGGGTGTCCATACTCTGGTTAAAACTCTTCAGAGGCAGGAAAGAGCACTTTAGTTTAATCCCCTGTGCCCCTTGGTTTGTGTGGCATGTTGCACAGAGCAGTTTATCTCATGAGCAGCCTGAGCCTTGAAGGCACTTGTGAGCAACTTGTAGGAGTGGTTTCTCACAGCTTGCTGTCACAGCTTCCTCCTCCTTTCTGCCTTGTTTGTGAGCAGTGACAGGAGGAGATGATGTGGAACACCAGCTTGAGGATGGGGAAGACTGCTATGGCCTTCTGGTGCATGCAAGTCCCTCAGTGTCCCAGTCTCTTCCAGAAATTCATTAGTGTATCTCATCAGCACAAATGTGTGACTTTCCATGTGTACTGTACAATTTTATTTTCATTTGCAGTTCAGCATACCAATCTATGCTTTTCTTTTGTAAACAGTGTTGTCTGGAGTTAGCTATGAAATGAGGGAATTCTAAGCAAGTTATTTATTCTGCCACCAGCGCTTCCTAGTTTGGTAGAATTTGAAGTACATGCTCTTGCCAGAGCATATTTAGTCAGGGAGTTGTTCTCTGGGTATAAATTTCAATCAATTTAACTGGACTTCTCCACATATTGGGAATTTTCTCTGTATGAAAATGACAACTGTACTGACAGATGACTGAGCAACATTAATAGGAGTTACAGGTGTGCATCTAGCAAATTATTTCTAAAAGGCATGTTAAACAATTTGAATATTTGAAAATGTTTTTATGCAAGCACTACGTAACAGCCTCTATTCAACCATTATCCTTTTTCCTAATTCCCACAATCCTTTGTTGCTTTTCTGTGAAAAGTGATGGATCTGAGCCTATTTTTTCTAATAAGAAGAATAGTTATTATTCAGATGCTTTGCAGTGGTAGAAAATTTGGACTTTTGCTCATATGATAACATTATGACAAACAAACAAACATACTAAGACAAGTCTTGTGGTAGCTACATGTGTTTTACATCTCATACTGCTACAGGGACAATATCAATGCCTTTGAATGCCATGCACTATGCTTTATTTTGTCCTTCTCATCTGATGGGCTTCAGTTCTTTTCATCTGTTTTCACTCTTCTCTGGATATCAGACACCTGAAACAATGGAATTGTCAAACTGGAGAGAACTGATTCTGTGCTTTGCTTTTCTGTACTAGAAGGCACAGCAGTTCTCTGGCTGAAGATTAAAATTCTTAACAGCTTTTGAACAAAACACTTGAGGAATCAATATTTTCATTTCCCTCCAGGTAACCCACTCACTTATTACTATCCTAGTTCTTTCTCCCATGCCTGGTTTTTAATATTTTGGTACTTGCTGCCTTTAATTCTGCACTGTTTCTTCTCCCTCAGCCTGCAGCCAAGGGATTCTGTGAAAGGTCCCTTTGTTTTTCCCTTCTCTGACATCATGTCAGTTGAGTTTCTCCTCATGTCCTCTTTACCTCCCATGCCAGCCCTCCCACCCAACCTGACTGATTTGGACCTGTGCTTCCAAACACCTTTCTGGCTGGTTCTCCACCTCTGTTGTTCCATCTGGAAAATCTCTTTCCCCTTCTTGCTGGAGCTGCATTTAATAGAGTGATAGAACAAGCTGAGTTGGAAGGCACCCACAAGGATCATCAGTCCAACTCCCAACCCTGCACAGCACCATCCCCAAGAGTGTCTGACATTTGTCTAACATGTGTCTGACAGCACTGTCCAAATGCTCCTGAACTCTGTCAGGGTGGTGTTGTGAAGACTTCCCTGGGGAGCCTGTTCTAGTGCCCAAACACCTTCTGGGTGAAGAATATTTTCGTGATATCCAATTTAAACCTCCCCTGGTTCAGCTTCATACCATTCCCTTGTGTCCTATCACTGGTCAGAAGAAGGATGAGATCAGTGTCTGTTCCTCTTCTTCCCCTCATGAGGAAGTCGGAGAATGCAATGAATTCCATGCTCAGTCTCCTCTTCTCCAGGCTGAACAAATGAGGCGACCTCAGCTGCTTCTCACAAGGTTTCTCCTTCGCACCCTTCACCATCCTTGTTGCCCTCCTTTGGAGGCTCTTTAATAGCTTAATGTCTTTTCTATATTGTAGTGCCCAAAATGCACTCCTGCAGGTATTGCCAAACTATCCCTAGATAATCTTTTTTTCACCGCCCCTGCTACCCAGGTTTTCCTACTCCCTGCACCTGGCTCTCTGTGGTGGCTGCCTGCACTCCTACACGTCCTGCCACCAGCACACACAAACAGGACTGTGGTGGCAATTGCACAGAGGTGAGCAATGAGTGAACAGGTATTCAAAGGTGACATGCAATAAAAAATGTCTAGATGCCTTTCCTAAGCTTTCTATAGATATGTTTGATTTTTATTGACTTTTAATTTTCAGTATCGAAGGCATATTTAAAATGGCTGTAGTTTGCTCATGAGATCAAATACTGCTTCTGGTCATTAGACTTTCCCTACTGCTGGATACATTTGAGGCTTGCTCCTATGAACTACTGAATTCATAAGATCAAGTGTATAAAATAAATTAATATTTATTAGTCAAGGATCTTGAATGCACTTTGCTTTGTTGTTTGATTTTTGAGTACAGGAAGACTTGGTGTAGGATCAAAGAAGATAAATTTTGCCCAGGGCTCATGTTCTTTATTAGATCATCCAGTTCAGAGAAGACATGCAAGAGAAACCTATCATGATTCATGTGAAGATGTCTACCATTGAATTAAAATGCCTCACAGCAGTAGATCACTGTTAAAAAGCCTTTGAGAGATGAGTGTATGCGTGTATGTGTGTGTGTGTGTGTAACCTTGGCTAGCATTAGCCCATCAGCTGAGAATGTACAGCCATATCTCTTGATGTTTTATTCAGGATTGTGACATGGAAATTGTCTGTAAATATTTTTTTTTTGTATCAATGCTACTCAGCTTCCTTAGAATTCTGCTAAACTGGGCACTCTTCCCTGGAATTTTCCTCACACTCTCATCTTTCCTAGAATATACTTTTGTGAGAATTAAAGTTAGAGAACAAACTAATTTCTTGTTGACATTATTAGGAAAAGCTCAGTACAAAAAACAAATGCTTCCTTACCTTTGGAGCAGGACTCTTCTTGCAAATAAATTCTCTGTGTGATACAAACAAACGAGGAATATTACCACTGCAGCCGTGGCTTCTCCAGTGTCACAGGGCAGTAATGAAATGCATCCCTCGGTACTTTTTATTTGAAGTGGGGGTAACATAAATCCTTCATCATATCAAGGCTATTTTGAACAGAACCAGCAGCAAGATAAGATCATTTAATGAACTTTGCAGCCCCCTGTCTGAGATGACCGTGAAATACAGGCCCCCCTTGAGACCATGTTATCCCTCCCACACTGGCAGATACCTCAAAGAGCGTGACTTGGCAAGTGATGAGAATTTTCTTTAAAATGCCTGCTAGTGTTATCCATTTTAATAATCTTCCTATGAAGCTTGAAAAATTCCACACTATGGTCTTAGCTGTAATGGAGTCTGAAATGGTGTGACAAATCACACTTGGTTTTGCATTACAGGGTGACTTGCAGAAGTATGTGCTACTTTGGTGGTGTTAATCTAAGGATGTGTGCTTGATTGTGACCTATCACAAAATCTGCTCTCTTCCAGGCAATTGTCATAGGAATTTTCTGTATGTTTAGCATTAGCTCACGACATACATTAAAGTAGCACTAGTTTTACCATTTGGAGCTGTTCTAAGTCTACTACAGATGAATGCTTATATCATTACATTTCGTTTTCTGACGAAAATGTTTTGTAGGTTTGTCTGATGACAGATGCATTCACTTATCTCAGTTTTCATTAAATCCCTCTACATTGTTAACATACCATATGTAATGCTGGCTTAAGTATTTCTTATACAACTGATGATTATTTTAACCTTCCTTTGTTGTAATTTTTCAGAACCCAAGTAGCAAAAGCAGCAGCCATTAGATGAATGCTTTCTGTAGTTCATATTTACTTATTTACTTTTTCTGCAGTTTCCTTTACAGCAGAAAAACCCTGTGTAATACCTAGCGGCTACAGCCTTTCTCTGTAAAGGAAAATTCCAGTTATTGCTAAAACCTGGTCAATAAATTTAATTCCTTAGAAACAGTACCTATTAACCTTCCCCAGAGTGTCATTTCACCTTATATCACATGAGAGTACAGAAATCAACTTGTCCTCCCACACATGTGAAAACAATGGTAATGCGGTCTCAAAGGTTTATGACCATTATACATATGTGGCATTGAAGAAAGAAAACAATAGCATATCATAGGTGAAGTTGATTGCTCTATTTTTTGAAAAATAGCTCAAATTCTGGCTGGCTTTAGAAATCACAAACAAATACAATCTGTTGGTGACTATTAAAATAATATGGTATTGTAAAAAGAAGTTGAAGCCCAGGCTTGATAGAGAAGTGGCACTAGCCACCATAATGCTGCAGAGCAACAGAACTGCTTCCTTGCAATTTGACTCAGAGCTTGAGTTATATTCCCTTTTTACTAAACACATCTTGCTAAATTTGCAATAAATTTGAGGGTTTGTTTCTAATGTTATAATGTAGTCAATAACCTCCATAAACATTTGAAAAAATTGAATTTCAAGAGGGAACTTCAGGGTCCGGGCTTTGTCAGACCAGAACATATATTTCTGGTCAGATATTCTCTAGAAGCATTGACATTTGTGCAGCTTAGATGCCCTGTGTAAAGGACAGCCAAAATGTGATATGACATTGCACAAGCTCTGGTCATCTGCAGTAGATTAGGTACATTGTTTATTATACTTGCTGAGTATATTTACAATGAACACTTCATCTGTGCATTCACAGTGACCTCTTGTGCAAGATAAATGGTGCATCCGGAAATTCTGGACATAACTAGTACTCTGCTGGGCCACCCATATGTGAAAAAAAGTTCAGGCAACAGCTGACTGGAAAAACACAGTTCATGCTCAAAATCAGGGCAGCTCTTATATACAGCCTGGAAACCATTTAGGCTATTTGTGCATCTCAGCCCTTGTTTACTTCATAAGCAAATCTCAGAGCTGCTTACCAGAAACTGCTTGTATAACAGTTCTCATCTCTAGGTGGCAAAAGTTCTTCTAAGCAGCTGTTTAATGTTATTAGCAGAGGCTACAGAAGAATCTGCAAAATAATGGATGGAATGCAAACTTTTGGGTGAGGTGTTACTTATCTGCAGGAATCAAAACCTGCTTGAGGTGTTACTCATCTGCAAGAATCAAATCCTGTCTTGGTGTTCTGACTGTGTGGTGTTGTTCATGTGTAGGAGAGTTGGAAATAAAAGTAGCAGTCAGCTTTTACTCTTGTACAGTAATCCTGGTACATGTAGTCTGTATTTTGTCAGCCTGGACCCTTCACTCTGAGGGTATCCTTAGACCTGATGTTAAAGGAGGGGAAGTGAAAGCAGAAGACATTTCACAGAATCTTGTCAGTTAAGCAAACAGCTCATGCTTAATTCCTCTTCAATGCTAGAGGAAATAAAATCTGGAGAAGTAGGATTTTTAAGCAGATACTGAACCATGTTGTTAGGGTAACTTCCTTAGGTGTCTACTGTGCACCTGGTATCACATTCTTCTTGTTCTGGATTGATGCAATGCCAGTGAGAAAGTTGTGAAGAGGCGTTTCTGTCACTACTGGACTATGTCTTTGTTGGTCCAGGAGCAGCAGAGGTCACAGCAGTTTTAGCAACCTTCTCCAAACTTCACAAATTCCAGAATGGAGCAGATTGCTTAGATGGAAAGTTGGAGTCTGATCAGTTCAGGTATCTATCTGTAGCGGCTGGACTCCATATGGATTCCAGACACCCATCAAAGCATCTCTGTCACTCTCCTTCACAAAAAGACAGGGGAGACAAAATATAATGAAGGTTCATGACCTGAGATAAGACTGGGAGAGATCACTCACGAAATAGCATCACAGGTAAAACAGACTCAAATTAATTAATTGAATTTATTACCCACAAAATCAGAGTAGGATAATGAGAAGTGAAGTAAATCTTAAAAACACCTTTCCCCTACTCCTCCCTTCTCCATGAACTATACTTTCTCTCTTCCAGCAGCATGGGGGGATGAGGAATTGGTTTTACAATCAGTTCATCAGAAGTTCGTGACCCTGTTCAGGGAAAATAGTCCTTCCCCCTGCCCTAGAGTAGGGTTCCTACCACAGGAGAGAATTTTCCACAAACTTTTCCAATGTGAGTCCCTTCCATGGGAAACAGTCCTCCACAAACTGCTCCAACCTGGATCACATGGTCTTCCAAGGACAGACCACAAGGTCACAAGTCCTACCAGAAAACCTGCACCAGTCCGGGCCGCTCTCTCCACAGATCTACCACGAGCCTGCTCCAGCAGGAGCCTCCTAAGTGTTCACAGCCTCCTCTCAAGCATCCACCTGCCCTGGTGTGGGCCCTCTTCATGGGCTGTGGGTGCATCTCTGCATCCCCATGGACCCCCATGGGCTGCAGGGGCACATCTGCCTCACCATGGGCAGCACCAGGGGCTGCAGGGGAATCTCAGCTCTGGTGCCTGGAGCACCTTCTGCCTCTCCTTCTGCACTGACCTTGGTGTCTGCAGGGTTGTTCTTACAATTCTCACTCTCCTCTTCTCTGGCCACACTTACATCTACATAACAACTTCTTTTTCTGTTAAATATGTTATCCCAGAGGTGCTACCACCATTTTTAATTTGCCCAGCCCTGGCCAGTGGTACATTCATCCTTGAAGCTGCCGGGGATTGGCTCTGCTGGATATAGAATTTCTAATAGAAACAACCCTGGTATCCCTTGCTGATACTAAAACCTGGCCACACAAACCCAACACACTACCTTCCCAAGGAAGTTGATTTTTTAACTGGTTTTCATGCTTCTTAGATATTTGCAGAATATGTGAGGTTATTAAAACCTGCTTTGGAAAAACACCAGCCGTCCTTTAGCAGGTCTAGTACTCCAGAGTGAAAGAACAGGAAGGATGATCCTTAATGGACTGTCCTGCAGCCAATACCATGCCAGGGGCGTGGTGTTTCCCTGGCCTGCTGTTTCACATGAATTGATTTGAACACTGCTGTGTTGTGTTGGCATCTCTGAGAATACATCTGGAGAAAACACACCTGCTTAGAAGATTTAGGTCTGCCTGCTGGGTATGACACTGGGTGTTGGACAAAAAATTTGTCATGACTGGATAACTGAAAGTGTCACTTAATTTCACTGAGGTTTGTAAACTCATTTTTCTTCTCTTGGGGCAAGCCTTGAATTGGGTGGTCAGGACTTGTTTAAATAACACTGAAAAAATCAGGATTAAGTAGGATCTGGAATTCCATTTCACATACAAGAATACCTTTTATCTAAACAGGATTTTTCCTCTGAGTGCATTTTCAATGGTGCCTACATCACATCATCCATGCCTATGACACACAATTGTTTTCTTTATAATAATACCTCTTACAGGACAATCTTAAGGTCAGTAAAGCAGCAGATTGAAGAGTTTATATATTTTATTAGTTGAATGAAACTTCTCATTGGCACCAGTTACATGACACCTGAAACATTTTCAGAGGCTGCTTAGTGTTTATCCTAATCATGATACGGTCTTTGCACAATAAGAAAAATTGGACATGTAAGATCCATTAGTAGCTTTCTGTAATTCTCTTATTAGTTGCCTGCCTGCAGCTTTTTCATGCTTCTATTTTTTCCAGGAGTGTAAAGTTTTCAAGCACTTTAAATTGTATCAAGCTGAAATTTAGACACTGGAGCTGCTAGATGCACAGGTGCTCCCCATGGAAGTGTAATTAGCTTGGCTCTATTCACTGCAGGGGAGAATTTTGCTGCAAAGGAAGGAAAAGGCTGCTGGTGTCACCTGCTCCTTCCTAGCATTTCTGTGTGTTTGACACTACCTTCCAGTCCAAATGAGATTCTATAGTGACCTGTCCAGAAAGGCTTCTATGATGTGTTGAATTTGCCTGCGATTTTGACATGGATGATTTTCCTTCTTTTTATGACACTGGAGTTGGGAACAAAATTGCTCTAGACATCCTCAGGCATCAGTTTAATGAGTGCAGGAAGGAGATTTTTGATCCTCTGTTAAAATCAGCCAATGCAAATGCTGCTTCAGTGCACATATTGTTTGAGCTGTGGTTGGGGTGTGAAAATCATGGAGAAAAACAATATCTCAGTGGAGTAAACAGCATCTTAAGGGGTTTATTTTATAGCATTATAGTTTATGTACACCCAAATCTTAGGTTCTTCAGTTAGGAATAATTGAATGGGTTGAACTGGAGCTATAAGTAGAAACTTACTACTAACAAATTAACAAATGGCCACAGAGACTTTGCTATTGCTATTCATTTCCATGGGATGATGTCAGATACTTTGATGATAGGAAAGTAGAAATTTAGGGCAGTGTATTGACTATATGCATTTTTATCTTTTAATATCCCATAGATATTAAATATTTGACCATTCTGTACCTCTTATAGAGGCAAATGCTGCTTCAATGTTTTCTCTATGGAAGCTCAAATCATCTTTGGATGAGTTTGAAGTATTTTACTTGGGAAGAAGGTAAGGTAAGAATAAAGTTGACAGAGGCTTTTAAAAGTGATTTTCATGGTCATGGGTAATCTGTGGTTGCAGTTTCTTTGTTAATACCTCAAGAATAGTGTAGCTGTACCCTTGCTGTGCACTAGTTGAATACCACTTTTAACTCGAACTCTACTTAGAACCAAGCAGAGATATACTTATTTGCTCCTACCTGTGTATCAGAGAGAAGGAATCTGTGTCTCAGGGCTTTACCATGTAGTTAACTCAGATGATAAGCAGGCTGCCATTTGCTATTTGGCTTCAGTTAAGATTGCATCCACATTAAAAAAAACAGACCAGACTTTATTCTCTCTGGCCTGAGAGTCTGAGCATGAATGTGGGATCTGAGGGCCCATTCTGCCTTTCATGTGCTTCCTGGAAAGAAATCCGATTTTAACTTTTACACTCAATCCAGCAATGAAAATAATTTGGATATGCAAGGGGATCACCAACACGTTTCTTCTAAACACTGAGACCCAAAATGACCACTAGCTCCCAGAACTTGCCATTATAAAAATCTATTGCTAATACAGTCCTCAATGAGCAAAGACTGCTGGAACATTACAAAGGCACCAGGTATGTGTTGCATAAAACCTAAGTCATGGCAGATTAGGATCATGTAACTACAGGAGACCAAGGAGTGGCCAAGGCCATTACAAATTAGCACACTTTGGCAACCCCAGCTCTGCAGAAGTTCTGCTTCTTCAGTTGCTGAGTTGCCAAGGCCTGCTATGTCACCAGCTTGGAGACACGGATCAGTCATCTGTGAAACAGACAACTTTAAGGAGGGATGAAAGCTAATAGAAATGGTATGTTTGTGGGTTTGGTTTTGTTGTTGTTGTTGTGTTTTTTGTTTTTTTTTTTTTCTTTGCATTAATGTATATAGCTAACACAAACTAGATTAGATGATGAATGGTTAATGGTTTTAAGTGTGACTGCTATGGCCAATTATATAATTTAGGCCAGTTCCTAAGTATGGATTTAAATACTGATTATTTTGTATCAGAAATTGAATCTTTTGTTCATAGTTGTTGAAAGAGGACCACAGTAACTTTAAATGCAACAAAAAAAGAAAATTATATGTTTCGTCAGCTACAAACGTTTTTCTGAACATGAACAGATTAAATTCTTTCCTTGTCTGTTGTATACACAGGTATTGATGACAAAATTTTAAAATATTTAATGTATCAATCAAATTAATGTAAGGACCTATTATATCCCTAGTGATTACTAGAAGAATCTTCACAGAATGTATTTTACAAAGTCTTTAACTTGAAGACAAAATTTCTTCAGTACAAGTTTGACCTCCGTAAAAGTTGTTATAGAGCTATTTCTGAGTAAATAACCTGTCTTTCCAGGAACTGAGTACAAGATTGAATATTAGAAAATTCTCCAGAGCCTTGTCTGTGTGTGTGTTCTCAAAGCACATCCCCGTACTTAGCTCTTCTCCCTGGACTATCATCTTGTCTGCCTTCCTTGTGTACATGGAAGTGTTAGTGGAGAGGTGTGGGTGGTAGTCACTAAATGTCCTGTTCTTGGCTGGTGCTTGTATCCCTCTTGTGTCAACTGCCACTCTGCAACTGAGCACCTTGTTTTCTGAATAGTGTAGATTAATGGATCTTGATGGATGAGGCACACAATTCAGATATGGGGAAAGCTACTAGGAGGTGGCCCAAGAATAGCTTTGACAGAAGAGAACAGTCTGCCTTTTATTACTCTAACTACAAGTCTGGATGGCTCTGATCCTGATGAGACTGGTATGACTGGTAAATGTGTAACAATGGATGAGGAGACAGCTGAGGTACTCAACAACATTATTGACTCAGTTTCCAATGGCCATCTCTCTTCCTACACCTCTGCTACAAGTGGACTTCAAGACAGGGACTGCAGCAGCAAAGTCCTTCCCAGTGTAAGTAAGGCTCTGGTTTGCGGCCACCTGGGGAATCTGAATGTATATTAGTTTTTGGGACCTCACATGATGTATCCTAGAAAATCCTTTAGGAAATCGGCTGATGTAGCCACCAAGCCACTCTCTATGATATTTGAAAAATCATAGCAGTCTGGTGGAGTTCCAGGTAACTGGAAGAAGGGAGACAATGTACCCAGTCTTTAAAATGAATAGAAAGGAAGATCCTGGAATCTACTTACCTTCAGCATCACTTCTGTCTCTGGGAAGATCATGGAATAGATCCTCCTAGTAGTCATGTTTAAGCACATGGAGAATGGGAAGGTGATTCAAGATAACTGGCACAACTTCACCAAGAGCAAGTCCTTCTTGACTGACCCAGTGGCCTTCTGTGATGGAGTGACTACTTCAGTGGACAAGGGAAGGGTCATGGTTCCCCTAATGCCATTTGAGCAGGACCTGTTTTGGAAGGACAAGGGGTAATGGTTTTAAACTGAAAGACATTATATTCAAACTAAATACGGGAAGAATTTTTTTGTGATGTGGCCAGTGGAACACTGCAACAGAACGTCCAAGTACATGGTAGATGACCTATCCCTGTAAACATTCAAGGTCACGCTGGACAGGACTCTGAGCAACCTGATCTAGTGAAAGGTGTCACTGCTTATGGCAAGGGCGTGGGATTAGATGGCTTTGAACATCCTCTCTAACGCAAAGTATTTTAAGATTCTATGCTTCCATCTGACAATAAAGGATAAGGGCAACTTTCCTTTGCTAGGTTTGCAGAAGAATTAACAACTTCATTAAATGAACTAGCAAAATTAGGAACTTCTAAGTATTAAAAGGTTATTTATGTCTGAAACAAGACCTATAAGCAGCAGGAGGAAATACACTTTTTGCTTTCCACCTGTGTTTAGAATTTTTTTTTCTTGAAGGGAGGATTATTCTTCACAGCATTTGTGTCAGTGTCACTTCTGATCAGGACAACACAGTACCCACGGGGCTTCACCACTCAGCAAATATGTTTGTTGTACTACTTCATGTTCAAAGCAAGTACATTTTTTCCTTTTTCTCTCTCTCTCTCTCTAGTCCTTCCTATAGGTAATAAAAAATGTGCAAACCTAACACACATGTTAATGACTCCTTCTTCAAGTAACACAGGCCCTATTCCCTGTGACTTCATCTCTGTACCCCTAATATATTCCTATGTGTTTTGTATATCTCTCAGCATTTTTGGGCCTCACTAAACAAGAAGGGATGCTTCAGGATTTCACCACATCATCTCATATGTACCAGGTACACATGAAGAAAATGGCCTCTCCTTTCCATATTTATCTTTGGAAAGAATTTCCAGGTTTGTGGTCACCACAACTACTTATGGAAGGAGAAATCTGTGGTGATTTTTAAACCATGTAACTAAAAATCTTTTAAAATCATTTTAGTTGTTGATTCTGGGTTGTTATTCCTTCTTGAAACGCAAATGCTGGTGGAGAATAAAAAGGGGACCAAAGAAATGTCCTGCAAGTCAGTCTTTGGGTGGGGAAGCATAGATTCTTCACAAAATGAATCCATCCTACCCACAATTTATAAAATCATCTGTTGCAACTTTAAATCATAACTGAAAAATTCCTTATTATCATATTACATAAGGATGATTAAGGGTGAGGAGCAGCATTTACCAGGATTAGAAGTATATTACTGCTCCTGCATTTTTTCTTTCCTAATTTGCCTCTTACACCTGACCTTAAAAAAAGAGTTATTCAATTTTCTTGTTTGATTAATTCTTACAGCTGGCTCTTTGGCTCTTAGAGCTGATCTTTGCCTACTTTATCTCCAGGCGGTCCCTGAAACTCAGCTCCCTTGGCTCTTCTTGGTGCCTTTTCTTTACAGAAGGAGTAGAAATCAGATCTTGGATCTTCTGAGTTTAATCCAAATTTCTAGGAGAGGGCAGACTCTGTAGGAGATGATCCTTCAGAGACCTGTGAGCATGTCGGCTCTATGTGGCAGCTAGAAGCATTTTGGGCAGAAATCACCTTCACATATCAAAATTGAAGATGAGTTCACTGTGCTGTTTGAAAATGAATGGGTAGCCCTTGTGGGATATACGTGGGTTTCCGGATAGACTGTGGCAAGGAAAGAACAAATAGGTAGTGAGACAATATTATAGCAGTATGTAAAAGATTCTTGGAAGAACAGATGAAAACATGTAGGGTTTTGTGCTGCCTTCTTTTAAATGGGTGCACAGGTGTGGTGTTAGCCTAGCTGTACCCTTAAAACTATTGTGTGAAGTTGGAAAATGGACATCCAGCGCAGACTTCTCACCAACTCACTAAAAGAAAGTTCATCACCCAGAGCATCATATGTTTTTTCCTCACCTTAATAATTCTGTGATTTGGGATACATTTGTATGAATCACATACTAGTCTATTTTACTCTTAGTTCCTGAAAGTGTTCTCACAGGCAGAGCTATCTACTAATAGCTTTTATAAGGTTAAAGCAACCCTTTAGTTTGCCTAACAGCAATTCTCATCAGTATTCAGGAGAAGAAAGATACAGTAAAAGAGATTAGGCAGCCTACATGACAGTGCCTGTTTTGGTATATTTTGAATTATTAAAGAAATATTTTTATTAAATCTAAGATAATCACATATGCAGAATATCAAGGTCAATGCATGAGAATGTTAAGGAAAAAGAATAAATGCCACAGATAACTAATTTATCTCTCAGGAATGTTATTTCACACACTGACACATTTTCCTCTTTATCATCAATCTATTAGACTGAGTTCTCTGAAGTGATTCAATTAAGCTATCGTCATGAACTTATTTATGGTGTCTCCAAATGATGTTAGCAAAATGCAACAGTCTTTTTTTTTTTTTCTACCTCCACTCTATAAAATATCCTAAGACGCAAATATTTTGCAAACACATATTTTCAAGCCTATTTTATATGTTTATCTTAAAAGGCTGTCAAACTTTAATTGCCAGCATCCAGGGAGAGCATATACTCTTGAAAAGTAGCAAGTCCCTGTTACTTCTTTTCATCTGGCTATCTGATAAAATTCCTTTAAAATTAGTATTCAACACCTCAGAATCCATGCACAGAGAGCTGGTATAGTTTGTCTTTCTGACACACTGAACAGCAAGTGGGTTCCTTATTCTCTTTGATGGAATGGTAAGATTAAAGGCAATTATTTCACTATCTCTGACTTTGCTCAGTAATACAAGAATCACCACTCATCCCTGCAGTAGGTCAGATCAAGCTTAGTCACTTGCTGCAAGTTTGATTTAACATGAGTAGAATGAAAACCACTTGAAAAATTATATATTATTTCCCATAACTTTTATAAATGTTGTCTATGGAAACATTTATATAATTGTATGCTCCTTTTACCAGCCCAAGATTTTCTTTTCTTAATTGCCTAGGAAAAGCTGTCTCTCATGGATTCTATAGTAAGAACATTCTTTGCTGAGTGTTGACAATATGCCCAACCTTAGTTCATACATAGAGATACATAGTTAGTAGCAAAAGCAGCAGATCATAGCAGCTTCATCTTTTGAAATTTACATTTTAGAAATTCACACCTTGCATTCAAATACTTGCTATGCTTTGCCTTGCGAATGTTAGTTTTTATCAGTACTGTGAGGCTCAGGAATTCATTCATTAGTGCTATATTTGGTCTCAGACTTGGATCTGACTGCAAAGTTTAAGAGTCAGTGTTACTAACTTCTAATGATGCCATCTCCTGGTGACTGGTGCCTGTGCTGATGTTGCTATTGAGGAGCAGTACAGAGAAGATGGGAAATAAACAGTAAAACCAACAGGACAGATGGAACATGACTGGAGTAAGAGTGTGTGCACGCTAAGGATTTTGCCTTGGAGTATAGTACCAGACTGCGGTCTGGTGCATACTTTGTTAACTGTCAGAAAATAATCCATCAGTTGCTGAGGACAGGTTTATCTTCCTGCGCGCTTGTACTGTGCCCAGCACAGAAAAATCTCAGCCTTGGTCAGGTCTTGTAGGCACACTAGAGGCTACACACTGCAAATAATATAGGTGTGTTTTAACACGATTATGTTGATTGCAATTCATGTACATGGCTTTAAAGTTATTGTTTGCAATGAATCAGTCCACAGCTGATATATGCCTCTGAATACTGCCTCATCATCTTCTCTTGTTTTCTCCAGGATTTCTCTTTTGTCACTTGTGGAACTTCCATTGATTGTGACATCAAAGCCTGCTCCAGAACTGCCCTCATTTGCTGGACATGTACACACACAACAACATACATGCCACTGTGCCAGTTCATTGGTTTGCTAGACTTTTAACAGGAGCCTTTCTGCAAATACTAAATGAATCTAAATTCCAAACACTGGCATGTTTGTCTACCAATGAAAGCTATACTGTTGGCATTAGGGTATTTCTGTGTAAAACAGTCACAGTGGCTCTGTCATTTCAAAAAACTTATGGGCTTCAGTGTCTTCCCATGTGATCCTCTGGGGGAACAAGTTACTCATAATACTTACTTTCATAATTAGTAGAATTTGCTACAGTTTTTATCGTAGTGTCTATTTTTATATCTTAAATCATGCTTGTCTATTTTGTCCTGAAACTTCTACAAATTTCAATATCATTTAGAAAGAGAAGATGACAAAATGCTGTGTAATATTTTATTAATGGTGTCACTACTGCCAAGTAAATAATTTTTTTTTTCTCTTGTTCCCATGGGATTTTTTACTGTTTAGAGACTAATAATGGAAATTCAGGAACAGATTTTCTGCCCATTGGGTTTTAGTTTTTACATTGTCTGTGCATGTTAATGTCTTCTTTTGAAACTAAGACTGATAGTCTTTCTAACTAAGCTGTTAACATTAAAGTAGTGATTACATAACCAGTTTTGGCTTGTCTAACTGTGGACTTCCCTTCACTTTTGCTGCACATCTCTGCTACATCCCTCTGTCAGCAAAGATGGTCTGTCTGGGAATTAGGCCAATAGAATGAGAAAAGAACATTTTGGATGAATGAGTGGACCTGTCTGACTATGGATGATACCAATACAAAGAGGACAATAGACGCATGCCTCCGTGGTCTTGTTATCTACACAAACTACTCGAGAGAGTTGCAACATTGGGTATGTATACTTGGCTCCTGGAATCCATATTTGCTGTTTAGTTTTACCTGCATGGGTGATTCCCTGTTCTAGTTGTTGGACCAGAGTTTGGCCTCTATATATTTTAGCACTGTTGAACTTTTGCAGGTATTTTTTGGTTAGCATAGCTAATGATAGGCATGTCATGTGTGCTCAGATAAAAGAAGAACACACCTAGGAATATACTTCATTGGCTTTTGTTTCAGGTTATTGCACTGCTGAAGACATACTGCACAGCATATCTGCACAGGTCTTTTTCCACACAGAGAGTGTCCACACAGAGTGTGCTGGGGTTTATCTTCCGTGAAGAACAGTGGAAGACATAAATGTAGAGCAGGGAGCATGCTTCTGTATTTCTTATTTCCACTAAAGACTGATGTTAAAAGCAGTAAGAAATTTCTGTCTCTGTTACCAAAATGGATCATAAATGTTATTGGCATGATTTAGCAAACCAACACAAGCCTAGCAGACAAGAAAACAGAGCTCAATCAATTTTAATATCACATGGCCTCCATAATGTACCTTCAAAGCTAATTAAGGTGTACAGGCACTTTGTTTTCCAGGAGAGATTTTCTTAATTGCGCAGGACGTAGCTTCAGTACTGGTGCTGCATTAAACAAATTTGAGGTGGGAAAACATAATTCTGGGACTGGAAGAACAAGACTGACATGTAAGCATGGGACTTGACAAGTGTGATAATATTTTGTCTTTGTTAAAAAGTTTTTGGTCCAAGAAACACTCCTTAGAAGCGTTCTTGTACAGAGTACTTTATAAGATTTCGTGTACAGGTGGGAAGGTTCTTTGACACCAATTTTTCTTTTTGATCCTGATTCTCTGCTTGTTCCGCATAAAGATGCTCTTGCAAATATTGTATTTTCAGCATTGTCCCACTTCTTTATCTTTAATTAATTTTTTCCTGATACTCCTTTTCCTACTTTTTAAAAGGACATCATCTTGGTGATTCAGAAACATGAAGCACAATTTTCCCCACAAAACTTTCTTGAATTTGACAAGAGCTTTTATGTCAACACAGGAGACAGAGCTATCTGTTTCTTCGGTGTATATATATGAGATTTTTTCTTGTTTATAACCTTTTGTAATGATTTATAAATAGGATGGATCACATGAATCTTTCTGTTTATTGGGAAGATATAGACTTTGTGTCATAGAGAACAGGCAAAAATCAGGTAAGTGATGTAGGATTTTATGTGCCATGCCTACAAAGGAATTTAATGTTCAGAACTGTTTGCTGTCCAGTGACAGAGAACTCTGTGTGGATGAGTTGAAAATGACTGTCATAGTCCTGTCAGACCCAGTCCTTTGATTTGGAGCTTCACAGGTTGTATGTCTATTTCTGCTCACAGAAACCAGTGAGAGGTGACAAACTATGCCGCAGACAAAGTGTAAAACTCCAAGAAGTATCTCAGCTGTCAAAGAGATCTGAGTCCTTGGGACCAGCTGCTGGAATCTCAGCTGGACAGTGTGCTTCCTTTAACTGTAATGTCGTTGCCTTTCTGGCTGTTTGCTTTTGAGACTTTACCAGTGCTTCTGTCCTTGTAGTACATTCCCAGCACTCCATCCAAATGTTATCAAACAAATAACATCTGAACTGAAGCCCCACAGGCTGGATTATAAATTGTAGTTTTGTCAAGATACGGTTGGGTTGCAGCAGATGAAGACAGCTGCTAATGAAGGCTATTTCTGTGCCAACATATACCTGACAAGATGTTCTAGACCCAAGAAGCATAAGGCATCTGGTTTTATTCCAGTGACATATGGCAGCTCTGTGACCTTATCAAGAAGTCACCCTCACAGCAGCATAAGCCAAGGGCAAGGTCAACCAGCCAAATGTGGAGGGAATTACAGGTTTTAATGTCTTCTCTGACCAAGAAGGTGCTTTGCAATCACAAGGAGTACTCACAAAGCTGGGTAATTTTGCAGAGGGCAAGTATGCAGCTGTTGTGTTTCATTAAGTCTCCCATGCTTGTATATGACTGTGCTTTAAGAGATGAGGCAGACGGTGAATTACAGGTGAAGATTGCAGGGTAGCTAGATAGGCCTCCATGAGATATACACCTATAACTTTGGACAATACTCCTAAATATATGGTTTAACTTTTCGATTCTCCTGTGTGGATACAGGAGTTGGGCTTGATGATCCTTGTGGGTACTTTCTAACTCGAGATATTCTATGATTATGTGATTCTAATTCATGGGGCTGCTTGACATGTGAGCCAGCCTGCTGTATTATATTACCTTTCCAATTGATGGAAGACAAAATATAAAGTTGCTGTATATTTGCTCAGATGGATGAAATTTGTGGGTGTCATGATCCAGATGTATAGCCTGACACTATGAGAATCAATGAAAGTTGAAGAGCAAAACACAACCTTAGCAATCTCAAACACACCAATTAAAAACAAAAAGGACCCTCAAATAACTCTGGATAAACAAGTATGGGAAATTACTTTTATTACTGTCTTGGCTAGTTTCTTCTCTAGGTGAGAGTTGGCTATTGGCACCTATAGGTACCATTAACACTTCTCAGGGGCAACAGAAATCTGTATTTCCTTGATGGGAATAAAGCCATCTCAAGAGATAACCATCAGATATTCAGAAAGACACATAAGTGACACTTTCCCGGTATCTGGTACCTGAAAGTTACCTTTTATAGGTTTGTATGTGCACCTGGGTGCATGACATGGCTTTTAGGCAAAATTAATCCCTTTCTTTAAATGGACACTGTGTTAAGGGCAGATGGCAGCAGCTCCCTGCAGATCTGTGCCTAGTAGCAGAACTCCTGCTCCAGGGCTCTTGACTGCAGAGAAGGCAGCCTCTCCACCACATCCTTCCCCAGTCTGGGCTCTTATCAGCTGCATACCCCTAGGAGTGATGGAGGCTGCAGCAATTGCAAGGGCAAAGCCACTGAGGCCAGCTGCAGGCAGCACTATTTGTTTTAGTTCTGGAGTCAGCTTCGAGGAGGAAAGGATCTAGGTCTCTGAGGCCCTGTGGGTTGTTTGGCAAATATTTCTCTTTGAGGGTCTTCCCCTGCCCAAATATGGCTGCATATGGAGAAAGCACATGCGTGAACTTGCAGTGACAGATGTCTACTTTGGTGCAATGTGCCATGTTTGACAGAGTGGTCTGTGAGTTAGCACGAGGCTGAGGAGTAAGCATTGCTGTTTGCTATAAACAAACCTCGGCAAAGTGCCTGTAATTGCACTGTTAGAAGGTTGGCCAGGCTTAGATGGTAACAGGGGAGGAAAATAATGCTTTCTTTTATCTGTTCTTGCAAACAGCTGGAGACAGATAAAAGCGGAGACAGTTTTAACCTAAGCAAAGATTGTGACTTTGTGCTTTCCTTTGTTCCTCGGTGCTTTCTGTTTTCCTCCCTCTAAGTTACATTTTTATTTGCAAATGAGGCTATGCATGGGACAGCTTCTGCTTGCTTTTTCTTTTCCCCCTCTTGTTGTTTTCTTTAACTTAAGGAGATATGTTTTTCTTCTAACTCTACTCCTGTGGCTGCCTCTGCTTCAGAAGTGTGTGAGGAACACAGACTGAACTTTCTTCTGCCTACACCTCACCAACTTCCAGAGCTCTGGCACAAAGACAAGATGAATATCATCCACAACTAGCTGACACTGAGGGAGTAGTTTTGCCATAGTATGGTTGATATAAAACCATCCTGAAGCAGAATTTTCAGATTTTCCAGTAACAGAATGCAATGGGATAAGATAGAGAGATAAGGAAATGTGATCTTAAAATCAATCAAACAAAATCCCTGTTTTTCCATCCAGAGAAAATTTTTAAACTCTGACATTCAAAATCACATAATTGTAACTACTTATGCATCTAAGTTCCCCGTGCAATGCTTTGAGACTGTAGAAAAAGAACTGTGCATCTAATCTGATGCCCTGTACTAATGTTTTGGTATGGCAGGAAAATATTTTTTTGCTAGACATTTCAGTTGCTCTAATTCTGCAAATCGGACCAACCCAATAATGAATAGCCTCATCAGGGTTACTCTTGCAGGCTCATAGGCTCATCTACACAGGGAGTTATTCCAGTTTAGTTTTTCCTGATTAAATCTGCTGTGGGTGTTATTGAAACAGAAATAGCTGTTGTTGGAAAACTTGTATTGAAGCACTTTTTTTTTCTTTTGTTAATTGCAAACTTTAATGGCTCTGTATATTTTCTGCAGGGATAAAAAAATAAATAATAGTTCAGTTGTATTTTTTCTGTACTATGTATTTTCATTAAAATGTAAAAAGCTATTTGAAGCACAATGCAAGCTGTATTGCCTACAGACTTCTCAGGTAGGCTTTATGGCAAGCCAAGATGATTTCACAATGGCATTCCTGAAATTTCAGCATCTGTTAAACAAAGGCACAACTATTTTCCTGCAGCTGTTCTTGATATTTAATTATCCTAAGATGGTCTGTGGAAACAGGCTGATGGGTACAGACCAATGAGTGTGAAATAATGGGAAACGGAATATTTCTAGTCTAGTGTATCTTATGTGATGAGTGAGAAGCCTTGTCTCTTAGCTCAAGTCTAGAGTTTGGAAAGGAATAGTAGAAATACTTGCAGTATTTAACATGAATATATTTTTACACAGTGACTCCCTATAAAAGTCTGCCTCTGTGTAGTCATAGATTTAAAGGCAGGCACCATATTAAGTCATTTGCTGGTATTGCATCCTTTTCTGCTTAAGAACTGTATTGTCTTGATTTGCAGCATCAAAAAAAAAAAAAAAAAATTAAGCATCAAATATATTGAACTTTTAAAAGACATTAGGAACTTTCTTCATCAGTAATGTCTTTTTAGTAAATAAAATTATGAATCTGATTGTTTCCATATGGTACCTCCACTTTAAAAGGATGAAGATATATTTTAGGTTTATCTTTCAAATTTTTTCAAAACAAACCTGTTTCTGCTTTATAAACTTACATTAAAACGCACTTACATGTTCAAACACTTTGTATTTTACAGCATAGATATACTAATTTTTAAATTATATATAAATCAAGACAACTTTGCTATAGAAATGATCAAAGTTGCTCTTTGCTGTCATTTTAAAAAAGAGACTCATATTTCTAAGATATTAAGTAAACGCCCCCAAACAAATAAACATTATTTATGTATTCTTAACATGCATATGATTCCTGCCATGCAGATTGTGCATATATACAATTTTGCTATAATAAATAAGAATAAAAACTGAAAGACTAGGTAACTTTTATAGTTCTCTATAACAGAGCTTGAAAGATATCTACTCCTAAACCCCTCCTTATGTGAACAAATTTCTACCCTGTGCTTCTCTTACAAGATAAAACACAATGACAAATGGTAGATATGAATTTTCAAGTTTAAATAAAGTTAAACATAACTTTCAGAAATCAAATCAGTTTTATTTGTTAAAAGAGTTGTACAAGAAATTACTATAACTTACAGTATTTCAGGCATAGAATATTAGAGGGGTTTTGCTTCCACTGGAAGAGCAGTATTTTGGAAATAAAGAATCGTTAGAATCAGATATTGATAGCAGTATTAATATAATAATATAATAATAAATATTTCACATTCATATAATCTGAATTTATAATAACCCAGGTATTTCAGCATTAACTAATACATCTCAGTCTGCCTCCAACATGCAAGTAGAAGCATCTTCTGTTGCTCATAGAAGAAATATATGATTCATGGTGAGGGTTATATCAACCCTGAGTATTTCCCCTTGTCCAGTTTCACAACTGCCAGCTAGCAGAACTTCAGGAGGATGGTGAGCAGGGAAATGACTGAAAACACTGTTTGCTGTAATCTTAAACCATTAGAATACAGTCTGATAATTTCCTCTGTTTCCGATTTCAGTTCTTAAAAGAAATAAAATCAAGAAAACAAAATGATTAATGAGTAAATATGTAAATTTGAAAACATAAGGATTTTTAACGTACTTGAAAAGTCCTCTGACATCTCACAGGTACTTAAGTTAAAGGTATCAGCTGTTAAAGCCAATCAAAGGGACTATTCTCAGAGGAGATATGTAAATAGATGTTCCATTAATGATCGTTTGAGGAGCAACTGATAACACTTATCAGCTCTTGCAGGCATTAATCTCAGAATAATCAAAAGTAAATACCAAGGAAAAGCAAGAGGAAGAACTTCACAAGAGGTAAGCACTCAAGCCTGAATGGCAGCTTTTAACCCTTCTTTTAACAAGGGACTTGGCTTTCAACAAAACCAGGGAAGTCATACCTTCATGTATGTGAAAGCCACGGAGTCCCTGCTCAGGGGATTCTCCACCGAGAACTTAATTGTCTTTCTTAAGCTGAGCTCAAGGGTAGGAAGCAGTAGACTGCTTTTATATAGCATGGGAAGGCCCATTATGTCTTTTGCTCCTATAATGAGGAACAATAGGGCTGATTTAAAGATGAACACGTAAAGAGCTTAATGAGCAAGCTGTATGCTACATATAACTGCTCAATATCGAAAACATCAAGGAAAAAGTGGTTCTGATTTTTTTTTTTTCCTTGTTTAGAGTTACAAAGATAGGAATGTCACCTTTCTAATGTTTTGATTTGCATCTGAGTTGGTGCTACAACTCAGAAATCACAGCTTCAAGGCACTGCTACTCAGGTAGGAATCTGGTCAGGAAACAAGAGAGTGCTTGGGGTGCAAATGAATCTTGAAACACTTTAGGTCTGTTGTTTTCTTACCCTGCTAAGTAGTGAGGTTGGCACAACTGAAGGAAAGCAAAAGATGGGATTGAGATATATGTGGGTGGAAAGGGAAAGGATATTTTGCATTGATTTTGCCACTGAAGAGAAACTTTGATTACTAAATCTTTATTGATGATTTCAAGAGTATTGAGAACAGTCAGGATCAATCAGTTCTCCATGGAAACTAACACCAGTATAGCAATTCTTTAAATCGGTATGTCAGTTGATACATTCTTTTCAAAAATATTCAACAATTTATTCAGGGAATTTCACAGGCTGATATAGAAATACTTGACTTGCAATTATATGGTGCTTTTGAGGAAACTAGGTGGCACTACTTACACTGATCAGGATAATAGTTATATATTTTTTGTGTGGAGTGTGTTTAGTCTTAAAACTCATACCAAAATATTCTGAAGATTGAGATACAGATCTTAAAAAGATATTCAGACTAGTTCTGTGTCATTTATGTATGATGATTAATGATTCTGCGTGTTAAGTAGACAATTATTTTCCTGTAGTGAAATACCAGTTTGTACTTCTACCGCACCGTTATACACTAGTGGTTTCTTTTCTTTATCTAAGGAACATGTTTGTGTGCTTGGATTTAATTTAGTTGTAGAAATTGTCCTGGTTAAGTGGAAGTCATAGATGTACATGTTTTGCAGAACAGAGAAGTATTTAACCTCTGTAATCTTCAACTACAATGGTGGGAATTTTCCTACTGTACAGAATTCTGAACAACTGAAAATGTCTTATATGATGAACTATACAGTCAAGAGCAGTGCTTTTTGCTGTCTCACTAATGCACTCTCTGAAGCAAAGCAACCCTCTGTAGAAGCCTGACAAGTGCACATACAGCAAGTACCCCACCACTGCAGAAGGCAATTCCGTCACTCATGGGATAAAAATTCTTGATTTAATGCCACTTCTTACCACAGTTACTGTGCATTACTTCTGAGAGACAGTGCAGTGTACCGTAGCCACACCGACAAAGCCAACAGCCCTTCAGTACCCAGATGCCATGGGCAATGCTGCCGCAGTTGCTGTCAATGACAAGGGAGACATTTAGTATATCCCTGACCGCACCACAGAAAATAGCCATCCAGACCATCACACTCACTTCTTCTGATTTTCATTTGGTTGTTTTTACCTTTTCCGCTCATCATGTTCACAGTATCTGCCAGTGAAGTGCTTTAGGCAGGCACAGAAGGTCCCCAGGATACAAGTCCCTCCATTCTGGCAGCAGCGTCTGTTCAGCTTTTTACCTGCAAGACAATATTCCAGAAGTCAACAAGCATCTCAGGGACTCACGTTTTTCTCACTTGTTCTCTCAGGTCTCTCCAGTTCCCAAAGTCTCTTAGGGATATCTAGTTTTATTGTCTTTAGAGACAATAAAATTATATGCCTGTTAGGAGTGTTTGTTCAGCTAAACCCAGTTTGTTTAGTTAAGGATTAGAAACAAGCTACTAGGGATTACAGGATGGTAAAGAAGCAGCGCCTGGCAAATTCTGCAGCAGCAGCATGTGTTCAAGTGAAATATTTCACTTTGACAGATGCAGGTTTCAATCGCACTAAGAAAGGGGACATTTTTACCGGGAAGTGATGCTTATTTTTGAATAAAGAGGTTTTGTTAGTTTATTTTTGAATAAAGAGGTTTTGATGGAGGATGGAATGCTTCCTTTAAGTCTTTCTCAGAGTCCTGGGATTGAGCACGAATCTAAGACTTTATATGTATGGGAGGAAACAGAATACCTTTTTTCCCCCCTGCTTTCAGGCAGCCTAAACCTTTTTTTATAAAATTATCATTTTCATGGTCATAAAACACTGTAAATTTTAATAAATTATCAGAATGTTACAAAATTTCACAGATGCTATTGTAAACCCAAAGAGCCAAACACTTCTTCATTCTTAGTATCCTTTCTTGTTTTTCCATAATACATTTTGCAAATGAGAGATCTTCAGTTCTACCTTAAATTTTTATCACCATTTACTAAGTGGCCATGGGTATAAATCAAATGGGTGGGCACAGAAAACTAACAGGCTGGAATTTTCCAGGACAACAGCTTTATAATAAATTACTATATTATACCTTTTAAAGTAATTTTATGTCATTGTTTACAAAAATAATTTTACCTACTCTGTGTAATTCCGGTGAAAGGTACGAATGACCTGGAACTCTGTTGCTTTCTGCTTTCATAACTTTGGTTCATGCCGCTGAGCGCATTTATAAAGGTCTCTTCGTTCTTGGGCTGCTGCTTTTGTGCCGTGGCATTGGGACTTTTCTCATCTTCTTTATGTTCTTCTTTTTCAGGACCTTGACAAAAAGTGTAAATATGTAAATGTTTGTAGTTTGTAATGAAGAAATGCACACTGTAAATGTAAAAGAAAAACACAGCGGGGAGGGGAGAAACATGAAGTTTCCCTTACCTTTTTCTAAATGAACAGCCTGCCAGACCAGAGTCACAGTGAAAAGAATTCTGGAAAAAATAAAGAAAAAGAGAAAAAAAATCAAACCAGAAATAAATTTGTGCTAAGAAGACACAAAAACTAAAACGAATGGTGAGTGTGTGAACTTTTAAAAGGAATAAGCATCCCTGGCTAGAAAAGGTCCCCCAGCATCTCAAACAAACTTACCTAACATGATTTCTCCAGTACATTTTCTTGCAGCCTGAAATAGCCGCGTGGTCCTCCGGGAGGGCTTGAGCAGAGGGAAGATGTCCAGAGCCCTTTCCTTCGGGCTGTTGCATGCAGCAGTCCTCCCGCCGTAGGCACCGATGGGAAGAGAAAGCGGGACAGACGAAACTTTCCTCTTGCTGTCCAGCTTACAGTCAGGCTCAGTCGCCAGCCGTACCGCTGGCTGAACCCTCGCCGGGCGCCAGGAACATCCCTCCGGGCTGGGACTCCCCGGCCAGCCCCCGATTTACATGCACTGCTGAAGGGTGGAGCAAGGTGGGGGCACCTACTGCTGGGGGGACACTTAAGGGCCCATGAGCACAACAAAAAATCCCAAGGCAGGAAGATCTCAGATCCAGTGTCTTTATTTCTCGAGAGAGAATTTGTACTACAATATACTGCATAGGAAACAAACAAACAAACAAACAAACATTCTACAGAACTACAATAGGTATATCATAAACGGAAGCAGGTATATATAATGAAGGTTTAAAAGCCTCAGCTCTACCTATATGCCTTGTCTTTGCCACGGTTTTCCACCGGGGATCTGCTTTATGAGATGATACGACTTTGCAGCAGAAATCCTTAAAACCTGCTTTAGAAATTTCTACTAAAAATACTGGAAAAAGCAGTGTAAGGTCCTTGAGGGAGGAGTGTGGTCTCACCAGAGCTGTTAACAACTGTTTGAAACATTTCTGAAAATTTTTACTGTTAGTAAAGTTAGGCCCATTAGTGGGTATTCCTGGTCTGAGTTTATGCACTGTCAGCAGATAATGAGATACAATTTACCAAGTGTACTGAAATGGGCTAGGACCACTCGCACGGCTTTGCTATGGCTCAGTATCATGAGAAAAAAGACATCTGGGCAGTGCTAAAAAAGCAGCTCTGGGCAGGCTTTTCTCATCACATTCCCACATTGTGTACCACCGAGTGCACATGGTCTTTGCTTAAGTTGGGGCAAGAAACTGCGGCAATAGAACTTGTTTTGTTATGGAGGGTCATGTAGAAGGGGGATGTTTTCACTGTGCCATTGCAAACCAAGCTTGTACAAATTTCTCCTTGGCTAGATACAAGATCACATCAGAAGCATGGGTCAGACCTTCACTGAAGAGATGGCTGCACTGACTAAAGACATTATTATCACTTGTTTGTAAGTTCCTGTGGCTGTCACTTTTTGGATTTGCCCCATCTGAACTAATGGTTTGGAAGCTATGATAATTTCTCATCCAGTTTGGTACAAAGGCTGGCTTAATTTACAAAGATAACTGCCCTAATTAAAGTCAACCCTCTTGGCACTAAAGGAGATGGAGAGTGTTTTGAAGATATGTTCTCTTACACAGATGTACACAGCATGGGTAACAAGCAAGAGAAGTTGGAAACTATTGTGAAATTAGAAAACTATGGTGTAATTGCTGTAATGGAAACACTAGGAAAAGTCATACAGCTGGAGCACTGAAATCAAGAACTACAAGCTATTCAGAAGCTCTTTATCTCCAAATTGGAGACATCTGGATTTGATGGAAGGACAGTTCAATGGATAAGGAAGGTTTAGATTAGCTATTAGGAAGATATTCTTTATGGTGAGGTTGTGGAGGCACAGGTATGGATTGCCCAGAGAAGTTGTGAGTTACCTGTCCCTGGTGTTGTTCAAGGATAGGCTGGATGAGGCACTTAGCAACATGATCTAGTGGAAGGTGTCCCTGACTATGGCAGGGAGGTTGGAACTCAACAATCTTTGGGGTCCCTTCCAGCTGCAGCACGTTCTGTGATTCTATGATGACACATTCTTTTATGTCTCCTGTGGGTACACTGATCTTCAACAAGAGGACAGCAGAGCATTGCTGAAGATTTAAAATAGATGTTTCTGCAGGGAATGCTGACAGGGAGTGCTCTGCAGGGCTACACCAATCTCAGAGCATAAGGCATTTCCAATACTGCTACAATTACTGGCTCCAATTGTTCTAAACTCAACCATTTTCTTGTAGATACAGGCTTATCTTGTAGATACCCTTTAGCTTCATGGCATCTTATTTCATGGTGTGCTTTATGTTTGTTACTAACTTAAATGGATTTAGATGAAGCTATATTCTTGTTCCAGACTTGTATTGAAGTACCATGACTTTTAGAATTGGGAGTCTGTGATATACATTTGTGTGCAATTCTGCAAAATCAGCATCAGAACTTTTATCCTCACATTTGTAGGTAAGACGGGTCACAGAAAGCATGTTATGATAAAAATCATAACATGTTAATTCCGGAAGGGATTTTGGTTTTCCTATCTTAAACAGAAGCAATATTGAAGAGACAGATTGCTCTCACCATTATGCTGTCTGCCTCTACTTGCTGTGATTGACAAGGACTTCTAAACATGTTAAAGTTTAGGTGCTTGCTTAAAACCTACCATATTTTAAAGTATCATCATATCAACAGATACTGTTCTGAATTAGGACTATAAAATGTTTCACACAAATAAAGGAGGTGTCATTTTTTCATGTATTCAGAAAAGGTATATATTATCCACATTTGAAAATGTACTTCTGGAAAATACTTACAATTTGAACAGATCTTGTTTTCATTTGACTTCTCTAACTGGATAATGGTGTTAATATTTTGACTTTAAAAAGCAAACCTATAGTTACATTTGTTCTAGGGTTTCTTTGTTAGTACATTGGGAAAAAAAAATAGTTTTCAGTTAGGTCTAACTGGTAGTATCACTTTAAGTTACAATATTCAGATACTTAAATGCTGTCATTTACTATTTAGCTTCTTGTCTTCCCTTTCCATAGATGGAAGGCAGAAAAAAACATAAACAGGGATAAGTAAACAAAGGAACATCATATAGGGCTTTTTTTTTTTTTTTTTAAATTAAAATGCAGTATCAACTTAGTTCTCCTGGAGAGATTTTGGGCGCCAAATTCCCAGCCTTATACTAGAGGTAACATTCAAAATGCAGCTGCTGGTGAAGAAATATTGATCAATTTTCACACCCTGTGCCATTTGCTTAAGATCAGAAGTCATCCCTGTAACTGCAAGAGCTAACAACATGGGAGAACTGTAAAGCAGTTGGTAAACATTTCTTGCTTTTGATACTTTGTTTCTTCCTTCTCCCTATAGCCTCACCATCGAGGCACGCATAGGAATGAGGACAGAGAAAACTGCTCAGATGCTGCTGTTGCTTGACTGCACCAGCCGTGAGATTGGTGTGACACTGCAGAAAAATGCTGCTGTTTGTTGTTGACAGAATCTGCCAGAGAGTGATTGCTTCTGCTTAGGGATTTGTGAGGGACGGCAGTAAGGGTAGACACACTCCTTTTATCAGCTTCAAGTAAGATAAGAGTGGAGCCAACCAAAGCTCGGGTCCTGAGCGTTTCAATCAAGCCCTGCATACACAGGAGATGGCTAACCATTAATTAGGGGTGTTCAGCACAGTTAGTTCTGACAACAGATCGGGCAGCCTGCATGGGTGCGTGCGGTAGGAAAATGTGGTGCTACTTCATTGGTGTACAGTATTCCTCTTGTGCTCATGCCAGGAGCTGTAGGTCTGTGGCCTGCATCTTCTGGCACTCTCCCAAAATGTAAGTGAACCACTACACTGGGAGCTGAAGTGTGGGTAATACATGCTGGATTTTGGTATAATAGTGTTTCATACCAGCTGTATTGCTGTGTAGATACTCTGTATTTCTGAAAACTTTGGGATAAATAGATGCCTAAAGACTGGAGGTAGCATTGGAACAGTCAGAAGTAAGGATGAAGAAAATGTGAGTGTCTCTGCTTTCCTGGGAGCACTTTGAAAACCTGCTCAGAGTCTGCCCAACTCTGGTCAGTGCAGCCAAAATATCTGCTGACTGGAAATTTTTGGATTCCAAAATTCCAGTTTTGGGTTAGGATTAGTTCTCTAACCACATTGGGCAATGTTAAATCATCTGTGCAGGATATTACGGAAAATAATGAAAACCAATTAAACTCCATGCACATTTATTGAAGTATTGGAATTATAGACTTCCGTGAAGCAAAACTCTCAGTCAGGGTGACGTACAGTCCTTTGAAGAAAGGGCAGACCCTTGGCAACCTAGACTGGGATGTCTCAGAGTGTGTTTAACTCATTAAATGTTGGAAAGACCTAATACTAGCCAGCCTGAGAGTTATTTGTTTATTTTTTTTAATGATCTTTGGCTTGCTACTAAGGCTTTTGACATCTACCATATATATATATATATATATATATATATATATATATATATATATATATATATATATATATATATATATATAAAATTTTCCTCTTCTAAAGGCTATGTAAAATTTCAACACAGTTGAACTGAACGAATTTTACAATATCACAGAACTTTCTTAATAAAGGCTGGTCAGACCAGCTCTTACTACTGTCATGAATTTCTTATAGGATCATGTAGAGGTTGCTGTTGTTGCCTCTGCATTTCTGTGTATGCATGCACAGTGTGAATGAACAGTATAAATTACCCAAACAGCTTTTTTCACTCCATGTTAAGAATGGCTTAGTTGGAATTGGCCACTAATTGACTTGAGAAAGTAATATGCAGGAAAGTTAGATAATCCATACTGTGACTGGCACCACTTAACTAGTGCCACAGGTCTGTGATGAACTTAAGCAGGATAAATGGCTGCTGCTGCTAAAAGGGTGAGCCCCACTTTGTCTTACACTATGGGCTGTTTGTACTGCCTCCCTCATGCCATCACTGCTGTTTGTGCAGCCATGAATGAGCTGAAGTCAGGAGTTTATCTGAAGGAAAACTCAACTCTGGGAAAAAAAAAAAAGAAAAAAAAGTTTTCTGCTGGATTTGTTCCCTGATGTGATTTGCCTGATGAACACGTGGACTGGCAGAAACAGAAGGCAGGGAGAAGCAGCTATTGCTGTGTGACAAGCAGCCCTTTTCTGTAGCTGTGCTGATTTATAGCAGCTTAAATTGACTATGGAATGTGTAAATAGATTTCAGTTCCTATATTTAAATTGTTCTTTCCTTCTCTAGGAAATAAATCATAGGTAATATATCCACTGATACCATGCTGCCTTCAATACTCTCATCCTATTAGCATTATATACAGAGGAGTAGAGCAGTCATCCCACGTTTCTTTGACAACATATGGATGAAGTTTAGTACAAATGAGATGGGAGCAATATTACCAAATGAAAGGAAACATCTACAGCTCTTCCTTGGAAAGGGAACCTTATACAGATTTCATGCAAAGATGTAATGCAATGTCACAGATTGACACTAAATTTATGGAATAAATCAAGTCTCAGAGCATTATGTAGCTTTTCCTTCCTTTGAGTCCAATGGTTAGTCATTTAAAAACACAATATGATTTTGTAAAGATTTTGTAATGAAAATAAATCTTGTTCATGTGTTCTGTGTAGAGAAAAAAAAAAAATAAAAGAAAATTTGCCAGTACACGTGGGGAGAGATTTAGAAGATCTGAGTTGTCCTCCTCAAAGGGAGAAGTTCTTTGGCAAATAAATCAACACCAACACTACGATACTGGAGACTGTTTGATGAGATGGTGCTTTTAGCCATCACAGGCTCTTCAGAGAAACAGAGTTTTTTTGTTGAATTCGTAGTGTTGTGCTCTAATTTCTGGCTGAGTACAATTCTCTCCTATATGCTGTCTGGTGCGTATCTCTTCTTGTTATCCGTTCAGGAGAATGTCTCAATATTTCAGTTTAAGAATGGGCTCTTTCTGTCTGACTTACAAGTCTTGTGGTATCTTGTTATGAGGCCATGTAGGGATACAGTTATTAGTGCAATCATGCACTTAAGCTATATTTATCTTGCAAAATTACCTGAAAATCTATCTTTATCATAGACAAAATACAATTGCTTAAGTTTAATGGCATATTTGACCTGGGTCTGCAGTCTTGTTTGGTGCTGTCAGCTGAAACTAGAGTGAAATTTTTACCTAGTGAATTGATTTACCCCAGAAAGTAAAGACAGAAACAATTTGAAGGTTGAGTATCAGTCAGTTTTCTCCCACTGTTTTCACTTGGAAGTATTTCCCTGTGGCTTAGCCTGCTGTTAACAGTGTTGCAGTAGGATATAACCCCAGAAAGCTTTCTGGGTTTATGGAGCAAGATACAAACTATGAATTTCATGGCAGCCTTGAAAGAATCCCTGAGGAAGTAGTGATCCCATAGCCTAATTCAGGGATGGAGATGCACCTCCCAGGCAGCCAATAGAAATCCCTGCATAGGTCTTGCATTTGTTCTTTAAACTAGTCAAATATGCTGGCATTTCTTTAAGATGAAGCTAACATTAAAGCTGAAACAATGTTAGACAGCTAATTTGCAAGTCAAGCATACACTGAGATTTGCATTAGCATTAGTGGCATTTGAGCTCTTATGGAGATTAATCAATTCGTTTATCTGGAATAAACCGATCTATCTCTCTCTTTTTTTTTTTTTTTTTTTTTTTTTTTTCCCCTGAGCCAGTTTTCTGGCTTACGAATTGAAGCATCTCAGCAAGAGATCCAGTGAGGAAATGGGGGATGAAGGAACAAGTGGCTGAGAGCTAGACATTGAAGGAAGGAGGTGGGCAGGACATATTTTCAGGTGTTATAAACTATCAGATTAGTCTAAAAAAATCCCCAGTGCCTTGCTTCATCCTTCTTTTTCCCTCTTTCTTGAATTCAAATCCAAAGTAGAAAACACCTTGTATGCATAGAGATACAAAAGCCACCTTGCATAAATGGGTATTGCTGATGTGATATGTGTAAGGAACAGGTGTGACAATTCTTGGACTTAGCCTTGTAACCAGGGCTAGCAGGCAAAAATGAGAGCTTCAGCAGTTACTTTAATCTATGATAACAGCACCTGAATGTTAGTGTCAATTTAAATGGAAACAAACCACTATATCATAATCCGTATGATATATGGAAGGCCAGCCCTTCCTTTTGTCTCCAGTCTATTGCTACACTCGAGAGATCCTGTCCTTTTGTGCTAGCTCTGGGTTCCAGCTTGGCCTTGGCCCAACAATCCAAAATGTGCTCTGCGTGACACTGTTTGCAGATGGCTCATGCTTGAAGTGAGAGGTGTGTGTTGAAGCTGAACTTCTGCCACTACAATGGCTTCATTTCTGCTCCATAATAGCTGAGGAACTGCAGGAATTGAACTGGAGCTGTGGAGGCCAACATCTCTAAACCCCATTTGTATGCAGCAGGCAGAGTACATATATAATATGTTTGGGAAAGTCTGCAAACCCAAATTTTAATATCTTCATCCAGGCATTCAGAATGGGCTCCTGTCTCGAAGTGCAATTTCAAAAGTTTCTAGGCTGTGGGTGTTAGGCACAGTCTGCAAACTGCTTCTGAGAACAAAAAAAATCCTATGGTAAAGAAAAAGCTATAAACCCCATGAGTGAAACCTAGAATATAAGGGCTGTTTTAAGGAATTAGATTATACATGGAGCTCCAAAAGGAAACAAGCTCTCTCTCTTTCAGCAATTGTTGACTCCAGCATGCCGGAGGACTCTATATTGGCAGTGGGATCAGTGTGGGAGAAAGCAAATACAAATGTGGGATCTGCTCAGATAGAGTCATGCTCTTAAGCATGGAGCACATCTCAACTACTGTTGGCTTGAGGATTAGTCTTCTGGCATCACTTTTCCCTTTTGGTTTGGGGAGAGTAATTACAGATTAAAAAAAAAAGTGAATGGTGTTCTCTCCATATGGTGAGAGAAAACAGCTATGAGTAACGTAACTAAGACAAACTCTGCCTGATGGCATTTGTTGGTTGAGTAAGGATAGATGGATGGTGAAAACCCAATTTTCTAGGTACTCTTCAGGTTAGGAACGTAAGATTGCCACTGTAAGCAGTCACTCTACCACAGAAACCAATGTTTTTGGCATGAACATTGTTAATACGATTCTCTGAAGACTGTAGGGTAGAAAAAGTCTGAGTCACCTAACATTGGTATATTGTGAACAGTTATGTTAATAATGTGATTGCTATAACATTAAACATTCTGAGGAGGTATTTCTTTAACCCAGGCATGGTAAATTAAGAAAACACAACTACTCTTGGTAATGAGGACTATAAAAGGCACAAGACAGGAAGCCCGCTGCAGTTTTACACTGTGATGTACACATATATTAGTGCAATTTTTTTTTTTTTTTCACACAGAAAAGCTGATTTTTATGAGCTCTCTGACTTACTTTTCCTCTCATAAACCCTGTCTCCTCAGCTGTCCTGCCAGATCAACATAGTCATCATTCACAGCAGAGTAAAGTTTCCAATTACATAATTTAAATTTGGTCCTTTTACAGGTCAAGCACAGAGGGCAGCACAAAAAATTTGAATTGACATGACTGTATTTAAAGGAATTCTTAGTCCATGTGCTCAGCTTGTTTGCTGAATGACTGAAGAGGAAAACACGACTACAGGAAATATGGTAACTTTCCAGTAGTGTTCACCTTAATCATCTTTATGGTTAAAACAAACAAACAAAAAAAAATTAAACATTGAGCCAGTTTAATAGATTACTTCAGTGTCCTGAGTCTCCAAGAGACATAGAGTCCTGAAATGAGAACTCAGAGAACTCAGTGTGTGTGCAGATAATGTAGTTTTGTGTGTCTGAAAATGAAAAAGAAATACCTGGGGAATTCTAGTGAGCAATAAAGTTTATCTTAGGCAATGACAGCTAGAAAGTATCTGCAAATTTGGGATGACTTGACAGTTTGAGTTGAGTGTGTGTTTAACATTTATGGTGAACCTTGGTCTGGCTTAATTCATTTCAACTGGTGCATAATGGTTGCTCTGGGAAGCGTTATGAATTTCATTTTAAAGTGAAAATCAAAATTTTCTCTGTTAAATCTTCCTGTGTTTTCAGAGACACAGGAAGATTTCCGGGAGGCTGTGGCAGTTCATCATTTGGAAAACTGCCCTTTATTTCTGCACATAAAAATTGACAAGACAAAAAAGGCTTTCTTTTTTTAGTAAATTGTGCTGATATTTATCTAGTGATATAAAATCTCTTTCTTGGCCCTTTCTCTGGTTATGTGTTAATTTGTAATAGATTAAATCTATTCAGTGGAACAGATTCTGCTCACAAGAGTAAAGTCACAAGCACTTGTGGGAGAGAAACACAATCCCTGATGTAGGTGAAGGAATCATATCATCATGATACACCCTCTGATATATGAAAGTGTTGTATTAGCTGGAGCTAATCTCACTGAAGCACTCCTGCCCACCAATTCCACACTGATAGATCTGTACTTGCATACATGTGTCTTGTGTGCTGTTGTCAAAATTATGGCTGCCTTCTATAAACTACTGCAAAACATTTGGCAAGAGAATTAGCAAATTAGATGCAGAGCTACATTAACAAATCTTTAGTCTAGCACTGCTTTCTGGGTCCTTTTAGCACCGCATCTGATCCAGTGCCTATATATTCATGCCTGACCTTGAGTGATTACGTCATGATAATTTTTATGTGTCTTGTCTTCACTGTCATTTTATTCTGGGGGATCTCTCTCCAGTTTTGCTTGTGTTTTCCCTAAAAATACCACAGCTGAGTACATAGATGCCTGCTGAGGTGAAGCCACATTGCTATGTTAACTATTTAGGCACTGGCTGGAGTTTTTCATTTTTCTGGGTGAAATCCTGAAGATAGGCCATTCCTCTTCTTTTGCCCTGTGTTAGGATTGGAGGCTAGTGTGTCTTCCTGCACACACTAAGGATCAAAGTGAGTAGTTTTGCTTTTTTTAACCCCTTCCTACACTGACTGTGCTGGCAGATTGGTCAACATTTATCACAGAGGCTGAAGGTTCATCAGGATGTCCTGAGGTCAACCTCTCAGCAGTCAATATAGTTTGCATTTTACATTTCTGCTGGGCATTACCACTTCTTCAGTTTGGCTGCTGTCAGCCAGGGCCCTGTCATTATCTAGGACCCTGTTGGTATAGATGCAGCCAGCTGTTGACAAGTAAGAAATTCTCTGCTCTATAAATGCTTATAGATCACTAGGTACTCAGAGCAACACCTAGCATCATGGTTTTAAGATGACAAGAGAGAATAATGTAAATAAATAGCTACTTTTCTAAACAATGATCTACCTGCTGATCCCAGTTCTTGATCTTCAGTTGTCTTGTTTTTCTTTCTCTTGGACTGAGTTCTCTCTATTCTCTCCCTCCAAAACTTGCCCCAGAGTGAACATTTTAGTGTAGCGGTGTGTATCCCTCACAGGCTTGTGCATGGGAAGATGCTGGTGAGTGCCTGTGCTTGCTGTCCTTCAGGCTGTGCAGAGGAGCACAGCCAAGCAGGGATCAGCAGAAGGTCTCAGAAGTGTACAGAGTTACTCTGTACAAAGTCAGTCCAGCTCTTCATTAGTGACTGAGAGTTTTGCAGCATTAGGAGCTTTGGGGAAGCATCTACAACCTTCTGCAGATCAAAGGACCAGAACAATATCTCGTTTTATATGAAACAGCTCTTTCAATGAGCCATGCGACTTCTGTTCCCCTACGTCCACTTTGTCACATTCCTGCTAACAAGAGACTTTTATATATATTTATGCTAACAAGACAAAAAGTAATTTGAGAGATTTGGTTTCACAGGGTTCCCCTTTACAGACTTTGAATATCTCCCTTCTCCAGCTATGAAATGCCTCTCTGTGCATAAGCTGACATCTCAGGAGGTCTCAGTCTAGCAATGCCTAGTACTAGGTAGCAATATTAGGCAAAACCCATCATCTAATGAAGAAATTACACTTAAAAAAAAAAAATAATGAATCATAGGGACTACTGGATTACTTCAGTGATACACAGAAAGAAAAGGGAAAATAATATATATTTCAAGGTGACAAAACCTGAAGTTTGTATGCTATGCTACTATATACACTGCATATAGTTAATTTGCCTGTTTTGTGTGAGTGATGCTTGAGGCTCAGACGACACAAGGCAATGCCAGTGGGTGTGGCATTAATGCTGCAGGCTTGCTTTTGCCACAGGATTCCACTATGCTTCAGTACAGTTCTGAGAAGCTAGGTTTGCAGGCCAGAGATCAGTGAAATCGTGAGCAGGAACTTCCTTGTTTCTATTCAACTTCATGTCTTGGAGAGAGTGACTTGTCTGTGAATTTTTTAGTGAAAAGAGTGAGGTAGATTGACAAAAGATTTTGGAACAGTTAATTTTCCAGTCTGATCACTTTCTCCCCTCTGGTTTACAATACAGATTCCCAAACACTTTGGTAGCCTGAGAGGAAGGTGAAGCATGCGGTGGAGATTGGAGGAAGGAGGAGAGGAAATGGGAATATTCATCTTTGTTATTGTTCCTGAAAGGGAAAATGAACCTCTAGTGGGGAGTAAGAGACAGAAAAATCACAACCAATTTGAAAACAGTCTGTTGCCAAAAATTCAAGTAAAGGTTTTGTTTTTTTAAAAACAGGGTCCTGCTGTCAATATAGCTTATTTTCTCTAAAGTTTTCATTCTGTGAGAAGTCATGTCCATTCCCAAGTGTCCATTTAACAAAAAGAAAACTCATCTTTGAAGGGAAAGATAAAAAACAAAATGCTCTGTGTTTATGACTGGTAGAATTTCTGGGCTTGCATAGAGGTATCTTTGGGCAGCCATTCCAAGAGTCTGACAATAAACATGCAGTCTGTAACTATGGTTGTTTGGAAAGGTGACAAATTGGAGAGAGCTTGTTTTCTAAATGAGATGCTGTGGAAATGTGTTGTTTTGACAGAGTATTGTTCAGGAAGAAGGACTCACCCTCAATAAAAGGAAAATAACCTGACAGTTGAAGTTCTCAGTTGGGATTTGTGAGGCCTAGGTTTGAATTCTTACTTTTTCTGATTTAGTCTAAGGAATGGACTCAGACTTTTCTAAAATCTAGTTTTAGTGACCTCTTTAATTTAAAGACTATCAGCTATTTCAAAACCTGTTTCTGTTTTCCTCTGTATTTTTTTTTCCAGATTTTTTTTCCATTTTACAATAATAATAGTAATTTTAAAAAGGAAGTAAATTGTTGGCTTTGTCCTGATGCAAGACAGGAACATGTTTTAAGTCTCAACATTTGCAGGACAGAGAATCAATTTTCTGCCCAGCTCTGTCTGGAATATAATTATGGCAATTTTAATATCTTTAATTCTTTTTATTGATCCTGTTATTGACCTGTGTCTACTTGTTACTGTGTAAATACTGGCAAAGAAACTGGTAAAAATGAACAGTTACCAGGTGGCATCAATTAATTTTTAAAATTTTTCAGGATGGAGGAGGAAAAAATGTTTTTTTTAGTGAAAATCCAAACCTTTCCTGTCCTCTTCAGTGTAATCTTCAATCTCCAGTGTAATTGTACCCTTTCTTAGTTGCAAGTACATTTTAACTCTACTCTCAGATTCACAATGGTGTCTAAAATTGTCTGTCATGGCCGAAAGAGTGAGAACTGGGGACATCATACAGAAAAAAAAAAAAAAATTCTATGTCCATTTTGAAATCATAGTATAGGGGAAAAAAGCCAGTAAAGGACACTGCACTGACTGCAGTGATTCCTATAGTGAGGTTTTTTGTTTGTTTGTTTGTTTGTTTGTTTTTTTCCAAATATTACAACAGAATTAACTGTTTTGCTGAAAGGCTGCAGAAATCAGGGGTGGAAAATAGAAAGGATATCCTCACTATGACTGTGAGTTTACACCAGATATAAGCTCTTGACTGCATCTGGACTATTTCTGAGCTTCCTCATTTCAGATGTCAGAGCATGTCTTGTATCCAGGCCATACACACCACAGTCCTTGGATTCCACCTGTTTAAGTATGCTTTGCGCATAGTTAAATGGGTTAAGGGTAGATTGTCTTTGTCAAGCAGCTTGGCAGATTGCTTCTCTTGCATGGTCAACACATGGAAAAATTTCTATGCCTATGTATGCAGTCATACAGACTGGCAGAAATGCACAGCTCAGCTTTTTTTATGAGATAGTCAAAGCCAGCTCTTCCCACAAAAACTACCACTGAACTGTTGGTTTTGAGCAGGATTATTTTTTATTAATTTTATTCTACTAGAATTCCCTCATGCAGGCAAAATGTATTATCTCTTTAATAACTTACAAGCCAACCTGTTTGTTTTCGTGATGGAAGTGAATGGCTTTGATACAAGCAGTGTGTTGCAATTACAAATGAATTAAACAAGTGAAGGCTAAATCATATCCAGGGACAAATCTTCAGAAGAGGTCTTTTTGTTTGTTGCTCTGAGCTTTTGTTGCTACTGCCAGTACTTTCTTCTGATTCCCATGCGCAGATGTAGGAAGGTGGAGGGAGGCAACTGCAGTGCAACATCGTATTTAAAGGATGTGCAGTTCTATCGTGTACTTGGTATGCATTAAGATGGCCAGGACTGTGCCCTCTGCATCTGGCCTTGGAGTTGTATTAGGCGGTGCTTTTGGGGAAAGCCAAGACCAATGCCTCAGCTGCGGGTAGTGGGACAGTCACGGGTCACAGCTCTAACGTGTGTCTGTAGTCAGTACAGGTCCAGCCTTCACTCACTGTACCAGGCAGGACACGGCAAATAGTAAAAACCAAAAAAAGGCTCTGAAATTTTGTGGTTAGAAATGTGGTTTTTCTGAGACCATGTGACAAAATGTAAGATAAAATAATAATGAAAACCAATGAAGCCTTCAGAGGAAACAAGGGATTAGGTTTGGTTGGAAGTTTAATAAAAGAAAGGCTAAAAGTAAAGCCTACAGACAATGAAATTAAATTTAATCTGTTTGCCTCTTTGCAGGACCTCTGGACTAGAGTGTAACCTCTGTTAACACCATGTTACTTTTCAAGGATGCAATTTTAAAATTAACCCTTGTTACTTATTTTGTTTATTTTACAAATATATTTTCCATTCTTTGCTCCCACTATGAAAAATTTGTGAGTTGTGCAGTTTGGTGTTTTTGCACATATGTTGTATTAGTTTTGTCATTATGGACAGTAAAAAGAAATTTTTGAAATCCAGATTCAGCTTACTTTTGCATTTAGATATTTGGAAAAGAGTGGGAGAGAAGAAAAAGGGCTTTCTTTAGGTTAGTTTTGTTTGTTTGTTTGTTTGTTTACATTTTGAAATTGTTGTTGGGACAAACCAAAACATGACAAATATAATGAAGAGAGGGGTAGGTAGAAAATTTAAGTATCTTAGAAATTTGAAAGGTTAAGTTTGAACACAGTAATGTAACTTTACCTTCACATTGTACAGATTACTTGGATATGTCCAGTGATATTTTGAGCCTGGTTTGTCCCACCAAACTTTATCCATAGAACTTGTCTTTTATAGTACTAATTTTCACACTCAATTTAAAAACCTGAATTCAGCAGGTTGTCTGATTCTGCACCCATGCAGCTCAATACAGACAATGACTTATAAAGCATTTTGCTCTAAGCAATGCTTTTTCTGAAAGTAGGAGCACCAAAATCTTCAGAGTTGATTAATAGTCTCTTCTTTTCCTGAGTTCAAATTAAATAGATATAAAATGCACACGGCCTTGGATATCTTAGTACATTTTGTGAAGCAGAGGCAGGGTCACATGAAAATATTACCTTATGGAATTGAAAATATCTCTTTTTTTCCATTGGAGGGCAGTGGACTTAATAATCTCTACATAAACAGAACAAGTATCTGTTCAATTACTGTGAAAGGGCTACCATGTGAATACTTACTTCAAGGCTTTCAGGACATTCCCACATCTTGGTGTGGGAAATTACTGTAAAAAATGTAACCACACTGAGTATAAAATGTGTGGGATGTGCTGATCAATCTATGTGAGGAGTGGAAAGTATAAGGAACAGAATTTCCCTACATCACACACAAATAAAAGAAAATGGATTTGAGGATATCCTGGATTTCCATAACTCATGGAATCCTGTCAATGCTTTGTCTCCAGCTGAGGTAACTATTAAGTATTGAACAAAAAGCTTGATGACTGTGACATCAGTTTATCCCTTCACAGACAAAGGTTCTCTTTGAATGTCTCTTGCATCCAATATCCCCTCAGCAGCTCACCTGTTGGGGCTATGAAGGTAGCTCCTGCCAGAGCCAGAGCTAATGCCCTGGCTAGTGACATGCTTAAAATTTCCTTGGTGCATGAAAAACTTAAATGGATTTCCGTAAATATTTGTGTAAAAAAAATCTGTGCTAACAATGAAAAAAACAAAAAACCCCACAAACAAACAAACAAACAAACCCCAAAACCACCCCAAACCAACCAACGAACCAAAAAACCCCCCCAAAACACCCCCCCCCCCAAAAAAAACCCACGAAAACAAAACAACAACAACAACCCAAAACACCAAAACCCAAAAACCAACCCAAAAATAAACCACTGGGTCTGAGATATGCCAGGGCTGGAAGAAGCAGAAGCTGTAGTAACAATATTTAAAGCTGCAGAAAAGTGAAATGTCTGTTTTCAAATTTTCTTTCTAGCCAGTGTTAGGCCATGATTGGGTTCTTTCTATTTCTGTGGGAATAGGATGAGACATTGAACAACTGTGAGACCAAAGGGTGAATAACTGTCTGTTCAAAATAATTGAGGATGATGAGGGACTTCCAATACTCTTCATCTTTATTTGCTCTTTTAAGTGACACAGCTTGAGAGTGCTTTCCTATCTTGACTCTGTTAGTGTCTCATGAGCTGTTGGCTTCAACATACTGTGTTGAACATGCACAATCTGTGGGACTTTTGTGCTCCTTTCATGACATTTTATTGATAAGAGTTATACCAGAATTTTGAACAGTAAGTGACTGGAGACATGTATTCCAGCCCAAGGCAATTTAAGCTCATGTCTCCTAGATCTGGTGAGAATCACCTTAACGCCTAACTAAACTCATAGCAGGGTGGATTATACTTGTAACCAATCCTTTGAAGCTATGTTCCTATGTATCAAAAAGCCCTATGAGCTATTAAGAACTGGAAGGATTAGTCTGTAGTCCTTGTGTGGTGACAAATGTAAGTATTTTTATCACAACTGTCTCTATGTAAATCAGGAAGAAATCTATAAATGAATACAGGCAACCCAGACCTCTGCTTTGAAAATGAGTGCACTTAGCACCAGAGTAAATCAAAAGTATAACTTCCTAGTTTCTCTCTCATCCAATGAGCTTGTGTTCTGGCACAGCTTCAGCAGCTGCAGTAAAGGATGCCCCTACTGATAACCTCTAACATGGTGCTTACAGCCCTCAGCTTGGGAATGAGAGAGAGGGACATGGGTTGCTCAGCTAAGAAACAGATTTTTCATTTCTCGATGAGCAGCAGTTTGTATAAAGAAAGATCAGGATAATAAAATCATTTAAATGCAATCAGCTGAGGAGGTATGATGACTCGATTCCCTGAAGAATGTTGTGCATTTTTGTTGGATGTGCGCGCCAGTGTACCAGAAAGAGAGGGAGAACCTCATTTTGACACAGATCTAGGCAATGTTTGCCTATGAATAATGACAAGGAAGTCAAGAACAGGTAGTCTACATTTTGAATTATAGCTCTTCTTTACACCTGTTTGATTTTTCAGAAGCACTATCTAATACCCAGGATGGATTATCTACAATTTCATTGTGGATAAATCTTTGTAGAAAGGAGTCTGTCTTCAGCTGGAGAGGCTAGCCATTTTTAACTAAAGTCTCTCGTGGTCTCAGCTCACTTGACTAACTTCTGAAGAAATGATTTAATTTCAAGCAGAGGTAAATACGTGGAATTACCCTTCCATTACCCGTGCACCTGATGAAACCTAGCCGGTACAAAAATACTTTTATCCTAATGATCAAAATGGATGGAAATACAGAATGAATTATTATTTTCACTCCTCGAAGAGGCTGGCTGAATCATACTGACATAACAGTACCAGTGGAAGCAGGTATTTGAGAGTGAATTTTTCACTAGTGGCCAGAGTGAAATAAAATTCTGCAGTAAGACTTTAATATGGCTTCATACAACATTTTTTAGAAAGTCTAAGAACAGATCAGGTATTACTGTAAATCTGGAATGTTCTTTCTGTATTGAATTCTGACACACACTCTGGGCTTAGTAAAACAGCACAAAATGTGTTGCTCTTTAATTCTGTACAAATTTTGCTGCTGAGGCAGACAATAGGTGCATCCACCTTCCGCTTCCCCCAGGCCTAAGCTGTGTGAATGACCTTAGGGAAAAACAAAAACAAACACAAACAAACAAACAAACAACCAACCAAACCAAACCAAAACAAAAAAACCCAAAAAACCCCAATCCCCAAACCAAAACACATCAATGGGTTCGTACCAGCCTCAGTAGGAGGGGTGTAGCATCTTCACACTGGGGTTGTCACTGCACGAGCTAATGCCTGGTGAATCCTAATTCCTTTATGTAGGTAGCTACCCAGTAGAAGTCTGCAGTCCTTGAGAAAACCTTGCTGCAGAGAAAAAATGTATGAGATATCTCAGCAAGATAATTAAACTGACCCAAACTTTAAAGTTGCAATTATTTTGGTGAAGGTTGTGATCACCCTATATAAATCCTTATGTACTTTTCACTTACAGTGCAGTTAAAATATTCAAATTATGGAATTGTTCAGGAATAATTATAAACACTTTTTTACTGCTATAATCTACTTTATGTTATTGGTACAGATTTAGTGTACCAGATTAGGTAACACATAAATATTAACAATGTAGGTAATATGGCACCTCTCTCAAAATCGGAGGATAAATTCTAATGACTTTCATGAGAAAGATTCATTTTTTGGAAAGGCTGAACCAATCCATAGAGAGGTATTTAGAGTGCTATAACTTGCAAAATCTCAGCATATATATTTTTTTCTCATTCTGAAGCAAAGGGTGAAAGGGGGGGGAAGCTTTCACTCCACTTACAAAAAATGTCAAGCAAACAATTTATGTTAAGTCTTTACACCAGCATCAGCAGCTCAAGATGATCACAGTCTTTTCGAAGAGACAATAAACTAATGAGATGGAAGTATTATCTGTAGGTGGATTCTGGGAAAAGTGCCACTCATCAACAAAACCCCTGAGACCCAAAAATAATAATAATAATTAAAAAACCCCAACAAATCAGACAAAACCCCAACCAAATAAAAAAAGGTAACTGCCCAGTTGAAAGAAAGATAACATGTTATTACATCAGCATATTATTCAGTTACAATGAAAAATTCAAAATTATGAAGCCAGTTGCCAAGATTTTGCAGAGAGCGAGTTAATTTTAAACATATGGGGAAAAAACAGACTTTGTCACAAAATATGTTGTGAGCTTGCAGCCTGGAACCAGCTCCTGCTGTGCACAGCAGGAATTTCCCCTGCAAACTAGAGCATATACTCACAAGACACTAAAGAGGATCAGAATTCCTCCTGATCCCTCCTTGAGGAAAACTTATTACCTCTGGCTTTGTCAAGAGGATATAGATCTATCCTGAAATAGGATTGAGAAAAACATTTATAAACAACAAGATACACATAGATTCAGTATTAAAGTTGCTTCTCCTGAGTTTTGCTAGCAAAAAAATTCACCCAAGCAATTTAAGTGAGGACAAATCAAAACATTCAAAGTTCTGTAAAGTCCTTCCTTCCTTCCTTCCTGCCTGCCTACCTGCCTGCCATAAATACTGCTGATACAGAGGTTTTCTGCAGAAATGTTGAAAAATCTACCATAGGTATAATCATATCTGCAAAATACCTTTTCTTTCCCCTTCAGAATCAGCAAAATCCATACTTATATTTTCAGCTACCTCGGAGGGAGATAAACCAGTAGAGTATGCATGTCATGGCTAGAGTTGCAGTGAAAAAGTTGATAGATACTGCTGAAGGTAATTTTGTCAGGCAACAAAAGTCACAGATCACAATGAGAAATGTATGAAAGGGTTGCTTCAGTGAGATCTGTGCTACCAAAATCCATCTAAGATCAGCTTTTTATTAGTGTAGAGGGTCTTTGCAGTCACTTATTGATGCTGGTGCTGCTGTATTTCTTGCTCGTTCTAGGTGTTTGTTTATATTATGTGTCTCTGTGATACTTTTTGGAGAAGCATAAATAGAATGGTTTTGATTTGGCCAGAACTTTGGCTTTAAACCTCTTTCGTACTGTTTTGTTTGTACCCTCACAAAGGGGTAGATTTGGTGTGAAGTGTTTTTGCTCCTCCAGGTTTTCCTCTAGTTTATCACAATGTAAGGAAGACGCTTCTGAAGTACATCTCCTGCTAAAGCTATATGTCCTTGAAGAAACGGCCAAAGAGAGGCTTACCTTGTCAGAGGAAGCTTCTTTGTCTTGGTTTATATCATGGATGCTATTAATTATCAGGTCGTTTCAGACAAGGCTCTCACATACCTCAATATTCATCAGTGTAAGCTGCTTGCTTAACTGTTGCTGTTTTCCACCTGCTACTATTGTACATCTGGAAGCCAAATCTAAACCTACAGTAATAATTGAATGCCTTGGTGTCAGTCTGTATGCTCCTTTTTTAGGGATGCCCACCATAAAAAAGGTGTCTAGGTATAAGAGGGGCAGCAAAGCCCCTTTTGTTTTCAAATTTCTGGCCTACTGTATTCTTTTACATGATTGTGGGATTACCCAAAGGCATGAACATGTTTTACTTTTTCTCCTGAACTGAAAGGAGACCAATGCCAAATCACCAAGGAGAACTGGGACCCAGTTATCCATGTGATGCATAGCTCATTGGACCTTTCAGTTCACCTACTGAAAAGATTAGGTCTGACATTAATTTAATCACTGGTGATTATTTCTATTTAACATAACTTTACTTGATTTTTTTTTTTTCGCTGTTCAAAACTCTTGGAAAAAAATGAGACTCTTGGAAAAAAATGAGAAACTCCCATTTCTGGATGCATGTGAAGCATGATATTGGAACAGCTCAGAAAAGAGCCACAAACCATGACCCTATATTCAGTTTGTCCCACTGGATAAAGGTACTTGGACCTAACGTTCTGATTCAGGCCCCATCTTTAAAGATTCACTTGACTGCTTTAAACAGAAAACTGATTGCCTAGATGGATTTTCAGCGCTCCACAGCAGCAGTCTATTAACCTATTTAGATGGTATCTAAAGTAGTAATGAGATTAGAAACGAGAAGGGAAACTGGGAAGGAGGGAGGAAAGGAGGGAGGGAGGGAAGAAAGGAGGGAGGGAGGGAGGAAGGGAAGTCAAGAAACTCAAAAGCAGGTTAAAATTTTGGTACTTTTTGATGAAAGCACCAGAAATAAGGGTCAAATTGTCTTGCAAGTGAGAGTGTTCAGTTGATAAGAGGTAATCCTTTAAAGACAGTCATGTACTAGCTATAATTCTGAAAGAGGCTAACGCCAAGATAACACAGAATTATTAGGAGATCTTATGCATTTCTCCCCAATGGCTTCTCAGAGACTAACTACAGCTCTTGGGACCACTCTGCAATAAAACAAGTTTTTCTGGATTACAAATCTGTATTTTCCAAACTTTCACTAAGGACATTAAGTGCAAAATTGCTTCAGCAATTAAAGTTTCATCAAACTCCCAATCTGACAGGCACTGCCCTAAGGCAGAGCCACCATTTTGGACTTCAGACAATCAAGAGCTACTTTCTCCAAGAGCAGGTTTTGTTTCAGAGCTATGTTGTCTTTGGATCCAGGTTTTACACCTTTAAAGCAGTAGTGAATTTTTATTAATACCTAATTTACCTGTATTGCCCAATAAAGGTTGCCATCTTCACAACAATAGGATCTAATTCTCCCTTTCTTTGTATTGGACACGTCTTTGTGAGATCTTGATGTTGTTTGTAAGTAAATGAGATGTTATTGTAAAGCAAGTTTAAACTTGTAGCTGCTAATTTTCAGAGAATACCTTCAGGTCAGCAGTTTGGGACCATACTGGAAGCTGGGGATCAGAGGCTTTCCACAATAGGTCATTGTAGCTATATTTTGCCACTGCTTTGCTTAAAACAAAGGCCAACCATTCTACAGCCCTGCAGCAGGAGGCAATTTTTTTTTTTTTTTTCATGGAAAACCGCAGCCTATTAGCAGTTGTGAGCACAAGCTATTGCCCATTATAGCCATTCTTAGAGAAGATTGCATGTATACACACATGGAAAATTCTTCTGTTTCACTTGGGCTATACAAATCAGGGAATGGCCATACTGAGATCGAAATCCATCTTGTTTAAAAATCCGCCACTCAGCAAAAAGTCCAGCAAGTGTTATGCTGTAAAAATAGTTTTACAGAGAAGATGCCCTTAAAGAACAATACCTGAAAACTAATACCGATAAGTAAGTATCAATTACAGAAAAATGAGAAGTTTGAAAACTGTAAACAATTCAAGGAGTAGCAGGGGAAACTTAACACTCCAAAACCACTCTTTTTAAATTTTATTTATTTATTTATTTATTTATTTATTTATTTAAAGTATAAGCTTCTAGTGAGAGGAAAATGATTTAAGGGAGGCCCTGGGACAGTATTATGAGCTTTGCTTATTTTGTCATGACTGAAGTACAGACTTTGAGATGTCTGAAACAACAGGTTACACAATTACATTTGTAAAGCTTCACGGAATTGGCACATGCATGGCAGGAACTGTTTCTGACCACAGAAGGAAACATGTATACACATAAAAGTCTAAAGTAAGCATGGCATTCAAATGAAACTTCCAGATGAGGCAGGAGAAGCAAAATTTTCAGAGTATGAGAAATAGTCACCTCAGTTATCTGGTGAAGATTCATATGAAAAGTAATCTTGTTGCCTAGGAAAATAGAGATTCAACAATGTTTTAAATGAGGAGACATACTTCTTTATTCAATTTCAAAATAAGCAATTTATTAATTTTGTGTTGGGCAAAAAGCCAGCAAGCCAGTGCTGGGGTATGTGGGGAGTCTGCACTCCACCAACACGTATGCCAAAATGTTAATTTTGCATGTATTTATACATGTTCATATTAGTAATTCCCTTCCAGTTTCTATTCTTCGTTGTGATGTCTAATCTCCATTCTTCGTGGTGATGTCTAGTTTCTATTTTTCATTGTTTCTGGTGGCCACTGGGGGAAGGCGGGGTTCTTAATTTATTTTTGCTGATTTTTAGATTCCCAGGCAATTTTGCTTGCATAAGCAGTTTATATGTTTGCACCATTTTCCACCTAATGTTTATTTTATTATTTATATCCTGTCCAGTTGTTTTCTCTCTAGCCTTATCTGGTAGTTTCTCAAAATTCATCTTGCCACAATACAATCTTATCAATGTATGTATTTTTATTTAACACAAATCATAGCTTATTTTTTCACAACAAGTAGTTTAAACTATGTAAGTGGGTACTCGTTGTTTAATTTACTATTTTAACTTTTGTATCAGTCATTGAAACCAATATATATCAAGCATAAATTCTTTCCTAAAAAAATATCTTTCAGTTCTTGTGAGGAAAAAACACTGCTTAGGAAATTTGATTCCTTTCAAGGAAGATAATTTGGGGAATTAGAGAGATATTAACAATCTTCTTAGATGTCCATGAAAAAAAACTGTAGATATTTAAGGGAACAACTATGTTCTCTACACACTGTGGAAAATGACATCCTGTGTAAAAATCTCAGTTTGTCAATCTCCCCATCCCCCTTCCCTGTTTGTTTTCCCCCCTCACAAAAGAGTGTGAAGATCCCCGGATAGCGACTTGAGGTATACTGACAATCAGCTTGATTTTTCTGTTACATCTTTCACGCTGGTAGAGGAACATCCCTGCAGGTACAGAAAAACACGGCTTTAGAAGAGATTTCTCATTTAATTTCTCAGGAGTGTTAAAACACCCGGAAGAAACTAATATTGCTAGTGAGGTACTACTAAAATTTTCCATTAAAAGAGGAAAAATCAACCTGAAATCACACTTTCAAGCCCAAAGAAAAGTGGGAACTTTCTCTTCTGCTTCCATTCCGGAAAGCAGAGTGCAAGTAGTGTGAAAATAACCACAAATGTTTTCTGTTGGCAAGAGACTGGGAAAGTATTTTGAGAATCTCCTCTTCATCCTCACTTTACTTGAGAAGCCGAAATCAAAAGGAGGAATTCTTTCTGCAGTGAACATGCACATTTCCCCCTGCTATGCAAAAACCTTTTCGAGCCATTGGAATGCATTTCTGGCGGGCACTCAGGAGCAGGAAATTTGAAAGGAGCTGTGAATAGCTGTTAACAGTTGCATTCAGAAGAGAGAAGATGGTGGAAGCTAGAAAAGCTAGAGCAGCAGTTTGTTCCTTACCTAGTAGTCAAAAGCCAGATTTTTGGCTTTCTACGTAGATTTCTAAAATAATCTTTTTTGTAAACCTAGATTTTCCCTGTTTCTTTGTTTTGACAATACAGACCTTGGACTTAGCATTTCTCCCCTCAATTAATTAGACAGTTGTCCTGTAGCATGAGGTTTCTCCAAGAGGCGTTTTTTGGCATGTTTGATGCCCTAGTTGTAATGTTGATGCCAGTAGCCTTCTACAATCTAGCAGCTTAGGGTCCTGCTTAGTGAGAAAATACGCACTATATTTCTGCTCCTAAAACTTATTTACTTACCACAGTCATCTTGAAATTCGTGCTACACTATGCACAGTCTTACAAACACACTTGTATGAAAAGGAACCAATTCCTTTTTACCATGGATAACAAGATCACAGTCTCTGTTAAGCACAGAGAAAATAGTATTTATTTTAAAACGAGCTATATGCAAATAGAATAGAATATTCCAGTAGAATAAATACTTCATTTGAAAATTTGCACTAGGTTTTTCATAATGTTTATATGTTTTCGTTGTGACTATGTCCAACAGACTGAGTACCAGACACAAAAGTGCTAAAACATTAAACCCTCCCCCAAAAACACATACCAAACCAACTCCCCAAGGTACAAGTTCTTCATTTTTGCAGAAAAGTTTAACAGCTTTAACAACTTGCTTGCTAAAGCTCTGTTAAAAACAGTGCTACCTACTCTCCTAAATCCTACCTTCACAAATATGTGTTTTGTGTTTGATCACCTGAAAGCTATAAAGAGTGAATTTCCTTCAACTGTATTAAAAAAATAATAAAGGAAAAAGTTTTAAAATAGAGAAATATTGCAAGTGTCCGTTGTACAAAAATTAGATTTCTTTTAGATATTTTTTATTCTGTCCTGGACCACAGGGCAGGACAATAAGATACCCTCTTAATGTCTTGTCTTCCCTTTTTCTGTAGCTCTGTAATTGCTTGATATTATTTCAGCAGAAACTGAGAAACAGGGTTGTCCTTCAGTATTGCTTTTTCCTCATGTTATTGCTTAACACAGATTGAAGTCAGAGTGACTTCAGGAGGAAATGGTTCTGTTACAACATGTTTAGTAAAAATTCACCTCTGCTGTGGTCAGGGAACCTCTGCTGTGGTCAGGGAACTGCATTAATTTATTGCCAGCAACACATTGGCAAGGATACAGAGAAAACTTGGGAGTGTTTTTCAAGAAAGAATGAAACTTTAAAAAATGATTTTAAGTGAAGAAATTTTGGGTATCACCAAAGTTTTAAAATACTTAAAAATATTTTAAAATCATAAAAGGCTGTTTCTCTCACCAGTGAGTGGCTTTTGCCTATCAAGACCAAGTCTCTTCTAGTACAAAAACTTTTTTTTTTTTTTAGGCCCAGCATGCATATTTCATCTTCCCTTAAAAAAAAATTTTCATCAAGTGGTTGGATAATCGGTTGTTTGAAAATAGCAAGCTTTAGCTGGTTTCCAACATGCAAAACTTTTAATAGCTTCAAGCAGACGTTAGTAGATACGCAGCAAGGTTACACATTTGTCATAACTGGTAGTACTCCTTTGTTTTAAATTTTCTAAAGTGAGAAAGCTTACTATCTGCAAAAATACATCTTACTATCTACAAAAATATATCTTAAAATAAGACAAATAATCTAAATTAAGGACTAGAAACACACAGAGTATTATGGAGGCCAAATAAAACTTAAGAAATTAGATAGAAATGGAGAGCTCAGTTTTTAAAGAACTAGTTGAAGAGTAAATAAATCTGTTCACAGTTAGGAAAAGACAAAGAGGCAAAAGTCACTAAGGTAATTAGTATGAGTTATTCAGCAAAGTTGACACCATTCTGATGGCAGAAAATTTCTCCAGTGCATAATCTTTAATTATGGGGTGGCGCAAGAATTTACTGTCTGTGAGGCCAAGAAGAGGTAGCTAGATTACATCTTTGAAAATATATTTGTTCCATTAATACCCTAAGGAGAATCCAAAATTTGTGTCCTGGTGAAACTGTTCTTTTCTGTGGATGCCTTCTGCTATGCTCTTAATTTTAAAAACTTGAAAATATATTACAGAATAGATATATATTTTTTTAAAAATCAATTATTTCCTAAACACTAGTCCCTGCTTCATCGTGTCAGAAAACTGAAGCAGAACACAAATGAATCCATGACACAAAAAGAGGTTCAGCAGAGGCAAAAAGGACAAGTCTAACTTGCAGAATAGGTGAGAAAGGTGGAGGGATTCCTCAAAAGTTGTATATATGATAAAAAAATTAGCAAAAGTTCATGTAAACAATTTAATCAATTAGAAAAGCATAGAAATCTTTCCCCTTCAGTTGCTAAAAAAGTAAGTCAAGAGCACTAACAGAGCTGTAAAGGGGATCTTGACCTTTTCAGCCTAGTAGGGAAGCTCCTTACTCATCACCCTTCCGTATATTTTCAAAAGCAAGGAAGAAATAACAGGACATTCTGTTGTCAAGTTCTTCTAGCCGTTGCTTACCAATGTCTGTTTTCAAGAACAAGTCGCTGTGAGAATTTGAAGCAGCTTTCCAAGTTGTGTCCTGTAAGGTTTAAATGCTGCCACATCTGCTTTCCTGCCTAGCAAGTTAGTCAATAAGCAATTGAAAGGCAATTATCACCTGTCTACCTCCCACTCCCAATATGGATATTTCCACTACAGTTCACCTGAGTGAATATATGTCAGAACTAATACAGGCTGCCAGTGTTTTAGGTACATACTGCCCCAGTACTGCACATATTTTGCAGCAGATGTCAGAGGCAGATGTATTTTCACTGATATTCGTGGGATGAACATTTATTTATACCTATACAGACATAGTTGCGCCAGAAACATTTTGGAAAGCCAGCAGGTAGTGCAGAAAGATTTTTGTGAATAAAAACTGCAACACATTCAAGGAAATATCCTTTTAAAAAACTGCAGCAATGAGTTGAATGATTTCTCATATTCGAAAGAATCCTAATTATATTAGATGTCTAATAGCGTTGAGTCATGCAGTAGCAGGACACTTTAATCCAATTCCTGCCTTTCCAAACAGGAGCCCTGGCCATTACTTGGGCATGGAACTGAAAGCTGTAACAATCGAAGTCTTTAGTCCTGTCAGAACTTCATGAAATCACAGGATCTCTAGGTAGGCTTAAGGATTTGCCAAGTCAATACAAAACAGAATGCCTTGTATGCTAACCTTGCCTTGTATGCAGATGGTGCCTGCCTCAAGGAAATTTGCACCTGTAAAGTTTAAATTTGAACAAATCATCAGGTGAATGTCAGGCAGGTGGCCAAGGCTCTTTAAGCCTAACACAAGTAATCAAAGCTTTGTAGACATTGTAAATGACATATAAATTGCCGTGTCAAATGGCCAGCCCTTTGGGAGAAATAGTTTGACAATACGGATTTATGCACTCATTTTGCAATACAAGGTCAAAACACAAAGTCAAGGCAATAGAGAATAAAGGACTAGAAGCCATACCTCCACTGCATTAAAGAAATTTCAAATGGGGTCTAATTAGCAGTCAATTCCACTACTGTTGAAATTAGCGTTGGCCCCTTGGGTAACTACTGCTTGTGGTTTGAGTACACCATCATCTGCAGCTACTTGGGATGGATCTCACAGGAGTTGTGCAGTTTACTGAGTGCCCAACAGAATGGCAGAACTGCAGTGCTTGGGGAAAAAAAAAAAAAAAATGCAGCTTCTTTTTCTCATGTGGCAAACTGAGAAAAATGTGTAATGATTTGCTAGGCAGCTTGGGGAAATGGAAGTTTAAAGGCCATGTATAAATAGGTGATAACTAAAATTTAACTTTGGAATTAATGACTCCAACATTCCTTGGATGCTTATAAGCACACACACACACACGCATATATATATATATATACACACACACATTAATGCATATAAAGCTGTGATAAACATTAACTATTTTTTGTTCACTGGAGATCAAATAACTCAAGATAACAGGAAGTTACTACGTTACTATCTAAGCTTATAGGCAAACAGACCCTTGCCCATTCCTTCTTTCTCTCTCTACTTGCTTAATCAGCTTTAAGTTTCAGGAATTCCAGCTTACAACTACAGCCTTCATCTCTGCGACCACCGAGGGACAGAAAGAGACCCTCCCAGCAACACGTCACACATACATCATCGGAGGAAAGAAGCAAGATAAAAGCAAGACTGAAAAACCTGCCAATTCACGGCAATTGGTGGAGCGAGACTCCCCTGCCGTCCAGCGCTGTATTTGCCTTTGCTTTGCCTGCTGTAATGTAATAAATTCCTATTGGAACTTTTCTTCGTGTTCATAGTCTATTACAAAGCAAAAAGAGAAATCTGCAGAAATGGAGGAGCAACGTGTCTTCCACGTTGTACTAAGAACTATCTTAAAGTCATGGACTCCCACGAAACACTTACACAGTTTTTTCAATACTTTAGTTTTCACTAGCTTCAGCTTCTTGGCGTTAAATTGAGCTGGCACTGTAGCAGGCCATTTTAAATTGATACTTGCAGAACACCAAGGAGTGTGAAGCTGCCAATGAAGAGTCAATGAGGAGCCAGTGATAGCAGTTATCAGCTTCTCCACAAAAATGTCCTGAGTTTTCCAGCTGTGTGAGCCTTTCCAAGTTTGATTAAAAAGGGATTAATTTTCTTTTATACACCCCCCCCCATACATATACGTGTATATACATATATATATATATACACATATGAACAGGTTTATGTGGGGTTGCAAGTTATAACCCTTCAGTCAGATTTACATTTGAATGTACCCTGTTTTCCCAGGGTGAGCTGTGATTTCAAGCAGCAGTGTAAATTTTTGATCAGACATGCTCATACAATTTTACAAGCAGTTTGCATTATTTCACTGTTAAGCCAGAACTGGGAGAGGCTATGGTTCAACAGGGAAGCCAGCGAGCTGGTAATGACATTATTCCTATCATGCTGAAAATACAGGAGGTTTCTGATGTCTGAGTAAGGCAGAGTTTTTCTAATTCCTTTGGTATTTGTCACTATTGATGGGAGGCAGGGTTTTCTGGATTAGGGAGGGGAGATCATGCCATTTAATATGGAATATATGAGCCGCTCGCATCCAGTGAGCTGTTACTTGTCATTTGCTGATCATCTTCTCATCCCTTCAGAGAGAAAACACACTGAATGACAAAACAAAGTGTTTTTTATTTCTCTGGACTTGAATTAGCTCATTTGATATTAGATTGGGTCTTCCTTGGTCAAAGGCAGGGGAAGTGGGAAAAGGATTTGGAAAAGAAGGAATGGGAACCATGAATTCTGTTGCTGTCAGTTTACACCATTCACCAGTCCCATTGAAATCAGCCTTGGGAGTAGAATTAGCTAAATATGTAGAGACAAAATGTTGAATAAAAAGACTGGGTCAGAAACACACAATCTCTATCATCTGCAATGTGATGAGAGTTCACAGTCGTTAAGATCTCTATGTGAATATGCTGGTACAAGGACTGGCCAGCATGACAACAGCATGTTTTTATTATGGATTGTTTCTGTCAAGATGTATTGCCATTTTGCTTCAGACTGGTCAGAAAACATAGGAGCGGTATGTGTTGAGGTTGCTGGAACTACAAACGTTAAGTTCTCAGTTGAGTAAACTGGAGTTTATTAAACTATGTTTTTCTCTGCATGTTTTCTGTATTCTTCAGGAAGAAGGGTGCCATGAACATATCAAACATAACTAGTAATTTACAGATCTTGCAAATCTATTTCTTCTTTTACCCCCTTACTTTAAACATATTTCATATCCTGGTGAACTGAATATATATAAATCACTGATGGTGTAAATCACATGCGGTGATTCTTGGGGTTGTCCTCTACAGGGCCAGGAGTTCAACTTTGATGACCCTTGTGGGCTCCTTCCAACTCAGGATAGTGTATGATTCTACCCTATGTTATGAAATCTCCCTCTGCCTCTCTGTTTTATTTCTCTTTCCACTCTCATCTGAGCAGCCCACTTCTGCTAGTACAAGTTAGATCCAGAAATCCTGTTATAAATGAATTGCTTTCTCAGAAAGCTGCTTATATATTTTGCCGGAACTCTTTCTTCTGAGTTAATTAGAAGCCACAGAGTGGATCTACTTACTGGCAGAGTTGGTACAGGGTAAAGGATGGAAGTATTCACCTGGGAGCAGAGAAGGAACAAGGACTTTCAAGGAATTTACATATAGCTTGCTGTGCTTTTCTACCAAGGGGTTGTCAGGCTGAAGTTTGCCTCTCCTCACCACTTGCTTGGACCTGAACATGTAAGGCAAAAAGGAACAAAAATCCCTTCTCTCTTTTGATGAAATTGAGCTCAGTTCACCCCATCTCATGGAATCATTAAAAACTATGTTCAGGCTTGGACTACATGCCATCATAGAGGACTAAGGTCTATATACATATGTATATGCTACCCAGACCTTTGTCTGAAGGCAGAAACTGCTATTGTTCACTTCCAGAATAAGTTATTGAAGGCATTGGGAAATTTTGGATTTGACTCCCAAAATCTTATACCATCAAATTGCTGCTTGTACGGACAGGGAAACAGCAGCTCCTAAGAGATACCTTGTATTCACTGGTCAGAAACAATTTAGAGTAATGCAAAAGTCTGATGCGTTCACTGACTGACTTTTAGCTGATGATCATTGCAGAGGACAAGCACAGCACAGAAAATGCTTCTCACTGTATTGGAAATTATTCAAGATACTGTCATCTGCACTTTAGCCAATCAACCCTATCCATATTTATAGTCAACATTCATTATTAAAAATATAAGATATTAAATACCTATGTACAATATCTTCATAGAAGACAGAAAGATCTTTGAGATCCCTAGAGATTTTCTGAACACCCTCGAATCTCCTAGAATCTGCTCAGTTGCAATACAGTCATTAGCTCTCTGGTCATTGGTCAAAAAAACTTGTGCTTTTTTGCCTGAGAGTGAGACTTCAGTTTCCCAAGTGCTGAGCTAATTTGGCTTTGCCACCGTCCTGCTTACCTAAAGCTGTGGCTATGTGGACTCCTCCCTTCTGCTGCAGGTCTCCCCACCGGCTGAGGTTTGCCACGTGTGGATTTCAGCCGACAGAAATTAACTCTGCTGAAAGAGATGGGGTGTTTTTCCTCTTATGCTTTAGCTCCCCAGACCTGCTGTGTCTGGAACAATACATGTACCAGTGCCAAAAGAAAAAAAGGGCAGACGGACGTGTCCAGGGCAGAGAAAAAGCTAAAATGACTGAATGTGGTCTATGAGGCTTTTTTTTTTTTTTTTTTTTTTCCCCCCCGGCAGATTTTATCCCAGCCTCTTCTGCCTCCTACTGGGGCCCTCCTCCAAGAGATTAAAAACAAACTTGAATCAGTCACAAAGCGTCTTTTCATCTTTTAAAAAAATCTCATTTTGGGGCTCCTCCATTACGTGCTTGAAATGCAGACCTCAAATCTCTGAAATACAGTCTTCCAGTTAGTCTTATTAGATTGAATTAAAAACTATTTAAAGCACTAACTACCTAGGAATCAATGACAGTTAGAAAACAACTTATCATCTCCAATTTTTTTTGGCACCCATTGCTTGTGGATACACAACGAACTGCTGCTTAAATCCTTTTTTTCTTCTCCAGTACTGAGAAACAGAGGCTTTAATTGTTCTGTTTTTCACAGTGTGTATTTTACTTAGTTCGTTTGGGTGGCATCCCACATGTTTTGTAATTATTGCAGCGGCAAGAAATCTGACTGAGGTATCCTTTATTCAGTTCCTGTGCTTTTGCAGGTCAAGGCTGTGTTAGCCTTTGCACAGCCAGCACAAACTGGCTGTGAGTAATTATGGGTAGACCACAAGGAGAGGGCTACTTGCCTCCAAACAAATGAGATGTAGGAGCCCCTTTTTCAATGGCACTGAAGGAGTTTGATCAGCTGGTGAAAAACACTGTCTGACTGGTGCCTGCAGTAGTAAGAAACTTAGTTCAAAAGATCCTGAAGTTAAAATGGCCTTTCTAAAAGATACTTTCACCATAGTGTCTAGAAAATGCTGTTTCAGTAATACCTCTTCTTTTTAGGATATTTTGTTATACTCATACTAAGTGCTAAGTACCTTAGCACTTCATAAGACTTTTTGAATCTGTGTTAGAAACCTGTGTCCTAGTATAAATGTACATTTATCTGTTGTTGGAAATAGTTGAAAACATAACAAAATATTTCCATCAAAATTATTCCCTGTGTCTCTCATTTTAAGCATTCTGAGAAATCATTACCAGTCCTACTGATGAGTTCATTGTACTAGGATCTGTTCCACCTCAGACATTCATCTATAAACCTGTAATACAATTATTAAAGCAGTGCTAAAGGCTGAGTTTATTAAAACTTCCGTTCCAAATCAAAATGATGAATTTGGGTGTTAATGGGATAGTTCATTTACACAAATTAAACATGATTTAAACAGTTTTTTAAAAAAATCATTACATTCTACTAGATTAATTATTGTAAAGTTATTGTTTAATCTGTACGAATTGCCCACACAGAACAAAGGTCCTTCATCCTTTCTTATGATTCATTTTCTGCTGTGATAAACTGCTTTGTCTCCACTTGTAATTACCTTTTGTAATTGCCACTGCCTCCTCTTGTAATATTTGCTTGACAGACTGAAAGCTAATATATATTTAACGATTGTAGCACCTTTAATATTTGCTGTTGTCAACAATATAAAGCTTAATTGTGTAAAGCTATACTGGTAACGGATAATGCTATCACTGTTGTGCTGCTAGTAGTGAATTGGTGTCATGCCTTTCATCTGCAAAGGCTGGAAAGGTCTTCAAGGGTGTCTTCCATTTGAGGACTATGGCACAGAAGACCTGATGATGGGTCTATGTGATCTATGTGATCAGGAATGATTAACTTATCTGACTAGGCTGCTAGAACCAGTGTCAGTAATCATCCCTGAATCAAAGCATCTGCCAAACCCAGACCTGGTTCTTCTGTAGGTGACTGGTGAGACTTCTGGAACAGAGTGCCACATCCGCCCTATGTTCTATATTCACAGAGTTTCCCAGACCCTCAGGCTCTCCATGGCATGAAGATATATATCCTGTGGCTTTTGGCTATATGAAGTTGCAGGGTCAGCACACTTGATGTCTTGTCCTTGCAGTATAGAGGTTCTTTTGCAAAGAGCCTGTACTCTGTTCCAGTTAAATATTTGATTCTGATAACTAGCCCCATGAGTCATGTGCAAAGGAGATGCCTGACTGTTTCTGGGTGAATTACCTTATCAATATTAATGTTTGCAAAGAATGCTCATAAAATTAAAACTTCTCCTTATCCACCTTCATATTCTATTCTTAGTCTTGTTCTTTGTATTTCTGTCCTATTAAATAAAAACCTTGTATTCTATATAAATGAAAACTATTAACAACCCATCAGACTGGCACAATTAAGCTATTTCTCTTCCTTTCAGGGCTCTTCCTGCCATCTTTACAATTGCAGTGTTATAATGGTGTGTTTTGAGGCTGAACTTCCATTCAGTGTAATTTCTTTCAGCTTATTTCATAGTATAGAGCATGAAATAAATTACGGAGAGAAGCACTACACAATTAGCTTAGCTCTGATGGCATAAGATCTGCAGTGACCACAAACTTTGCATTATTACCCTAGACTGAGCTTTATTGCTGCAGTTTGAACTAAATTCTTATGTGTCACTTTGAAACTAGAACTTCTCTTACTCCTATGGGCTCCAAGCATAAGAAATTCACTTGAACTCTTTTAGTACTTATGAGGTCATTCCAGTGTGATCTAAATTTAGCGTACCATCAGTAGCATGGCACTGAGTTGAGAAGTCACTTAGTGGTTTTTTGCTGTGTTTATCAGAAAGTTGCTTCTCTTGAAGGAGGTCATGTTCATTTTTACACTTCCTCTGCTTGACGTTTGTAGATATGGACCAAAACTTTTTCTCGTGGCTCTGTCTTCCATTGTAAAGTTATGACAAAAATTTTGAAAAAGCTCAAAAATATTGTACAAAAAGGGGCGGGAGAAGTGGCTGGCAGCACATGAGCAAGTAACAAGTTTTAAAAACTCTCAAGGCAATTTTTTTTCTTTAGGTCACCTGGGTTACACCTTTACAGTAATTAACTCTTTCTTTTGGCTCATGTGCCCTTTAAGAAGGGTCTCCTGAGTCAACAGAACATTTAAACTACCTCGCATTTCTGCTGCCAGCTGAAAATCCTGTTGGCAAACATGCTTTAGAGGCTCTTTATAGTCTGCTTGTACCTCAGCATGGGTGGTAGGGAGCAGGCAGTGGGCAATATAAGGGCATTATCCTGGCAGGCAATCCTTGGTCATGAGTCAGAACCCCAAAGTCCCTCTAAGCCTTTATCCCAGCCTCCTCTCATTAACTGTGTGTCAGAGTGGTGATATGAGGTCAGATTACACCTTCTTCCCTGTAAAGACAGGAGTAGGCACCTGACACTGCAGGCCAAATTTGCTTTCTGATGTCACAGTTTTTCCTCACTCACTAGCCTGACTTGTGACAGCCTCATGAGTTCTCAATGATATATATATATATATATAGGTGTATATTTGTTTGTAATTTTTTTTTTTTTAAATTCTTTGGTGCCTCTTTTCCCATATTTAATCAAATTCAAGATCATTGCCCTTAAATCAGGGGCTCTGAAAAGTTCAGTCCTATTTTCTTATTTTCTTTTTGTGTTTGATTGTGACAATTATCCCCAAGCATGAGATCGTTAAGGAATGCCTACAAGGCATCATGGGCTAAAAAAACCCCAAAACAAACAAACAAAAAACCCACAACAAAAAAACCCTGTTCTGTTGTTTATTGCTGAACCATTTAGTTCATTAGCAGCAGGTCATGAAAGAAAACCTTCTGGATTAGTAGACAGCTTCTCCTGTCTCTTTTCTATCTGTAGCTAGTATGCCTACATCCAGGAAAATTACTGTCTGTAGTCTAGTAATAGACATGGGAAGCCCTTTGAACTGAATATTGTACATGAATGGCTCTACAGTGGGACTGCTAGGACGAGGCAGTCACGCCAGAGGGTTACTCTGTGTTCTAGTAACATATTCTCGCATGTACCTGCACTCAGTAAAATAGACCGCTGAAGTAGATCTATCTCTGAGGCTTCATGTGGCACATAGGAATAAAGCAAAAAGCAAGTATTTCTATTCATGTCTCCGTAGCAGCAGTATAGCTGAAGGCAGAAGAACCTCAGAGTTCAATGCTTCAAGTGTAAGGAAGTGGGTCCCTGTAATTTGGACAATAGATGGCACCCTTTGTTTCTTTCTTAGAAACACGGTCTTCTGGCTGCGGTTTTATAAAGCAGCAAGTCTGCAGGAGGAGGGTGACAATAGTGTGTGTGCTGCTGCCTAGCCAGCACAGAATAGGAACCTTTCTTTGTTCTCTTTATTGTACCACAGCAGAAAGTAATGTGGCAAGAGCCATAAATCTGTGTTGATCCACAGTGTGCGGTGATTTTCACGGGGTAGGGAGTCGCTTTGTCCTCTCAGACACGTTACATGACTAGGCTGCTGTATTGAGTTTGTGTGACCAGGTTTTGGTAGTGGGGAGGGCTACAAGGGTGGCTTCTGTGAGAAGCTGCTGAAATCTTCCTCTGTGTCTGGCAGAGCCAGTTTCTGGCAAGTCCAAAGACTGATGTGCTGCTGGCCAAGGCTGGGCCAGTCAGAAATGGTGGTAACACCTCTGGGGTAACAGATTTAAGAGAAAAAATGTTATTGCACTGATGCAATTGTGGCAAGAGAAGAACAGAGTGAGAACAAGTCAGAGGAGCAACTCTGCAGATATCAAGGTCACTGGAGAAAGAGGGACAGGAGGTAGTGCAAGCACTGGAGCTGAGATTCTGCTGCAACCCATGGTGCAGAACATGGTGAAGCAGTTGTGGCCTTGCAGGCCATGGAGATCCACAGGGATTGAGAGATCCACCTGTAGCTGGTGGAGGAGCCCTGGGCTGGAGCAGGTGGATGCTTGAGAGGAGGCTGTGATGCCATGGGAGGTCTGTGCTGAGGCAGACTCCTGGCAGAGACCTGCAGACCCATGCAGAGAGAAATCTAGATTGGAGCAGGTTTCCTGGTAGGACTTGTAAACCCGTGTGGGACACACAGAGGATAAGCCTCTCCTTGAAATACTTCACGCATGGAAGAGTGACACATGTGAGAGCAGTTTGTGGAGGACTGTTGCCCGTGGGGTGGACTCAGATTGGAAACGTTTGTGAACAACTCTCTCCTCTGGTAGGGTCCCCACAGAGGAACAGGAGAAGGACTACTCCCCCTGAGCAGTGGGAGAAACAACTGTGATGAACTCACTGTAATCCCTGTTTTCTTGTACTGCCAGGATCAAGAAGGTAGAGCTGGAAAGGAGGAGGAGTAGGGGAGAGGTGTTTTTAAGATTTATTTTACTTCCCATTATCCTGCTCTGAATTTGTTACTAGTAAATTCAATTAACAACCCCAGCTAATGCCTGTTTTGCCCATGATGGTATTGGTGAGTGATGTCTCCCTGTCCTTATGTCAGTCCAGGAACCTTTTTTATATTTTCTCTCCCCTGTCCATTTGCAAAGGGGAGTGATAGAGAAGCTTTGGTCCATTTCTGGAATCCAGCCAGGATTAACCCACTACAGCTGCCTAGGCAGGGTGTTGCATTTGGTATCCCAGTGGTCTATTTTCTCCTGTGTTCCTGGCAGGCAAAGGTGCTGTAAACGGAATAGAGTTTTCCTGTCTTTCCCGTCCTTTTTCCAGGTTAAATTGCCCCTGGAAAGCTATGAGTTTTGTTCTTTGATAGTGCCCTGTTACATCTTGATGAAAATATGCACCCCCAAAAAGATCTTGTGGTACTTCACTGACTTGGTCAGGGCAGAGGAATAGCTGTGGTTGGCTCCCTTTAATGACACATCTAATTAGGCTGTCTCCTAAGCCTGTCTCCTACCAAAGCCTCCTGTTCTCAAAAATTACTGCTCAATCAAACATAACACACATCTAATTTCTGTTCATTCACACCAGTGGGCTCCTAGTGGGCTCTTGTGTCTTTAATTTGTTGCACAATTAAATGTAATGAGAGAGATCAATAGATGACACGGCCATTATTTAGTACAGAAAATGTTTCTTAAATTAGGTGATTCAGTTCAGATCAGGTACAAGTGTAAGTAGCTCTAAAAGGAATCTGTGGTTGAGTAAAACTGTGCTTCAACTTACAAATGTGTTCATCATTCACACATGTGAATTCTGACACATTTTCATCTTGGGAATCTTTACAACTTTGTTAACAACCTCCTGGGAGGACCTCAATAGATCACAGCCTTGTTGTCTGTAGTTTTCCCCATGAGACTAGACGGCCACTGATGGCAAAAGTAACAGAGTCTGCCCTCTGGCCTCAGATGGTATTTTACAGATTTTATTCTCAAGTCCTGCTCTGCTTAGCTGGACTGTCCCAATTGCTCACCTACGCCAGAGAGCCCTGGCCCCACCCCCATCAGGGCTTTTTCCCCCAGGGGGCAGGGCCCAGAGGCAGGGCCAAGAGGCACCACCCAATCAGGGAGAAGTGGGAGGGAACAGGGCTGGGTAACATTTCAGTGTGGGGGATGGGCAGATCCTAGGACAGATACATAGAAAAACCATTACAAATCCAATGAAATATAAACCTAATTAATGCATTACAACAGTTGTCTACTCAAAGTCCTGTGTCCTGTACAACTCTGGATTTTAAGTGCTATATTTCTTCCTCACAGGGTCTGCCCAGTCCTTCACGAACTCTTCCTGTCATGATTTGAATGTCCTTGCACATGTACTGGAGGCTGACTTACCTCTGGACAAACAGTTTTAATGAGTTGAAATTTTAAGGCATCTATGAAATTTTGGGGACAGATATACAGATGTCTTGTGGTTCTTTGAGAGTTTCTTATTCCCAGATCACTTGGGAGTTGCAGTTTTGAGGACTTCCGTATTCAGTCAACAAAGTCTCCAGTGAAGTCTGCCGCATGACTGAGAGAGGGACTTCAAAAGAGGGAGTGCAAAAGTAATCTAAACAGGGAGTGCAATAGTAATCTAAGTAGGGAGCCTTAAGTTAAAGCTTGAGCAAAAATGGGTTGGAGTTTGAGTTAAATTAAAGTTTATTGAAGTTTAAGCTTGTCCTAGGTTACAATGTAAGATGTGCCCAAAGTATGTATTCTATCACCATCTACATGAGCTGTTGAAACTAGGTTGGGCAGTGTTTCCCTTGCCCCCTCCCTCTGGACTATCTTCTGTTAAATGCTCATCAATGCCCTGCTGCATGACTCATAGATAACTCCCTCCAGGAGCTATCTCTGTTTAATGGGCAATCAAGGACCCATTGCAAGACTGATAAAATGATATCAGCCCATTGTGAGATGCTCCGCCCAGGGGGAGGAGCCAAGAATTCCCACCTGGATATAATCTGGCATTTGGGACAGCACAGGCAGCTTTACCCACTGGATTCCCAGAGGACAAGAGCTACCAGGCCTTTCTGCAGGAACACTGCTTCAACAAGACCACTCCATCTGGACTGCTACCACCACAATTTCAGGTTGTATTCTGACTCTGTCAGTGATCTCTTGTACTATTGCATGTATTTTATTTTATTTTATTTTACCTCTTTTCTCTCCTATTAAATTGTTTTTTCGGACTTGGAGTCTCTCACTGGTTTTGCCTTCAAGTCAGCACAAAGCTGAAGTCAGGGTAAAAAGGTGTTGAAGCCACTGAAGTCAGGGTAAGGGTTTGTTTTCAGAAGAGCTGTACAATTTCAGCAAAACAAAGCAAAACAAACCCCAAAACAAACAAAACAAAAAAAATCCAAAAAAACCCCACCCCACAACTTAAAAAACCCAAGATGAACCACAAGCCAAGCCTGCTGCAGCACCTGTGTGATGGCAGAGGTAAAACTACAGAAAAAGTCTCACAGCGCTGGTAGGACAGCAAAACAGTGTGACACAGAGCCTAGAACTATGTACATTGCCTGAGACTCAACTCATCATACTGATGCTCCAGGCACATTTCACAACAGTCATCTCTGGGCTGTAGCTTTGTCAGGAGTTATAAACTGGATCTTTTTTTGGTGCATACTGTGATTGCATCAGAAAGGACTGACCCTGTAATACTGAAAGGTCACAGATATAAGAATCTGAGTGCTGAAGTGATTTCTGTTGTAACTTATGGATTCTCCAGTATTAGTACATTTACTCAGCAGCTCTGACAGCTCAAGACTGAAAGCCATACGGATAATATGAAAACAAAGCAACAAGCAATTTTTTTTTTTTTTTTAAATTTTTGCTGAACAGTTTTGCTCAGTACATGGTAAGTTATTGTAGCAAGTTCTGTTCTTTATTCAGCCTGAGTTTTTGTAAGTCTTTGCATGGATTTTATTTTGTTGTATATTTGTGGGAAATATGTCCCTGAAAAGCTGTTACTTGTCAAGTGTTTCCTTCTAGTAGATGTTTTGATTACAGCTATGCTAAAACCACTCTTTTGTCAGTCTTTTAGGTCTGAAGGTCTGGTGTGAAGGTGCCTTGTCTACACTAAATGCTATTCCTACTTCTACCCCATGCTACTCCATGTCTTGGCTGTGCCTGTGTTACCCAGACACTGACCTTAATGTTTACAGTTTTATACTGACATTAATTTAATTTTATTATCCTTAGAATGAACAATGAAGATAGACCAGAAAAACAAACATAGATATGCTAATCTACAATTATTTATACAGCAGATTATGTTGCTAGTATCTTTGTTGTCTTTATTTTGTGAGTTTTCTGTAAAGAAGAGATTGAGTTAAGTAGGGAAGTTTTGCTACAGCTAATGCACAAGTGGAAAAAGATAATATCCCTTGATTTGTTTGTTTATAGTCAATTCTCATTTACATCATTTGGATTATCTGAGTGGTGGATTTGTCAGTTTCATGGGTAGAGGATCTGCTATCCTAGGATAGTACACTGATTCATAACAAGGGCTGTTTTGATTTCAGTGTGAATTCATCAGTGGAAGCAATATAGCTGCTGCCTCTGGAGCAGCTGTCTTCAAACTACAACAGCTTGGGCAGAATTGCAAGCTATTTCCAAGACTTGGATGTCAGGGTGTCCAGTGCTGGCCCCTTCTCTATTTCACAATAGCTCCAGTTTATGAGACTCATGAACTCTAGCAGCCAAAAGGGACCAGGCCTCTTTATGAATTGATTGGTTTTGTATCACTTCCCAGGCAATGGTCCTTGCCCAGAAGAATGATTCAGTAGACTACAGTGCCATATGAGTACATAGATGCTAATCAGTATACTGGATCACCTGGATGAGGAGCAATTCCTGTGGGAATGCTGTGGCAGTCATGCAGGTCTGTGTTTGAGCCAAGGTCAGTTGTCACTGACAGATGAATACTGCTGATGATGAACTGGGATGCAGGATGCAGCAGGCAAACACCTTTGAACAAACTAGCTTCTGTCTGACATGCCTTAAATAGATTCAAGCCTGCCAATAGGCTTTGTGGTTAGCAAGCAAGCCTTCTGTCTGTTCACTGGCCTGGGCAGTATGCTGTCTACTACTCCCTTGCTTGTGCTATTCTCATACTATACCAGCACTTACCGTTTTCCTGACTTACAGTATTTTTGTATTGACTTACAGTTTTCCTTTTCCTTAGTGTTTTTCTGTCAGGTAAACTGAGATCCACAGCTAAACAATATTATATATTCTCTCTCTCTTTTTCTCTCTTCCCAGTCAGTCACTTTTTAATACTCCTCTAAATCTTTCATGCCCTTCCTCAGTTGTTTTTCTATCCTTAATGCATTTTTCTTTAATAGGATAGCATCTTATTTATTTATTTATTTATTTAAATGTAGGTGATGACTAGTTCATCAGCTGATCTTTTTTCTCATTCCCTTTCCAGCAAACATCCCAAGCCTCTGCTTGTCATGAGTAAGCTATGATTGTAGTTGGAAGGTTTGCTGATCTATGTATCTTTGGCTAAGGCCAGGGAAATTACTTCAAGCTCAGCTTTCAGTTACTAAAACACATTTCAATATTTCAACTTTTATTGAAAGAACAAAAGACCTCTTACCTTCCTTTGCCAAAATCAACCCCTGTACAGCAAAGGATGGATCCTGAAAAGGTGAGATGAAGGTCACTTTTTTCTTAATATAATTGCTAATTAATTGTTATTTCATGTTGTCACATTCTGAACAAAAATATAGCAACATATTTTCCTAGGCAGTATGCACAAAAGCAGAATTATAGGCCATGCCTTGAATATAGATGAGATGCACTTTCACCGCTCCAAAGTATTGTCTCCCTCACTGATTTCTTCATCAGCTCTTGTGGCTAAAGTCTAATAATGCTCATGGAAATCCATTTAGCTATATGACAAAAAAACATGCAAATTTGTCAGTAGTTGTATCAGAAAATAAAAATGTATTAGAAAAATTGGATGTGTTGATCACTTTTTATTACTGATATTTTTGAAGACTAAGATGACTGAACAGTAAGGATATGTGATGAAGGAACCTCCAGGCATGTCACCATACCTTGAAATGAACTGCACCGAAAAAGATCAAACTGAATCCTTATACTACCTCCTTCAGTCTTGAAGACAAAATTGAACTTTAAACTCACAGCTCATGACTTTCCCTGACTTTCCCATTCCAATATAATGTGATTTCAGCAAGGTCACTGAAAGCACAGCAATGTAAAACTAGTATCTGAAGCTTAAGCCAAGCCTAGCTGCAGTAATTAATGCTTATTTTTACTGGAAGGAATGAAAAATAAGCAGAATTTGTTGAAAAAATTTAGGTGGTTTTTTAAAATTTAAAAATATAAAGATATTTTAATTGAAAAGCTGAATTTTAAAGGAAATTAAATTAAAATAAGTTTTTGAAAAGATTTCTGATGAAAAACTTTATTTTTTGAAAATTATTCTGCCTTCCTGCCTTCTCACTTTCCCACCTTCCCTCCTTCCCTCCCTCCAAAGTACAATCAGAAAATGTCAGCCATTCATGCTGAATTATCAGGGAGGGTCATGAGGGTCCTGGTGGGCTTCTGTGTCCATGTGCATCTTCCCTCTTGCATGTCCAGGACCCTTCCCTTTTGCCTGCAGCTCAGGACCCCACATCAGCCCATTAAGGTTATCAGCCCCTGCCCTGGCAATGCTGATTCTGCAGCAAGATGGTTTCTGGCTGCCCACAGCCCTGCACTTCTAGGTCCACTAACAATAAATGGGAATACTGCCATCACTGGCAATCACTGTAAAAAAAGTGAGCCACTATCAACGAGAAAAAGCAGAATTTGCTGTAAATCAACCAGTCATGCAAACTTCACGGTGGTAGTCTGTGTACATATGTGTATGTTTATTTCAGAATTGAATGGACGTGGGAAGGAAAAGATAGTCTGTACTAGACTAGGAATTCAGACTGTATATACATTTTTGCTTTATTCTCCTTGTCCTTTTCTGACAAATATACATAAGCATGAGTAACATTAGCTCTGTCACACTTTCCTTGAAGCAAATGAGATGCTGTCCTAGCACTGTTGTTTCCATCCTGTGTTGAGTCATGCAGTGCAGATACTTTATCCTGCCTGTGTTTCTGCTGTAAGACCACAGATCATGATATCACTTTACAAATATAGCATATTAGTGTATCTGGAAGGCTAGTCACGCTGCAGGGTTCAAACAGATCTGGCTGGCCATGAGCTATGCTATGCTATAAACAGCCTCAGTGTCCGACATTGAATAGCTGCAGAGTACACTCAGGAGCTCTGAACATTTGTGTTCTTTAGTAGTAGGTAAGTGACAGTTTTGCTGATTATCGCGTTTCTTCAGATGTGAGGGGTCAAGGTAGAAAATGGCAGGGAAAGTGAGATGTAGCTATCAGGTGGCTGCTATTGTGTTGTGGGTCTTTAAAAACCAATGTATATGGGAAAAATAGCTGAAACAGAGAGCATTTAGTCCAAGGCAGTATGTTTGGATGATGTCTTTAAAGAGAGTGAGATTCACCCTGTTCATAGTTCCTCTAAATAGATTTACACTTGTGACAAATCCAAACTTTATAATTTAGGAAACCTTTCAAGTTCCACTCTGTAACTCAGTTATAATAAACCACTACTATTACATCTCAAGGACATATGCTGGTGTGAGAATGGTTTTCGATTAAAAAAAAGGCTTGAGAGGTCAGTCATTTATCTTTGTTGTCTGTCAAAATTTAGAGTGGAATTTAAAAAGAGTTATAGAACTTCAATTTCTGAAGGCTACTTACAGTTAATCTAAGTGGCATAAGAAATACAACCTGCTACATCTTTTGTGAACACAGTCTATCATTTGAAGTCAAATATTGTCATTACTGTTGTTGCTACCACAAGTGTTTATGCGCTGTCATTGACATGTTACTCTCTGTAGGTTAAAAGGTACTGACTAGCCCTCTTCCTCTCAACTGCAGTTAACTGAGCACAGTTTCAAGGATAAGGGATGGATGATAATGCTTATTAACCAAAGAGGTAGATCATACCAAAGAGTTTCATTTACTTTGCTCTCTTCAGACATTAGAGCTAAAATAGCATGAGTGCTGGAGTAGTTGAAAACAGCATAATTTCTTGCTTATCTGAATTATCTGCCATCTTAAATCACAGAATTTAACATCTTTACAGCTGGCTATGACCATTTTACTCATTATACAACTAATGATCTTGTATCTAAAACTGGAAATAGGACTGCGCTAGGTCAGACATAGGTTTTTGTTTCCTTTCTGCAGCAGAGGTAGGTGACAGGATTGGATTCTTAGATCAATACATGTAAAATTGCCCCTGGGAAGCAAAAGAAAATGATAAGTTTTGAGGGTTTTTAATAATGTCAGTTAGGACAGAGTCCAAAATAACATTTATGATGTGGTCATTCACAGAGATAACTTCAGAGGCTGTATGTTCTAAATGTAAATGAAAATTAAATAATAGTGGCCTCAGTTCTGAGGAATTGTTTGGGAGGCTTAAAACAAGTAAGAAGTCAATGAAACATTTTGTTAAAAAACACAATGGACATGAAACAAGTTTGAGAAACCCAAGAGTTAATGTTATGCTTAAGTAAGATCATCTAATTGTATATGAAAGCCTCAGTGTTTTGCTCAGTGACAATGAATGCAAATTTATTTGCCATGAGTCTATGTATCAGAAGTTAAGGGGGAACTCTCTAATCAGTTCCTATAGGATGCTTTTGGTTTCCCAGAACTCTGTTGTATGCTACCTAAGACAATTGTTTACACCTGCTGACTACAGCTACATTCATAGATTCAACACCTTTACCAACATGTAATACACTTTTGAGCTGTTTTTGCTTTGATAAGAAACAACATGAAAATACATGCCCATTTCAAATATATCATCCTTCTCTCAGTCTTAAGAGAATTAGACCTCTCTTCTGATATACCTAGTGGAAAAAAAAAAAAAAAAAAAAAAAAAAAAAAAAAAAAAAAAAAAGAAGAAGAGGATTTTTGTCAGAGACATCAGTCCAGTTTTTCATTAGCTTCATTGTCAGTGGAAGAATAATTAGTCAGCTCACTGAAGTGCTAGGGGAATACATCTGTAATAAATCCCCTTGCATATGTAACATCTATCATGTTTGATGGCAAACATATCAGTGTTACAAGAGTTGAGAAAGTATAAGGAATATTGTAATTCAGCTGCTAATTAATCTGTAATTAAAGACCTAATTAATGAATAACCCTGTGAAAAATTGTCTAAAAATCAAGATGTGAAGACTGCAGTGATAAAGAGTACTCTTGTTTGTGAGACGTTAATTTACGTCTAGAATAGGAACTGATTAATGAAAATTGTCAGTAAAGCATTATGCTGCAGCACTGGACAAAGAGAAATATGCACATAAAAATGTGTGGAAACGAAGTTCAGCCCTTGCATACCCGTGTTTAATTTTATAGTGTTCATAGCTATTTTTACTTGAAATATAATAAGTAGGTTAATAAAAAGATGTATTTTCTCTTAGTTGTGATGTGGTAAACAATACAAAAGTAATTAATTTGTGTATGAAAGAGGCGAATGCCAGATTCTATTCATAAATGTCTCTTTCATGAAATGGCTAAAGAAGAAAGCTAAAAAAAAGACCTTAATTATCAAAACATTCATAATTAAGCTTCATAATACAGAAAGACACTAATTCTGAAATTAACATCACTGAAAGTTGGACTAATTAATAGCTTGAAAATGTCACTGTTTGTGTTTGTTTATGTAGGAGCCTGCTGGCTGAGACTGTACTCTTGAGAGAGCAGGAGGGAACATTTCAAACTCCCAAAACATCTGGGCTCATGTCCAGGTGTCAGGACTGCATTCTCTAGCCCTGGAGCAACTTGTCTCTTTCCTCTTATATTTATTCTGTGATGTTGCTACATTTATTGGACCTCTGGGGACCCAGGCCTTCAGGGAGACACCCACTGCGATCCTTTGCATTGCCCTGCCCACATATTCCCCAGGACCCAGCAATCATATGCATGCATGTGTATGTGTTCTGAAACACTATCTATCTTGGATCCCAGACCTCACACTCTCACTGTCAAATCTGCACTTTTGGCAAGACTAGTGACAGATAAACTCACCAAATTAGCAGGAAGGATAATTCTCTGCCGGTGTAGAACAGTTAGAAATTGTTAACTAGAAGCATAGCAATGTAGGGAAGAGGATCTTCCCACTTTGCAGTCCTCTCCCACTCCACAAGTGTCACAGAGAAGCACTACCACATTTACAAGCTGTGCTCAGTTGGCAAAATATAGTTGTATACGGCGAACATTGCCACAATCTCTATTGCTCTTTCAATCACAGCATGTTTCTCTAACTTAATCTTTTCCTGATAACATAAAAAATGTGTTCAGTTGCTTTCCAAATGTCAGGTTTCCTCTGAATTATTTAAAGACTTGAGAGATAAATTACTTGATAATTCTGAAGCACAGGGTGAATGAGCTTATTTCCTAAGAAATTATTTGCAGGATTGGTAGGAAATATTTCACTCATGTTTTCCCCCATGTAATCCTGTCAGTAATATTCATTGGAGTGTAGCAGATCTCCCACAGTGATTATCTGAAAGAAAAAGAACCCAAGTGAACCAGGTTGTTCAGCAAATTGAAGAAACAAAAACATTAATAATTTAATAACTCACGTAAAACAGCAGAGGAAAGTATACACAGTGCTGATTTTTAGGGCAATCAGGTGCCATGTGAAATCAGGAGAGCTGTTGGCAGAAACTGGTTGTATCTGTAGTATCAAAAATATGTTGGACACTTTCAAGAGAAGACACAGGTCTTGGTCTGCAGAATACTGCACACACACAAGTTGGCCAGCATTAACACTGATGCCAGCTATGTTCAGAGGACTTTAAACTCTACTATAATAAAGCCAATGTAATTTTAATTCACTGGCTGTATTCTACTCTCTGCAGATAATATTGGTAGATAATATATAAGATAAAATATAAGATAGATAATATTGGTAAACAGCAACTCATCATATCTAAGAATACTTCTCTTGTGCTCCACTATTTTTCTTCTCAAAGAAGACCTCGCCTTTTTTTTTTTTTTTTTTTTTTTTTTTTTTTTTTTTTTTTTTTTTTTTTTTTTGTGATATGCTTCTAAGGTATATATGCATTGATTATTATATCTCAGATACTAAGGTAAGTGCAGAAAGTCTGAAAACTTCTTTCAGGGAAGTTGCTGACTTGAAAAGCAGTTTTTCTCTGTGGAAAGCCTTCCATCCAGAATTAAGTGTTGCTTTCAGCTCATATATCCTTAAACTGTGTATTAAAGATTGGGTAGACCATGGCAACTCATGGGGCAAGTGCAGGTGACTGAGAGGAAACTCCTTTAGCATTAAACACCAGGAGCTGCCAAAAGGCATACGAATTTTGAAACCTAGTTGCCTCCAGTGGTCCTCCATATTCAGGCTGGTAACACTTCCAGTGGTATTGAAAGTAATTTTCCCCCTTTATATTAAGCCAAGGTGGGAAAAAAGAAAGGAAATAGGAAAAAAAACCCAGTAATCAAATGTCTGCTTAGGGTTCAGAGGTCAAATGGAAACAAATACAAGTTGTCATGAGACCACTGGCTGCTTTTAAAGATGGCTGTGGAAGCATCTGTGGCAGACCTGTAAACAAGGGCTGGAGACATTGGTAGCTGAAGGGAGCAAGGGCATTTAAGGCACAGCATACTAAACCTCTCTAGTCTTACTGAAGAGTTGACATCTAAAGTATGCACATATTTGTAACAACAACATGAATTGCACTTAATAAAAAAGAATAAAGATTATAGACATTATAAGGCAGTTATCTTCTTTTTCGTCCTATACATTTTCAACACCTTTCTGAAGAGGTTCTGTTTTAGAGTTTATGAGTACTCCTGCTATCTAAAAAAGAATGTCTGAAATAGATGCTAGAGACCAGTCTGCCTACTTGTTGGTGAATTTATGCAATAAAATAAAAGAAAATAAAAGATAATATAAATGTTAAAATAAAAACAATCCATGCAGATACTTAGGCAGATGCTTTTACTAGCAATAATATTTGGCATTAATATGATATAATTTAAATAAAAACATATGATGACTATCATCCCTAAGATTATGGGGTTTTGCCAGTTAATCCTGCGAATGCCTTAGAATATCAATATAATTATACACAGGAGGACAGTGTTTGATTTTAATAGGGCTATTTATAGATACATTTAAATGAATAAAGTTTCTGCAAGATTAAGGAAAGGTGTTTTCATCTTTCTGAGACCAGAATTTGCATACAAGTGTCTGTAAAGGTAGTGTTTATAAATGCCCTCAGTGTGTAGAGGGCAATATGGCACTCAAACCCAAATGTTGGCAGCAAAAGGGTTTCTGCTCACCTCAGCTGGCCCAGAGAAATGGCAGATTATTAAATTCACTTGGTAAAAAGATGGGTCTCAGTGTTCAGATGGGGTTTACAACAGGAAAATTAGTAGGAGAGGGGCTTGGAAACGTGTTCTAGTGAAAGCACAGGACTTTGGAACAATGAAATTGAGACTATTTTGCAGGTTATTGTATCTTGAACTGGAAGTACATCTGTGGGAGGGAAAGAATCTGTGGTTTATAATGGAGAAGGAAAATTCCATTTATACACATTCCTGTGATTTCCTTATTGATGAAAACAGGGACAAGGCTGACACAGCCTGCTGCTTGAGGAAGAGATATTGCAAAGGCCGTGGTGCTCTGAAGGATTTTTATTCCCCCTCTTCCTAAAAAAAGCATAAAGGACAGGAAGAAGTGAAGCCAAAGAAAATTTCTTTCCTCTGCCACTAATACAAGTTTCTGGTTACAAATTCTCATGTTGCCTTGCCAAGTAATGCAATGCTTACTTAAAAAAAAAGCACTATTTTTAAAATTTTGAGATAATTTATTTATTTGTTTGTTTATTTATTATAGTACCTAAAACTATTTCCTTAAATGTAATGTGTGGCTGCTTCGGAAGGGAAAGATATTAGAATACCTTATTTAAAAAAAAAAAAAAAAAAAAAAATCCTGAATGGCCAGCTTTGTTTCTGAGCTAATCATTACAAAGAAGACAAGATCAGCTCGAGAGACAAACCACAGTTGGAAGGAGTTTCCTCAGAGTCCCAAATGCCAGGAGGTGGCCGAGAACCTTTCCCTTAGCACGAGAGAGCGAGACCCCATTGAGAGCAGAGGAAGGAAGTCTGCACTTGATCCTGAGAGTGAAACCAGGGCTTTATTCAGCCTTCTGTGGTGCTGCCCCAGACCTAGCCTGGGACACAAACCCTGAGTCCAGAGCCCCAGATCAAGGGAGTGAGGGCCACATGGCCTGGGGCTTATATCTAGGGAAGGGGCTAAACGCGGGGACAACCCAGTACCCAATCAGCGAAAAAGTGGGAGTGGAACAGGGTTGGATTACATTCCAGGAAGGGGACTGGGAAGAATGTGTGAGATGGGCTGGGGGAAGGGAAGCGACAAACTTTGGGATATTACATTTTCCTGGGGAACAGGGGAGTACAGAACAAACCATTATAAAACCCAATGTAAAAATGAAATACAATATACAATATTACAATACAAATAACACACAGCAAAAATGCATGAGTAGGTATCCTGAGGAAGCTACACTTAGTATCAGTTAAGCCTACCTTCAGCCAGTTTTCATTTCTGGGCAGCATCTCATCATCAGGAAAATGGTGGTGTCAGAATTTTGGCAAATACATATTCTGCCATTGTGCTTGATACTTCATGCCCATTTTTTAGACAAGGATATAGGGTAAGCAACAGCCCTGTGAAGATTGCTAGGTGACTTTTCCAGAGTTGTAGACGTCAAAAAAACATTTCACATTTGTCCTGATGCATATTTCTAAAGCCTAAGTCACCCTGTAATCTGATCAGGATTTGTGGCTTTGCTCATTTTAAAGAGATTAATTCTGAGGCATTATGATGGACAGCTCTCATCCTCCACCCAAGTTCCTCCTCTCCTTGATTTTACCATAGAAGAAAATCCCCCAATGCCTTGCAGCTTAGTGTAATATGTGGATAAGGGCTGTATGTGGATAGAAGAAATACATGGATAAAATGAACTTTTCCAACCCAGTGTTTAATAAATCAGTGTCTCAGTAAAGAATGGACGACTTAACCTGTGAGACAGGAAGGTGAGAAACAAGTAAAGGAAAAAGAGCACTTTCACAGTCTATTCAGGCTCTGTGTTGATTAAGGCCATCTAGTTCCAGCAGAAGTCAAGTGTCCAGCTGCAAGTTCACTGTCTTGCAAAAATTCAGCTTCTGCAACAGCCTTTCTACCAAAACATACTTCTATGAATTGTTCTAATCAAATTAATTAGACCCTACAGAGTGACTGCTGGTCTGCAGTTACTGTGAGGGGTGAAGTCCTTGTCACTGGGTTTCTTTCTCCTGTAAGCAGAGGTGATTTTTATTTTATGAAATAAACAATTTCGGTAAATTAGTAGTGAATATGTTTCAGAAGGACAAACCTTTCCACAGAGAATAAGGTCACTGCTTTATTTACACAGTTTTAATGGGGTTTTGACTCAGCTGTTGTCAGCTGTTAGTTCCAGATAGGTTAGGAGCTATTTTTGCCTCATTTTTAGTGCTAGCAAAGATAAACAAGCAATAGGTGCAGCTTTATGAACAACAAAGACAACATTTTATATAAGCATCCTAAGAAACAGAAGACCATGCAAATAGAATGGTAGTGGTCAGTCACCAGTTTCTGAGCCAGTACTTGTTGGTATTTGAAAGGGCCTTTCTTACTGACTTGACTAACAAGGTGAGCAGGTAGGTACCTTTGCTTCGCATATACCTGTGCATAATTCTTTTTAGTCCATGCTGTGCTTTTCCCAGAGGACATGACGGTGTTTTCCAGGCTCAGAATAAATTATTCCTTTATGTGTTATGTTCTACAGAGGGATGTATAGGTGAAAGGGGGTGAAAGAGAAAAGGGACAATTGCAAAGTTACAAAGGAAAAAATATAGAGGGAAGAAAATTTTCCCCTTTGTCCTCAATCCTCAATATTATAACAGAAGGACAGATAATAAATAGCCCCAGCTGAAGGACACAGTGCTTAGAACAAATGATCACAGTAGCATCTGAGGAAAAAAATTATAGACATGAGCTTGAGAACACACAGGATAGGAAGGGGAGGATTTATCTTTAACTGATAAGTAGATGATCAAGCAGGGATTTCTTCTACTGTTTCTTCTACTGTTTTTTTTTTTTTTTTTTTTAATTTCCCTAAGCTTATAAATAGTATAATAAATGCATTCTTGAACAAAACCTCTCACAAAGTTTAAATAACTGACTTCCCCCTGTGTTGGTGATCTAGCTACATTTCATGAGAGTATATTGCGATGATTATACCCTCACCAGTGACTCTGAGCAAGAAAGTATAGCTTCACCTCTTTTATCAAGACTTTTTTGTGTACTTTCATTAGAGATTTACTAGGTGATTAGTTTCTTATGTTGGTACTGAACCACTGTAGGGAACACCATCTTGTAAGTCATGCTGTGTTTCATGCAGAGAATCATAGAATGGCTTGGGCTGGATAGGACTTTAAAGATCATCCAGTTCCAGGATAGGGATATGTCTCACTGAGCTGCTTTGCTCAGACCCCCATCCAGCCTCATCTTGAGCATGGATAGGTAATCCACAGCTTCTCTGGGCAACATGTTCCAGTGCCTCACCATCCTCACAGTAAAGAATATCTTCAGAATATGTAATCTAAACCATCTCTTTCAGTTTGAATCCATTCCCCCTGTCTTATCATTACATGTTCTCTCCATCTTTCTTGTAGGCCCCCTTCAGGTACTGGATGGTTGTAATTACCCCAAAGCCTTCTCTCTTCCGGGCTAAACAACCCCAATTATCCCAGTCTTTTTTCTTGAAGGAGAGGTTTTTAATCCCTCTAATTAAGTCCTTCTCTAGACTAGCTCCAACAGGTCCATGTCTTTCCTGTGCTGAGGAACATAATGGAGTATGCAGCACTCCAGGTTGAGTGGAGTAAAAGGGAAGAATCTGCTCCCTCACCCTGCTGACCATTCCTTTTGATGCACTCCAGGACACATTTGACTTTCTGGGTTGTGAATGCACATTGCCAGTCATGTCCAGCCTCTCCTCCACCAGCATCCCCAAGTCCTTCTCAGCAGGGTTGTTCTCCATCTTTTCATACCCCAACCTGTGTTTTAAGGTGTTGTCCTGAGCCAGGTACAGCACCTTGCTCTTGGTCTTGCAATTGCACCTAGTGCAGCAGGTGTCACTTGTGCCAAGTGGGAAAGTGGGAAAATAAGTGGGAAATTTCTATAAGCCCACTCCTCAAGCTTGTCCAGGTCCCTCTGGATGACATTGCATCTTGCAGGCATGTCAATAGCACCACTTAGCTTGATGTCTCTCCAAATTTGCTGAGAGTGCACTTTATCCTTTTGTAAATGTCATAAACAAAGATATTGACTAGATACCACTTGTCACTGATGTCCATCAAAACTCTGAGCTATTGACCACTACTCTCTGGGTGTGACTGTCCAGCCAATTCCTTATTCATCCAACACTCCAACTGTCAAATCCATGTCTCGCCAAACTAGAGAGAAAGATATTGTGGGGGATTGTGTCAAAGGCTTTCCACAAGTCCAGATAAGTGACATCTGTAGCCCTTCCCTTGTCCACCGGTGTAGTCACTCCATCATGGAAAGCCACTGGATTGGTCAGGCAGAACTTGCCCTCGGTGAAGTCCTACTGGCTATCCCAAATCATTTTCCTGTTCTATTTGTGCTTTAGCATAGTTTGTAGGACCTTCCAAGGCACAGAGGTGAGGCTGACAGTTTGGTAATGCACAAGGTCCTCCATTCTAACCTTTTTAAAGATGGGTGCAGTGTTTCCCTTTTTCAACTCACCAGGGGCACTTTCCTTGACTTCCATGACTCTTCAGATATCAGGGAGATTGGCTTGTCAACTACATCAGCAAATTCCCCCAGAACTCTGATATGCATCTCATCAGGCCCCCAAAACTTATGTATGTTCAGGTTCCTTAGATGGTCATGAACCTGATCTTGTGGGAGGGAGTTTTCTCTTCCAGGGCCTTCTCTTCACATCCTGAAGTCCACCCAGTCAAGAAGGGTGGGAGAAGAGGTTGCCATTAAAGAATGAGTAACTAAGCTTTCTCCTTGTCCATTGCTACCAGTTTTCCATCATTTTATGTATCAGAGGTACATATTCTTTGACCTTCCCTTTCTGCTGACATCAGTTCTTAACTGTATGGAAGCTGATACACTGATACCAAGCCTTTGACTGTTGAATGTGTTTCTATACATGTTGTGGCTTAGGAATGGTATTCCTCAATTTAGTGTTCCTTCTCAAAACATACTAGACAATGTGCTGCTCTCTCACTGCCTGCTTGCAGCAGGATCAAGAGAAGAATGAGAGGCACAAAAAGGTAAAGATCATGGGTTGAGATAAGAATGATTTAATAGAAACAGCAATGAAAAAAAAAATTAAGAATACTAATAGAAGTGTACAGGACAGGCAAATGATTAATGTGTGATTGCTCATTGTGACCTCAAGTTATCTGACTGTGCACTCCAGTAAACTGAAAAAGGCAGGTGTGCCTACCTCAGCATGTGCTGAGGTGAATAATCTCAGGGTCCTGCCCATGGCCCTCCTGGCTGCTGCCAAGTCAACTCTGTTGACTGGCCAGAACAAGGACATGTTAGTCAAGTGGGGACCATGACGTGTTCACAAAACTTTCTCCATGTCTCTGCCCTCAGTCTTTTTTTTTTTTTTTTTTTGTGTTATGGGGTTGCTCTTGCAATGCCTTCCATAGATAAGCACATACATATGGGAACACTGGAATTTCATTGGAATAGGATAGCTTGAGGTTATAAAGATCAATACACAATAACTCCCTATGAATTGTTTTTGTATGATGTAAAATGAATAAATTCTTTATGAGCATTCATTTTAATATTAATCACAGAAATTATTAAAAATGCAAAGCCTTTAAAGCTATTTTCATCAGTGTCACTTAGTCAAACCAGTATTTTTTGCAACTCTGTCTTTATCTTAAAAAAAAAAAAAGTAAGGAATACAAAAAATTCAGTGTGTTAGCTGTTACCATGGATTTTATGTAGAAGTCAACTGTGTGCCACATTAATTACTGCCAGCAAAAAACCCTAGATAAATTTGGTAAGATAAATTTGGAAAACATACTATGTTAATATTTCTTATTACTTCAGCTCTGTCCCCCTGACAATTTTAATGAAACATTGATAGTTTGGATCCTTATTTCTCTTATTATCCTTTTCTGAAGAGTTGACTTGTTCTTGCAGGAGAAGCTTAATGTCAACAATATGGGGCATCAGGTGGTAATATTTGACTTTTCTGTCATAAGAGGACTGTGGGAAACTCGAGTTAAGAAGAACAAAGAACGTCAGAGGAAGGAGAAAGAAAGATTAGAACAAAGTGCATTGGAGAAGTAAGACAACTTTTGTATTGTTCATTTTAACCAAATGGGTTCTTATTATCCACTAACATTGCCATATACCAAATATAATAGATAAATAAATATATATAATAAATATGATGAATAAACTAAATAATAATTGTTGATTATTAAAATTTTGGGGTTTGGGTTTGATTTCAATGACATCTTACTTCCTTTCCTCACATGATAGTAAGAGAAATACAGCATAAACAATACCTATGTTTCATTACTTTCTGCTCTTTCCTATGTAGATTGTGATATATTAATGATATATTTTATTGTTTACCATAGACATAAATTGAAGAGAAAAATAACATATATTTGTATCTTTCTGTTTCTCATATGCTGCCAGGGACTTCATGGTAGCTTATTATTAATTATAGAATTCGTGAACACATGCTCATAAGTTTCAGTACTAAGAAATACTTTAAATCTTTTGGTTGTATTGACAGGAGAAAGAAACAGAGTCAAATTACTGGACACATCCAGTTGCTTCTGAATAGGTAATAGCAAAAAGAATAAGAATTGTTAGGTTATTTTTTCTAGTCGAGCCTTGATTATGATGCTTATACCCAATGATAATTTTATTTTTTTATTATATTGAATTTATTTTTTCTTTAAGCAGTATTTTTCTTCCCATAAGACACTGTTAGATATTAAATTGTGTTGCCAAGTTTGGAAACATATGACATTAATTTCTTCCCTCTGAGAAGAGAAAAAAAATAGAAATCATGTTCTGTTTTAAAAATAAAATGCACAGGGTTAAACAGTGCACTTGTTTAAGAACATAATTGCGTTGAACCTCTGTGTGGTGTTTCAGTGCTCTCAGGATACCCTCACTAGTAGATTCTCACAGCCGGTGCAGCTACACTGACAACAGAGCAGCTGGTCCAACAGGAGACCAGGGTAATACAAAGTCTGACCGTCCTTTCTGTGGGACCATTGTCTTCGAAACAACCATAGCAGCAGTCTTGATTTTCCCATCTCCACCAAAGCTTACATTAAAAAATATAATCCTAACAAAGAAAGAAGAAAAAAAAGAAAAAAGAAGTTCAACCTTCAGATTGAATTCTCTAGCCAAGATACGCTTTCTTTTGGGTGTGAGCTGTGTCATGGTTTCAGCTAGGATAGAGTTAGTTGTCTTCTTAGTAACTGGTACAGTGCTGTGTTTTGGATTTAGTATGAGAATAATGTTGATAACACACTGTTGTTTGGATTGTTGCTAAGTGGTGCTTCTGCTAAGTCAAGGACTTTCCAGCGTCTCATTCCCTGCTAGTGAGGGGCTGAACAAAGAGCTGGCAGGGAACACAGCCAGGACAGCTGACCTGAATGTGATATTCCATACCACAGAACTTTTTAATCACTATATAAATTGGTGGAATTGGCCAGAAGTGAGTGATTGTTTCTCAGGAATCCACTAGGAGTGGGTCAGTAAGTTGTAAGCAGTTGGATCTGACATAACTTGTTTCTCTTGGGTTTTCTTTCTCTCTTTTCATTATTTTTATTGACATCAATATTGTTAGTATTATTTATTTTAATTTGTTTCTATTATTAAACAATTTGTAACTCAATGCAAAAGTGTTACCTTTTTTTTTTTTTTTTTTTTTTTTTTTTTTTTTTTTTTTTTTTTTTTTTTCCCCTGGTTTTCCTGCCCTTCCCACCAGGGGGTTGGGGAGTAAATGTCTGTGTGGTACTTGATTGCCATCTGGGATTAAACCATGACAGCTGAGAGATGGATGTTTGCCGTTTCCCTTATGATAGAAAACACAAGTGAAAGGATTTGGGATCAGACTTGATCAAACCTTATTTCTGTCCTAGTGTGGAAAACATGTCAAGACCCCCTGCCACTTTTCTTTTTTGGCTTTGTTTTTCTGTGGTGCAGAAGATAATTTTTGAGTTCACTAGTACAAAAGCAAATTATGCGTGGTAAGTCCTCTCTGTAAGAGGGAAAGAGGATAGCCTTATGTCTTCTGAGGTAGCTTATATGAGCTCCCCTGGCTTTTGTCAGTAGTTACGAATATGTTAAGATAAGTTCTTACAGTGAGTTGTCTTTTCCACAAAAGCAATGCTTTCTCCCTCTTTTTTCTGCCTGTAGTTAATTGTTGTAGACACACTTCCATCCAAAAGAGTGGAACTTCATCACTTTTTCTGTGGGTTTTTTTCCCACTAATGATGTCTAATTTCATTCTGTTATCTTCCTGAACCACTCAAAGATAGGAAATTTGAGATATAATTCACAGAAATAAAAGTTCCCAGGTGCAATTGCTGCATGCGCAAAAGGATTTTTGTTTTTTTTTCCTTTAAATTTCAATTTGCATATTGTACTTTGTATAGTTGTGTTTCTTCATGCACACAGATTGATTTCCAATTAGTTCTACTTGCAGAGCTCCTGGAAAAAAAGGAGGAAATACATTAGACTTTGTCTTCTGAATATGAGTGATCACTATTACACCCACTAAAACAAATGGCAAAGTTTGTGTTCATTCTCATGGTGCAGGCCTTATAGAATGGTCAAACTATATAGAATAATGGTCAAAGTAATAAGAATATTAGTAATAAAATGCCAAATTCAGTAAAAGAAAATCCTCTTTGTTTTATGAGGTGTGAAGTGACCATTGGCATTTAAGTCCTAAATGTCAGCTCACTAGCTGTTTAAGTGCTTTTCAGTGCTTTCAATGTTGGACCAAAAATATAAGAAGAGTTCACTTTTTTTTTTCCTTTTTTTTTTTTTTTAAACTTGAAAGTACAGGTAAAATTGTATTTCCAATTAAATAATAGAAATAATGTCTGCATGTATAAATAAATGTCATTATTTTATGGAGTTCTGCATTGACTAAATTCAGGTATCATATTCAGGGATTAAAATTTTACTATTGTCATGTAGGTCCACTGAAATCAATGCAAGTCCATACTGTGCCACAGTAAGAAAGTATTTTGAAAGTACTTTGATCCAAAATTATAATTCCCAAAAGATATTTAGAGAGGGCATTTCCCTGAAATGAGGACTGCATTCTAGTTTTTAAGATTCTATATACTTACTTTTGCCAGGAGTCAGAGTAAATTCCTATGTAGGGTTGAAATTAATATAGTTTCTCTGTAAATACACTCATGCAACAGAGTTTGGAATCTGGCCTTTGAGGCTGCTTTGGGTTGTGGTGTTTTTTTTTTTTTTTTTTTTTTTTTTTTTTCTGTTGTTTTATTTTATTTTAATTTAATTTTAAATTTTATTTTATTTTAACAAAATTCAGTTTTTCTCAAAGAAGTCATAATTTGCTAATACCTTTGAGATTCTGCATTTCCTTTACATGCTGTGTTACTATGTAAAATGACCTGATAATATGCATTTAAATGTAGCATGTACTACTCAAGGACATATTCCCAGTTAACCTCTAGGGAACTTTGTTTGCCTTAGGGCAAGGTAATTTAGTTCCTGCAACCTCATTAAACTGTTACTTGTAAGATAATTTTTGACTGAAGATTTTCGTAAGAGAAAAATCTCATGAATGAAAAGTTTCAGCTGTGCATTAATGGTGAGGTCTTGTAAAGATTTGTTTACAAGACAAATGTTTAAGCAACTGGCCAGTGAAAGCTGATTCTGGACAACCAGTTACTGAGAATACCAGCCTTCTGAGGTACTGGTATCAGATGCTGGTGTTTTTTTTTTTTTTTTTTTTTTTTTTTTTTTTTTTTTTTTTTTTTGTTTTGTTTTGTTTTGTTTTGTTTTGTTTTGTTTTTTTTTTTTAATTTAATTCAGTCCTCTGTTTCCTCTTTGGTTTTGTGGGACTGTGAAAGTATGGTAGTTTAAAGAACACATGTTAACCAGCACTGAAAAAGAAAAGAAAAAGAAATGGAATTGTGTTGGAGAGGCTTATTTTCATTTTATGTCATATTCTTGATCCCGTCAGACAAGCCCATTTGAAATCCCCCATAGGATATAAACCACAAACAGTTATGAAAAGTGTGCATTGTCCTCAGATTTCCCATATGTTTATGAAAGTGCATATTATGGAAAGAAATTTGTGTTTATAACAATGTTTTATATTTAAACTTCCAGATTCTGGCAGTGGTGAGCAATCTTTTATTTTTCCCCAGAATCCTGAATGCTGTCAGATGGTATGAGGATTTTCTGCATTCAGATTTCTTTTCTACTTGTTTTCTTTTCTCTCTCTTTTAATTTTTTTAAAGGAATAAAAGTTTACTGTTAAACTTCTTTTTTTGAGTGATTGTGACATGTTTGTCATTTGTGTGAAAAGGTAAGGTAAGATAAATCTGAAGGCTACCAATTTAAGCATTCAAGTGAGGAAATGCCGGAGCTGTTTGTCCAGATTAGCTATCTAAATCTTTGCTATGAAATGGCACAGCCTCCTCTGTCCACCAATAAACATGCAGCAAAAATAAAAAGTTTGTTCAGCTACCTCTTCCAGTGTCTCTTCTCCAAATTTTTTTTCTCAAAGTCTGGCTAATTAAACATGCATGTCTTATTTTTTGAGTTATATTCTTCCAAAATATTAAAAGTAAAAGCAACAAGAAAACTACCCTTTGCAGGCAGACTAATTTTTTTCACTGAGAGGTTACATGTTTGTTTAATAAAAAAGATTTGTCTCTATCTCCCTGCCAAACTTCAGTGTTATAAGCCGATTCGTGCCTGAACTAAGATTTTATTTGTTCTGTTTATTTTCCTACTCAATACCTAATGCAGAACTTTTTCCAGATTGTCTAAAACTGAAGCTGGGAGTTCCTTGTCCTCAAACACAAACTATAGTCAACAATTTTTGTTTTGATCTTCAGCACTAATAAATATACTAAGTTATTTACCTTTATTTGTAGGCACTTGTGCATACAGACCACGTGTCTAAAGTAGTGCAAAGTAAGCGCTCAGAAGTGCATTGTAAGATAAAAGCTGACGTTCAGCCACAATCTTTTAAAATACTTGGAAGAACCTAACAGTGATACTGAAATTGAATCAATCCAATTGAATTTGAAGCAAATGTTTCTCATCCATCTCATCCAAATATTTATTCTGGGCTGAGCTCCAGTTTTACTGTGATACTCTTCTAAAAATTCCATATGATTGATTCTGCATGGCTAGTGATTCTGATTTAAACATTGCGCAGGAGCTCTAAACTGGTGCCACCATGTAGTATCCCAGTCAATTCTTGTGTCCTGGTTTAGAGAAAATAGTGGCATCTAACAAAAATGCCTTTCCTTAGCTAGGAATCACAGTTTTCACCCAAGAGCTTCTAATCAGACACGGAGCAGAGAGTACCTGCTGAAGGAAGAGCAGTTGAAAGAAACCCAGTTACTCCTCATTTGCCTTCATGGCTCTGAAATCCCTACCAAGGCACACTCATTTCCAAGCTGATTGCTAATTTGAAGGGTCTAATCACTGAGTTTATTGTAGAGTAACTCTTTGCATCAGGTTGATTAGATTTGTAATTTTGCTGGAGAAAATAAAATTGTAAGCAGAGAACTCCCATGACCTTGAAAAGAATTATTTATAATAATAATAAATAATATATGCCATGAATATTTTTTCTGAAGGTATACTCCAATAGTGAAGTAGCATTTGGAAAATGATTACCTGAAGAGGAATACAGCACTAACCAAAATGAAAATACTTGATCTTGTTCCATAACTGTAGAGTATTGTCCTGAAAGCTCACTGTACAAAGGCAATATATTGGAAAACAATTTGCCAGAGTAAAATTCCTCTACATCTGCCTTAGTGACAGGTGTGCTTTTGTGTTACAGATATATAGGTATGAATTTTATCTTTTAATTTTTGACAAGCATAAGCAACATATAACTAGCCTTTTTTAAAAATTACTGGAACCATTTGTGTCATTGAAGAGCAAATACTGTAATAGTTCGCTGAGTAGGAACCTTAGATCTCATCTGGGCCTTTTGTCCAAGAAAAATATTTTTTGTGTTCATACTCCTTCCTGAATTAGGCTTGACTTTACTATCTTCAGTTTTCTTACTACTGAAAATAATTGTTTCTTTAATCTGACTTCAACTGTTTGATCAAGGTCTAGAGGAAGATAAAAATATTTTATTGTTAAATAGTATTAAAAAGACATAAACTTCAGGAGAGCCGTGGTTTTATAACTTATTTGTCACACGTGGAAATGTGTTTCTGGAATATCAGGAGTCTTTAAAGTGTCAAGACTAGAAATTTAATTTCTCTAAAAGTATGTTAGTATTTAAAAGATTATTTTATTTGTGTGGATTTTTTTTTCATTTTGCCTCACTGTTTTAGAGGCCTTTTCTTTTAGATATCTTTCCTCAGGATTCATGTAATAGCCTCCAGATATGACAAACATGGTGGAAATTCTGTCTAATTTGATGATTGTCACCAAATAAAGACTTAAAAATCTTCCTTTTCAAATGATCCCTTAAAAAGTACCATCATCTCAATCAGAGCAGAATGGCAACCATATAGCCAAATAAATCCCTTTGGTTTGATCTCAACTGAAACTCCAAATTTACAGCTTTGTCATCTTTTCTTCATGCTACACACTGGCTTGATATAAGTTGCAGCTCCAGGCCAGTAAGGCTCGTAGTGATTAATTTGGTTAGTGTGTAACTCAAGGGTACAGCCAGCTGTTGTAAATGATTAGACCCTTTGCCCCTGGGAAATAAAATGTTTTCATTCTGAGATGTACTGTACAAAATTATGCACCTTTGTTGCTCCATTATTAATTCACGTTCCATCTGTTCTAAATGTGATTGTACACAATACTTGTATTCTTTAAAAGCCTAACAGAGCACGTTACCATTATTTAATGTATGAGTAAAGAGGAAATTTGATACAGGATTTCCATATCAGTGTGCAATATATATGTTGAATTCCCTAGCAGGTTTAATTTTTAATCCCTTTCTTCTGAGGTAAATATTTCACTGACTGATTTGCTTAACAGACATTTTTATTGTATACATTTTTTTGTACTTGGCTAGCAATGGCCTTCTGGGTTTTGTTTTTTTGTACATGTTATATACATGTTATATACATGTACGTGAGATTGTCAGAGGGCAGTTTGTTTTTCAGCTTTAATATAAGTCCCTTCTTACAATTTTTTTATATTCACTGTTTTGAGAGAGTAAAATTTTAGATATGAACCCTCTAATCTAGTGGCCCTGGGGTCTACCTGACAGAGCCAGTGCTGATGTGTAGTAATGCAGCTTACATTTTATTGAGTCAGACTTTTTGACCTCTTCTTTCTGTTGTTTACATTTCTAACATCCTTAGAATTTATACTGTGAGGAATGAGTCAGTCATTTTTTGGGCTTGAAAGAGGAGCAATGAATACAAAAACTCACCACTTTGTGGGCAACGTTTTTTCAGTGCACTAAATTATGCACCAAATGAAATATTTATTCATTTGATAGAAAATGAAGGAATTCCATGGAAATGAGAGGGTAGTAATGCAGAGTTAACCTTCACAGAAGGACAGAAAAGCTCTGTGTGAAGGACTGGAGGATGTGAGAAAGAGCAGTACAGCAGCAGTAAGTAAAATTTGGAATATTTTAGGAAAAAAGAATTCTAGTTGTTTGATCCTATGGTCCTTATGGCTCCTGCCTCTTAATTGTTCAGATAATTTTGTTCTCTTCCTTGAAATTCAGTTAACACCTTCCCCATATCACTTCATTTCCTAGCTGTAGAGAGCTTTTATAGCTATATAGCTATACTCACTGGTACACAAGTTTTGGAAGAAAGTATGATTAAGTGGTTTGGGACTATTTATTTTTCCTTACTGTATATGAAACAATCCCAACAATCTCTTGCTATTACAATATCCACACTCTGTTATGTTGGCAGTTTCTGGGGTACAAATGACAGATTGAATAGTTAAGATCAACTCTAAAATTGAATTGGCTCATGTGTCAAACAAAGCATCTGAAAGGTTTTTGAACTATCATGTCTGCTGATATGGAAAACTCTGTCATCTGAGCACTTCTAGACTGCAGCTGGTGGGGATACCCTTAGTAGGGCTGCTAAGAGAAATCAGGTGTTTTGATATCTCTCCCTTTGTAATAGAAAATTTAGAAATATTAGCTACAGCTTGTTGACATATCACAGTGTGGGCTAGGAGCTGTATCTGCTTTAACCTATTTTCTTGTCTTCGTCATATCAAGTAAACTCAGACAAGATTTGTGGAGATATTGTGTGTGGTTGGTGGACTCTTCCTCAACTGTGTTAACATCTTTAGTCCACACTACAGACTCCCTTGAGCTGAATGTTTTTCTGTCCATCCAGTCTATTTTTTCTTAGCTCACATATCACAGCTTGCTGTGGTATGAAACGTTTCACAATGCAGCAGACACTGAGAGAAACTGGGAGATTTATTTCAGATATATTTTAGTATTCTCACATCTCCCCTAATTGATACTTTTAATACCAGAAATTCTTCTAGATGTTGACTTGTGAAGTGCGTTCTGATCTCTCTAAGAAAGCTGAAGCCAAGAATGAGTAACATTTCTGCAGCTATCAATAACTTCTATAATTATTCCTTTATTGCTCCTTTCATATTGTGAGAAGTTATTGTTCCTCTCATCTCTGTGAAGCTTCCTTCATCTGATATGCTACAAATTCTTTTCCTACTCATTTGTATACCTGCAGTAACGTAATTTGCCTTTTTGGTGTTTATCAGAGCTCATGTTTCCTTCTATTTTTTTCATTTGAAGATAAATACAATTTTATATTTCTAAAAGTATTTCTGTAATTTTTGAAATAAGGGATAGTTTGTGCTATCTTCATATAGTCTGCCAACAATTTATCCAGTGAACTACCTTTTAACCAATCTCACTGTAAATTCACCTCCTGAAATATTTGTAGAAGGTGCTTTTCTATACTTTCCCTTTAAAAGGTATCACTTAGGAATACATTGCAGTCAATATTACAGAAGGGGCTTTCTGCAGTTCTCTTGTGTTCCATGTGTAGTGTGCTGCTCTTTGAAACTTTCCTCTGGTTGTCCCTCAGGCTTGCTCCTCTGATAAATGGTTATATGTATTTTCCAAAAGGGTAGAAAGTGCCTGCAGTGTGCCCCTGTGCTCTGTGTCTTTGCTATTGCTGTGCTCTCTGCTTCCAAGTCTTTCTAAAACCCCCCAGAGATTTCTGCAAGTGCCACAATGTAAACAACAATCTCAGTATCTTTCTATCTAGGCATGAAGTTTTGCTTTCTAAAGACTGATTTCTGTAGCATTAAGTCAACTATGACTATACTACTGTATTTCCATAAGAGTGCTCTGTTCTGCAGTTTCATACCTTGTTATGGGTGTCCAAAAATTATTTATTTCAACAAGATTTTGGGACATGCTTCTTTTACCTAAGTTTGTAACTGGTTTCTTGTATGTGACTTAAAACTAGACATTCTGGTTTTAATCCTGACAAATCTTGGGGCCTTTTATGATGGAGCCACGGCATTGGTGGATAGAGGCAAAACAATTGACATCATCCACCCGGATTTAGTCAAAACATTCAGTGCTGTCTCGCATGGCATGTTTAACTCTAAATAGGCGGTCATGGATTTGTTGAGTGGAATGTCTGGTGGATGAAGATCTGGCTGGATGACTACATGTTACAGTGTGTTAATTGGGTTTATATTGTGTTTCATTTTTATATTGGATTTGTAATTCTTTCCCTTGTCCCCCTTGGAAACGGTATCACGTGGTTTGTCCTTGCTCGGCCGCACCCATCCCCCACAGTGGAATGTAACCCAACTCTGTTCCACTCCCACCTTGTCCCTGATGGGGCAGTGGCTTATCCCTGCCTCTGGGCCTGTCCCCCTTGGGAAAAAGCCCCGGGACGGCCGAGGGCTCGGTCTCTTTGGCATCAGAACAGGGACAGGGAAAGAGCTAAAGAGCTCTGGACCAAATAAAGCTATAATTCCCGCCCCCGGAACAAAGAGCAGGCTCTTGCCTTTTGCCATCGATGGTCGTCTGGGTCTCTCTAAATGACCACCACAACTACATGCAAAGTGTTGTGGCCAATGGATCAATGACCAAGTGCAGATCAGTGATGAGTGGTGTCCCTCAGAAGTCAGTGTCAGGGCCGATGCTGCTCAGCATTTTTGCTTTGGCAACATGGACACTGGGATCAAGCGCACCCTCAGCAATTCACTGACAACACCAAGCTGTGTGGCACAGTCATGCTGGAGGGAAGGGATGCCACCCAGAGGGACCTGGACAGACTTAAGAGGTGGGTTTGTGCAAAACTCATGAAATTCAACGAAGTGAAGTGCAAGGTCCTACACCTGGGTCGAGGCAATCCCAGACATGTCTATGGCTGGGCATAGAATTGACTGAGAGCAGCTCTAAGGACTTGTGGGTGATATTTGACAAAATACTAAACATGAGCCAGCAATGTGTGTTCACAGCCCAGAAAGCAACTGTGTCCTGGGCTGCATCAAAAGCAGGTCATGGGAGGTCATTCTGTCCCTCTGATATGCTCTTGTGAGATTCTATATGCTCTTGTGAGATTCTACATCCAGCTCTGGTGCCCCCAAAATAAAAAACAAAACAAAACAAACCCAAAAAACCAACAACTAAAAAAACCCCCAAACCAACCAAACAAAAAAACCCACCCAAAACCAAAACAACAACCCCAAAACACCAATGACAATAACAAAAAAACCCCAAACAAACAAACAAACAAACAAACCCCAATGGAATTATTTGAGCAAGCCCAGAAGAGGCCATGAAAAGCCCAGAAGAGGCCATGAAGTTGATAAGAGGACTGGAGCATCTCCCTTATGAAGACAGACTGAGAAAGTCTGGGTTGTTCATCCTGAAGAAGAGAAAGTTGCTTGGAGATCTCATAGCAACATTCCATTATCTGCAGAGGGGTTGCAAGGAAGCCAGAGAGAGTATCTTTGTCAGGAGCTATAATGACAAGACAAGGGAGAATGGCTTCAAACTGAAAGAGAGTAGGTTTAGATTAGATATTAGGAAGAAATTCTTTACTGTGAAGGTGATGAGACACTGGAACAAGTTGCTCAGAGAAGCTGTGGATGCCCCATCCTTGGAAGTATTCAAGGTTCATTTATGGCTGAGGGTAGAACTTGAGCAAACTGGTCTAGTGGAAGGTGTCCCCGCCTGTGCAATGGGGTTGGAACGAGATGATCTTCAACAAGCCTTCCAACCCAAATAATTCTGTGATTCTATTATTCTGTTTCATGTGACACTTTTTTTTTTTTTTTTTTTTTTTTTACATCCTAGCATTGTAGAGAAGAATTCCATGATTAAGTAGTATTATGTGCAAAGGTTTTGTTACTTCCTATTTGACCTTTATAAACTTGCATCTGTTTCTCTTTTGAGGACATGACATATTTACTTTCTCTAGGGGTACTTTATTCTGAACTTTGTGTCCTTAAGATCTCAGTTTTCTTCAGACCTTTAGATTAAGGTTTTTATCAGAAGATGGACATGACATAAACGAGTCTTATGTACCACAGGATATAGAATTCAAAGTGTGAGGTCAGATTTATGATACAAGGGGGTCTGCAGAGTCTTATTTTGGTGTAAGTAAGGCTTGCTTCTGTTGATCAACCAGTTCTTTAATTGACTAAGCTGAAATAAATCTCCCCTAACTAAAAGCATGAGCTTTTGACAATGCTGAATTATGTCAAATTGAATTTGCGTCTGAAGTTGTATGAGAAAAAGCTTGCCTTGGAGGTGATGTAGAAGTTACACTGAAATTGAATCTGAAATCAGTTGGCATGTGATAAGTTTGACCTTTACCTTCTAAGATATTGGTGTGAAAATTGAATCATTTTACTTGAACAAGAAAAGGCAGGGAAAAAAGGCACTTCTTGCCTTTTTTCCCCCAAAAATGTTTTCATACATCACCAGGTATTTGATTTTTTTTCTTTTTTATGCATAAATAACTAGTTCTGTGAGAATATTTTTCCTATCCTATCAAATTAAAGGGCATAATTTTTGCTTTTTTCTGTAACAGTTTGCTCAGTCTCCACTTTTCTATTATTCTCTGGCTGTCACTGTTTTCTCGAGAGTGAATGAAATCCTGATCACTTGAAATCTATAATCTATGTCTAGAAAATCTTAAAGTAACTCTAGGAAAGGCATATTTTCTTCATATATATATATATAGGCTATACCTTAGATAAATAATATTCTGTTAAGTACTTCTGCAAACACAGATTAAGCTTTAGAACTTACCTGCCGTATTTTTCAGCTGATTCCCATAAACATTTTTTGGCATTTCAGGATAAAACAGGAATGGAATTTGATACTAGAGTGCCGTAAGAAAGGTATTCCTCAATCAAAATACCTCAAGAATGGCTTTGTAGACATCAGTGAGAAGAATCTGGACACTTGTGGAAAGTCTCCGCAGCTCAAGAAGAGTCATGCCTTGTCAGATGGAGTAAATAAAGAACAAAACAAGTTTATTTTTCAGCTTTCTGGAGAGCAGTGGATGGTAAATATAATGGAAAATATGTTTCTGTTGGTGAAGAGTTTGAGTGTCTTAGACTGTATCTTTTAATCTGTCCCTTTTTTATGGCAAATGAATATCAAATTGATGCTTTTTCACAGTGTTAAAAGTGACCAAAGTATTTTCTACCTCAGCCTGAATCAGTGGTTTAGTGGTTTAGTGGTTTTATGTATTTTAAGTTCTCTGCTGATACATGTAATTTGTCCCTCTCAAAAATTTTGGTATGGGCAATAATATTGCAATAAGTTCTCTTTCTCTAAAATTCCCCAATGGGTGAAGAGAGGTGAAAATAATATTTGTTGACGAATTGCTGTCTTCTGCTAATCAGAGATCTGTACTCTTGCTCTAATGGTGTGATAACACTTTCTCAAGCTCTGCTCCATTTAACACTAATATTAGCATCAATCCACAAGGGTCTTACTGAAAAAAAGCACATTTGACTTGCTGATATACTTGATGTGAAATAGCAGTTTGCAGGTAAGATGTAAATTCGTGCTGGTTTGAAATTGAGCAAGTGGTGGCTTAGAGCTGGTCTGAAGTTTTCTGGAGTTGTAAAATATTTAATTGAAATGTATTTGGAGAAACACTACTTTATTAATGATAATGTGAAATTAAAATTTAGACTTTAATGTAGTATTTTCATTCCAAAAAATATAAATCAAAACCTTGATTAAAAATTTAGAATTATTTTTTGATTGACCTGAAGTGTAACTTTATCCTAGATTTGATCTTGAATCTGATGATGTTTTCTTTTTCAGTTTTCATAGGTTTTTTTTTTTTTTTCCCTTTCTTTAATTTCTTTCTGAATAAACATACAATATTTGAAATTTCTGGATTACAGAAAATCCTGGTTCCCATTCAGCTCTGTTAAGGAGATTCTTTCTTCAACTGATACCAATCATTGATCTGGTAGGACTGGTTGCTGAGGAGCTATCACATCTCTTCATTCAAGAATCTGGAATTTTGAAAGTGATGTTTAAGATGTGTAGTCAAATACTGCATTCTTTTGGGTATTGTAAACCTTAGTTTAGAGGCACTTTAGGAAAAAAAGAGAATACAGTTCCTTAGACACTGATACTGTAACAACTACAAATATCCTTAATGCATCAGGGTGCAGAGAGTTGCATAATTAAACATTTTTGTTGCTTATTCTCTTTTGCCAAACCATTAAAATTTTGCTTTGTCACCATAAGTTAGGCTTTACATTAGGAAGCAAAATCAAGCACATGCTTTGTTCTGTGTTCCAGAATATTTAATTTTAATTTGATGTTCTGAAAAATCCCATTTAAGAGAAACTAGTGTACTGTTACCTACATTATGCCATCTTGAGCAGTACATTCCTAACCACCATGGATTTTGATACCTTCTTATCAGATGCTCAGTGTGACCATGTCAAACAGCCATCAAGTCTCATTGTCCAGCTCTGGCCTAGCTAAAGTGGATTTCCTGTTTCAACAACAAACTGTGACATAGCTCAGATGGCTGCAAACAAAGATACAATCATAGCTGATTTATTTAGAGATCAAGACTCCTTCAAAACTGAAATGTCACTTTCTAGCAGCTGACAATTATTTTAAAATTGTGAAAACTCATTTGACAAAGTTCTAAAAGAAGTATATATCCACTTACAGTAGAAATTTTGTAAAGTTTTTATCTATTGTACAAATCATATAGCTTATTTTGCTTTTTAAAATCTGAACTGATGCTTCTGAACCAAAGACAGGATCTGATACTATAGTCTTTCCCCCTGTTACTTTGTCATAAAAAGAAAGTATTCACATTTAAACAAAATTTTCAGACTTGTCTCAGTTTGAAAGACAGGTAACTGCTAGGGAGGGGCAGGGCTTCTTTAGGAATGGGGAATTCCAATCCTTTCCCTCCAAGTTATTATAATTTAGAAGATTAAAGAGGCTTTTCAGTCAGAGCTATGGGGAAAGGAATAACAGTTCTTTACTAGTAAGTATAACAAGGCAAACAAACAACAACAACAGCATTAATAATAAACAGAACCAGGAACCTCGATGGGCTTTGTTTCATGAAGCCAGGCAGTCTGATCTCTTGGGACCTCAAGAAGCACCAAGCTGGAATGGTGGAAACCCCTGGGCTGGTGGATGGAATGGTGGGGGTCTCCAGCAGGCAAATGGTGAAATGTCCCAGCAGGCGAAGGCAGGGGTGTCCCAGCAAAGTGAGCAGCGCTGAAGAATCCGCGACGGCTGGGCAGGGCTGGCCCAGCTCCAGCAGGGCAGGCAAAGGGGGCTCCAAATTCCTGGGCACTCCAGCAGAAGATGGATGGTGGTAGAATTCCCAGGATGGGACCCTCCGTTAACAGTGGACTCCTCAAGCAGCAAGCAGCAGCCCGATCATCCTCTCTGATGCCGAGAACAGGAAAAAGGCACCCTCCGCTCCCGGAGCCCCTGAGCCTTTCCCTACCCCCCCTAAATTAAGTGATCTTCCCCCACCCTCGCCACTTCTTCTGTGTGGGTCAAGCACCCTTTAAGCATCAGTATTTAGTCTCTTAGCAACTTGTGGGGGCAAAAAATTCTATAAGGAAAGGAAAAAAAACCCAACTAAACTTAGCCCCCAACAAGACTATAAAACCAATGCTGCACAGTCTGGTAATCTGCATGTGAATAAAATCTGTGGACATACAGCAGTTTTCTCAGAGAAGGCTGTATGTTATATATCTGGGAGCTGTGGTGTCAATTGGTTTCGCTTTTTTTGATGTGTTTGGCGCACAAATACATCCATGAGTTGAAAGTTTCAGTGATTAAGCACTCAGGAACTTGAAGAAATCAGAGTTGGGATTACCTGTGCGGATTTATGGGCACATAACCAGCTGGATTTGCTGTCGACTAGCCACTTACCACTGGCAGCAGCAAACAGCACAGTCTTGTAAAGTATCCATCTGGGGACAAGCAGCTGAATTTTCTATCTTCCTTTTAGCTGATAAGTATTTCTATTATGTTTCCCCTTTTCTCTCATCAATGAAGCAGTAATATATCCTCTAGACAGTTGATAGCTAAATCTGAGTAGGTTGTTGGTGTGACTTAGGGGTTTAATTTTGAGAACAAGGCTTGCTGAGCTATACCATTTCTTTTTATGGATGCTGGGAAGCTAAGTCTCACAGAGCAGTAATCCCCAGCATAGGGATGTGGCTTTAACACATCTTTTTCATAAGACTCAATGTCAGATTGTCCAGGCTCTCCAGATGGTAAAAATGTAGCCTTGTTAGAAAGAAGCTGCTGCTTCATGCTCCATATTCATATAGATCTGGCTTACTGATTCTGCATTCTTGAGTGGAAGGTTAAAAGGGGGTTTTGTAAAACACTATGATGGAATCATAGAATTGTTTAGGCTGCAGAAGACCCTTAAATTCATTGAGACAAACCATTAGCCTAGCAGCTGAGGGATGTAGTCCATGCCCTTGGTCATGCTTCAGCAGAGGCACCATGAGGCTATCTGGCATCTAGAGAACATGGTCGCTCCATATTTCAGAGGATACCAGAGGATAGCCAGAGTGCTTGTGGATAGGTAACAATATTCAGCCAGCCACAAGAGTTTAGGATAGCTTGGATAGATACTTTGAAAATAATCTGGGTAAAGCTTTTTGAAAATAATGTCAGACCTTCTTACAAGAACCTTAGTAAAGATGAAAGTCAGAGCAGATGGCATATTTTGAATTCAAAATAGGAATTCCTTCCTTGAGACCTCATGCCACCTTTTTTCCACCTCTCAAGTATCATTGATATGGTAATGTATTGTCATTAGGTGGAGACCCAGTGTCCCTTGTACTTGTAACTATTTTAAAACATCTGAGAATAGATAAAGCTCTTTGGCAACAACAAAGTAGTGAGGGGAAAAACGGTAATAATTTTGTCATAATTAGCCTTTAACATTTTGGGCATATTTCTACTTTTAGTGTTCATGACTATGGACCTCCTTAAAGGCATGTATTTCTGTGAAGAAGATGAATACAGTGAGTGATTTATGGATTTAAAGGCAAGGAATTATGACACAGTGTTACAGTAGACAAGGGAGCAGTACAGTTTGTGCTTTTAACAAAGCTAGAGTGACAGCGAGATCCGTGAAAAGAGACTGGAAATAAGAAGAATAAAGTACAAATCAGGTTTTCTTAGAAGCAGGAATAACATGATACAGCTACCACTGGGCATGACTTGCAAGGGATAAGTACAGAAATGAAAACTATTTTGATGCCAGGAAAACAAAAGGAGAAAATGTTAGACTACATCAGTGGATGACACACTACAGTGTTCTTTGTAGCTCACATGAAAGTAAAAAGCTCACAGAAAAAATACTAGGTTAGACAAGTAGGCACAAAGTAGCAGCTAAAGAGACTTGAACTTAATTTTACAGTATATGAATTCTGAAAAATTTGTATTCTATTTATTCAGATCCATATATCCTTGTACATCAACAGCACTGTAAGTAGAATTAGTTTTTGTGCTTGAAAAACAAGTACTCAGCAAGTTCCTCTGAATCTGAAAGACATTTTGTAACTTGGTTCTGGTTTAGCCATGCCTGTCCACGTATTTAGCTTCAGCCTTTGGGCAGTGGTTGATAGATACACCTATGAGATAGTCCTACCTTTCGTCAAAGCTCCATCTGGCTGGGGCTGTTTGACAACACCTTTAAGGTTCAGGGTTCCTGTCTCCCTTTTACATACCAGACAAATATTTTAGGCTGGACATTAGAGAAGAGTTCTTTACAGGAAGAGTGATTGGGCATTAGAATGGGTTGCCCAGGGAGATGGTGGAATCACCGTCCTTGGAGGTGTTTAAGAAAAGTGTGGAGGTGGCACTTGGTGCCATGGTTTGACAAGGTGATGTTAGGTCATAGGTTGGACTTGAAGATCTCAAAGATCTTTTTTGAGTTAGTTAATTCTGTGATTTTGTGATTCTGTAGTTCTGTGACTCAAGTGTCTACCTCCCATGGGTGTGTGTTTCTGCTGGCTGGGCACAGTACTGAATTAGTATTTGCAGTTAGGAAAGAAAAGAACATAAATTAAAAAAAGGGCTGGTATTATAATAATTATAGAATCACAATCTGATCTTTAGAATGAAACCAGACACTTTTTCTCTTCTTTTTATTTTTTAATAAAAAAGGGACAGAATCCAGTTGTATTGCCCCAGCAGTGAGTCTCCCAAATCTTCCTGTGTTTGCAAAACACTTGGGACTTTGAAAGCATGAGAATGGTATTTTGTAACACAAGTAATTTCAAATTCCCAAGGTATGTTTCAGAAAAAGAAAATTATTTATTTGAGAGTTTTACAGGCAAACGCACTGTGAGATATATACATATAAAATGGATCTTTGAATTATGTGTTTGAATTGGATGCCAAGGGAAAAAAAAAAAAAAGCAGAATTGATGCAACACTTGAGAACCTCTATACACAAAAACATGTAGCTACTCAATTAAATTAGTTCTTCAGAGAAACAGCACCATTAGAACAGAAACTGAGGCAAAATAATGCCATGAATATTCATATGATTTTTTAAATTAAATCACTTTAACTCTGTTTTTCACCTCTGAGTGTTTACTTTCTGCTGTTAATGAATGTTTATTCTCTAGCAAATCAGTGAATTTTAAATGTTTTTCACAAAATAGTCAAGATAAACAAACTTTTTAATGTTGTGATATCAATATTGGCAGAGGAAAGCTGATGATGCTCCTCAAGTAGGGAGTAGGATTGTTCTTGGCTATGCTACTTTATCTAAGTAGAAGGTTTGGATTCATACTTAAAAAACTTTAATGTCAAATATTCAAGCATGTGGTGGTAAAATTCTTTACTTATATATCATTATTTTCTTGCATTTAATTTCCTCACAGAGCAAGGCAACAAATTACTATATTTGTATTTATTCTCATGGTTTTATTGTCTAACATAATATGTAACAATTTATTGTCTAACATAATATGTTCTCAGTGAAACTGAGAACAGAAAATTTCCATTTTTTATTCCAAACTGTTTCTCACAGTGATGTATTTATTTCCTACAAAGGGTCAAGAAGCATTGCTGTATTGAATAGACAGGGAAATTCTCTCTTGTGCTTATGTAAATTCCAGGGATCTTCCCAGAGATTCCACCCCCCCTCCCCACCCCACTCCCACCCGCCCCGCCCCCCCCCCCAAAAAAAAACCAACAAACAACAAACCAAACCAAAACCAAGTTCCAAAACAGTTCCTGACTCAGTCATGACCACTTTTAATATTAAAGGTTGTCCCACAACATACTACATTTCACAGAACCAGTAAGGTTTGAAAAAATATCTAAGATCACTTAGTCCAGCCACTAACCTAACTCTGCTTGGTGCACCACTAACCCGTGACCCTGAATGCCTGGGGAATTCTTAGCCTAGTGGCACTGCCAAGATACAGCCCCTCTTTGCTGCTAGGCCCCAGCTGGTCAGGAACTGGAGTGAGAGTAGCATGGAAGAAGCTAAGGACAGGGTCTCTGCTTAGCCCATGGAAGAGAGGCATGGGGGCTCTCCTGCTCTGCCTGTTGGCATGGGCCTTGCCTGCGCTCCACTTTCTCTCAAGAAGCAACAGGCACAAGTGAGTATGGCTGGCAAATCATCCTGCCTTATTGACATGCCCACAACAAAGCCCCCCATGCTGCTCCTTTGGGACTGTGATATCCCACCACAGATTTGTACATGCTCATGGTTGAAAGGAATGACAAGAATCAGAGGGTCCAAAAATCCTCATGAAATTTTATCAGTAAATTAATATTACAATTCAATATTAAATTCTTCTGCCCAAATGAAGGTACAAATGAGACCAAATGCTGGTACAAGAACACTACTTTTACTTTGTGTACCAACTTTATTATGAGTATAGGGAAAAGGAGTGAGGTGGTGTCCTAGAGTGACTTTATGATGCTGGTATCCCCAGTCATCTGTTCTGTTTATTCTGGATATTAAGTTCTGCACCTACAGGACTGGTTCTGAGAGCAAATGGTGGGGAAAAGAAGTGAGCAGTTTGTTCTCAGGAGCTGTGCTTGCTCCTGTGCATTCCTTCTCACAGACTGTGTTGCCTGCAGCACAGACAGTGTGGAGAGAACTCTCCTTTGTTCTTAGTTAGTTTTTAGCTAGCTGAGGCAAAGAAGTTCCCCAGACTGTGGCTCTTCTTTTTCTTGGAATTGATCAGCCTGCTCTGGACTGAAAGCCCAGAAAAACACTGGGAACCCACACCTGTGGCCCACCAGGGCCCAGGATGCAGCATTTTCCAGCGTAGGAGGGACTGATAAGAGACTGAGCAAATTGAGCTACACCCATGAAAGGATTTTCTGAATTTGCCATTTCTTCAGAGCAGCAAGGGGGTTTATTGTTTAATACTATTATTTTTTATGCTTGTGAATACTTTGATTGTTAAATAAACAAGTTTTTTCCACTTTTCTCCAAGGAAATCTTTTCTCGATCTGGTAGGGAGAGGGGCCACTTGAATCTGCTTTCTAGAGGGACCCCTTTGGAAGCTTTCTATCAAATTTGCCCTAAACCAGGACAGGTGGGGAGGACAGAGAGAGAGACAGAGAGATAGAGGAGGTAGTACAAGCAGAAGATAGATACCAGTGAGTGTTTGTTAAAAGTATATGCTGCAAATGTTATTAAGCATTTCCTTACACCACCTTGCTACTTAAATTTTGATGGGTGGTCATAGTCCTTGATCATAGCCATCATCCATGGTGGTGATGGGAGCATACCAAACAGAGGTAGAAAATAAGGATGAAGCAGAAGAGATAATGCAATAAATCTTGTATAAAACAAATGCCATTCCAATAATTCAGAAAATAAACCCAGTTAAAAACACCATTACAAATTGCAGTAACCATGAGTCCCACTCTACGAGTTCTAATGATCAGAGTGTATACATCAACCAGGAACTGGGGCTCCAACCATTAAACCAGTCATTTGGCTTCATAGATTGAAACTATTCTGCAGTTTAGCCAATTATTTCTTTCATCTTAACTCACACTTCCTTAACGGAAGTAGAGGCATAATGAATGGTAATATAACATTCTGTATTGATTATATTTAACATTCCACATACATTTTGCTCTCTAAGTATTTGATTTTGTAAAGCCTTCTTTTGATACTTGTTGGACCTGAAATTTTAGTTCTCCAGAGACATACTTTGTCCAATTGCTTGATGTATGCATTCACCATGTGATATTTCCTACTGCCTGTTGATGTGGTCTGATAACTAATAAGGTGTATCTTAAATCTCAAAGCTAATCAAAATGGTACAAGACAGTTCCTCATCTTACGAATCCAGGTATCATTATAGTCCATGAAATATATTTAGGGAGATGATGGGAGAAAAAGAGTCTTTAATAGGTAGTGGCTGTGAGGGGTTTCACAAATACTGCCTGTTGCATATGGGCCCAGTGCATCTTGATTTTCAGGAACTGGGCCCAATGTCAAGCCACCGGGTGAAAAAGTCTCAAGTTAGGCCTATGGGGTATGTGTTTGGGTGTGGTAACCTCCCTCAGTGCTTTGTCAAAGGGTACCATATTGGGATAGAAGTACAGGGACAACAGGTTATGGGCAGAGTTTCTCAGGTGGCCTTGCTCCTTTTTTATTTGTGGCACAGCTACTTGCTACAGTGAGGTTAACGTCTCAGCAGGGACACAAACAGCACCTTCCTCCCCAAGATTTTTTTTCTCCGAAGCAGGACACTAAATTTTGTCCTCTGGGATCTTTAACCCTGCACCTTCAAGGTGCTCAATAATACAGTTTTGAATATTTCCCATTTCATTTGTGTTCAGACCCCCAATCAATTCATCATCAATATGTTGGGTAGGTCCTTATCTCCTCATCTACTGAAATGTAGATATTTTTTGGGCTCAGGTAAAATATGGTAGCATGGAAGAATCCTAGAATCCCTGCAGTATTTGGTGAAAGTGTATTGCATCTCCTTCCATGTGAAAGCAAAACAATTCCAATGTCTCTCCTGAAATGGAACCATAAGGTACATATCTTTCATGTCATGGTAGTTAAACCTGGATGAACTTCCTGTATATACGGCAATTAACTCAGCAGTGTCAGGCACTGCTGCTGTTAAAGGTAAAGTATTAGCATTTAATTTTCCATAATCCATGATCAATCACCATTTTCTGTTTGTCTTTTTTACTGGTCAGATTGGTTACAAGGAGAGTTGGTGGGAAAGATGAAAGTTTGACAGAAAAGTTTCACGGATATATATGCTTAGCAGAAGGCTCTCTAAATGTGGAACCTGAGAGTGGAATAGAGATGGAAGCAAATTTTGATATAGAAGAATGAAGGATGTCTAAATTAAGAACTGCTGTCCAGTTGTTACTGGACAACTAAGAAAGCGAAGGTTAAGTCGAACTGGAAGGAGGTTTTATGGCTAGAGCAAAGGATATCTTAATCACAAAAAAAGAAGGTGCTTTTACCAAGCAGAAATAGGTCTTAGAGAAAAGCATAAGATACCACAGGCAAACACACATGCCGATCTAGCAAATAGAAAAAAGGTCTAAGAATTTTCCACTCCAAGAAAACAGAAAAACAACTTTAAGCTTAAACCGTAACATATTGAACTTGATATGATTGAATAGTAATGACCATAATGTGGTAATGTTGATAGTTATGATAGGCTAGAAGTAATGGTAAAAGTAATGTGTATAATGCTGATTGGTTATTATGTATTAAGGTGCTCGGCAACGAACACTATATAATGCATTGCAACCAGAACTAATGTGGCTTCAGGCTTGCCTATAGGCTGTGGTTGGCAGCTTTAGGTATGGCTCTGCTACCCATGAGCCATTACTGCTGTGGCATCTTCTATACAATAAACAGCATTCTGAAGACCCACCTGTTGTCCCACATCTCTCAGTTCAGGCTCCTACAGAGGATGAATGGAAACAATTATCTCCTTCTTCTGCAAGTCCAATATCACAGGGGAAATTCCTCCTGGACTTGACTGAAGGTGTGTTTTATAGAGAGGTTTTCCTGCCCTGAAGAAAGATTTCTCACTTGTGAAGTAAACTTGGCATTATGCCCAGTTTATTCTTTCAGATATTTCTGGAAATGGGTTGGAAGCCTTTGAGGGTTTTGGGTAGTCTTGGTATCCCCCTACAGTCCAAGACCACATCTTGGCCTTGCTCCTATGCTTAGGTGGTACTGCATTGTACTTATCTTTGAAAGCTACAACAAGCATGTTTGTCCTGGAAAAGCACTGCTCTACATGGACCAGCACAGCCTACTGCATGGCTGCCTTCTCCAGCCACATCCTGTTCTTTTTCAGGGCATGTTATTATCAGAAATCCTTGGGTATTATCAACAAGCCTTGTTGATAATCTTTTATTACCAAAATACTTGGCGGTATCTGCAGCCATACATCTGTATGTTGTTGCTTGAGACATACATGTTAGCCTCTTATCTTCTGGGATTTCACAGGAATTCTGCACAGGCTTAGGGCCAGCTGCCATCTCCAGAGCTGCCAGCAGGATGCTATAGCTCTGGCTGTCCCGTGATGCAAGGACACAGAACACCCTCCACAGAGCACCAAGTGCCCTCCTGAAGAGGGAGGCCTGTTGTGTGGGGACAGCACTAGGTGTGGACCTGCGTAGGACACACTCAAATAACTTCTTATTCCATGCCACCAACTCTTCCTCCCAGAAAGTGGACTCTCCAAAAGCGATTCTTTCCCTCATATCCCACATGCCATCACCTTCAAGGCTGAAAAAACATTTGTCCTCCCAAACCATGTTTTTGTTTGAGCAGGACAGCAGATCCCGGCTATAAGAAGGTCTGTTACGGACCCACCTTGGCAGATCCAATTCAGTGCTTGTGGGTGTTTGTAGCTGACTGTCCCAGTCCTTCTTCCCATGCCTCATGTGGGAGGGGCATGAGAAGACTCTTCCTCAGTACTCCAATTTTTGTGTCTGTGCTGTCCTCTTCTTGGGACAGCTCTTGGTCTATGTTATCTTCCCAGTCTTTGTCCCTCTTAGCCTCTGCCTCTGCCTCAGTCGCTGACGCTGACAGGAGTGCCCCTGATGCCAGTTCTACTTGCTGCCTGCTGAGGGCACGGGCTTCCGCCTGGCTTGATGGGGAGGAGCTGGGGGGGTGACCAGCAGGGCCTGCGAATTTCAGCTTCCTGGCTCTCGCTGTCTGCTGGTCTGGATGGTGCTGTCATCCTCATATCCATCAATCAGCCACACAGGGGAGCTCATAAAATAAGGTCAAAGTTGAGCCCATTTCTCTACTGCTTAGAGGTGGGCTACTCCATTGTTAAAGCCTCAGTACACTGACCGTGCCTGACATGTGAGGGGCAAGGGAGGCTTCTCTTTTCCAGCACTCCAGATTTGGTTCCCGTCATGTTCCACTTGAGAGAGCTCTTGGGGGTTGTAGAGTTTCAAGCATTCCCTCTACTCTACCAAGACATTCTTCTTGGTCTCTGGTACTTCCAGGGCTGCTCCTGCTGCTCTCCCTGCCCTTTGCCCACTGAGGGTGTGGGCTTCCAGAGGGCTTGGCGGGGAGCTGGGGAATAGGCAGCAGGGGCTGTTTGTAGCAGCTCCCTGGCTCTCTGTCTCTGCTGCTGTAACCTGTTTGATGAAGTCAGAAGTTGCTGCTTTAGCCATCTCTTGAGCTTCAGCAGTGAGAGGCACAGAATGCTACTCTATCTGCAGTGCTGCTTATGGCTGTCTGTGGCCCACCTATGGGCAGGAGGAGAAAGATGATGAGGATAAGGAGGAGGATGATGAGGATAAGGAGGATGAAGAGGATGAGGATGAGGAGGAGGAGGAGGAGCAGGAGGAGGAGGAGGTGGTGGTTGTCCCATCTGCTCAGTTCTTCACTTTGTGCCCCTTTGGCAACCTCTGTCACTGAGGCATCCAGGGGAGATGCTACCTCCTGAGGGAAGTGTTCTGGGATTGGACACTCCAGGTCTCAGTGCTCTTTAAGTAGCCTCAACCTCAGGGCACGGCCCTTCCTAACAGTGGTCTCTAGGCACCATGAGACCCCTGCATCACAAAGGGCCCTGGAATGTGCTGCTGTGACCATGGGCCACACCCAAGCACCCTTATAACAGCAAGGTGAGACATGCAGAGCTGGCTGGGACTAGGTGGACCCAGCTGGAAGCAGCTACACCCAGGCACACCCTGCTCTTCCACACAGAGGCTCCAGCTGACCTAAGCCACCAACCACCCCCTTCCACATAGCCCCAGTGCTTGTGGCCCTGCTGAGCTCAGCTCTGTCTGCCGTCAGCCACTTGGGGTGCCACCACCCTGGGCAGCCAGTGACGGCAGAGTGGTGTCCAGATGTCAGAAGGATAAATTATTTGTTGATAGAATTCCCTTGTTAAGGTTTAGGGCTTGCCCACTCAGAAACCCTTTCTGTGCAGAACAGTAAATTAATCAAAGAACACTTGTGTGTGGATCAGCCTTTTACACACTGGGTGAAAGACAACACATACTTGTGTTGGGAGAATGGGGCGGGGGGGGGGGTGGGGGGTGGTGCAGACAGTGCCAGTGTTGTTCTGGGGACCTGCTGCAGGGAGTGCCTGGAACTAGCTTCAAATTATTTTAAAAGAGCGGGAGATTTGGATCCAAAATTTTATTTTGGCCCATGACAGATAAAAGTATAGAGCTGGAAATGAAACCAAATTTAAACTTAGAGCTTTGATCACAGTTTTAGTTCAAGCTCAGGTCTAGCCGGTGAATTCTCTCCTAATTAAAAATATTATTATTAGCATTGGTTGTATGTTGGTTATTTATTCGTTTTAAAAACTTTTTTCTCTTCTAAAAATCAAACAGGTTTGAGGTATTGTTTTGCTGTTAAAGGCAAAAGGCTGGCTATCCTCCAAGTGTCAGTCTTCATGCAGCAAATTATCAGCAGCTTCCAGCTTTAGCATGGTAGTAGAAGATTACAAAAGAACAAAAGAGAATCAGAGAGTAAAGCAAACATAAAGCTTGTGAAAGTTTCAATTCCCATCCCTATCTAGTTTGTAATGAAGCAAAATATCACATCAATTTATGTTTCAACAACACAAATATAAATGAATTTTAAAATGGAAAATATTGAAAAAGCACAAAGTAGCAAAGTATTTGCATGCTTGCATTTGCAAATTGTAAATATGATTATGTGATATAAAGAAATATTTGCAAAAAATAAGAGCAAGTTAACAGTTGGTAGAAATATGGAATCTACTTCCATTCTTTGGAAGTCTTGTCTAAATGTAGTTCTGTTGCTGCACAGGAATATCTTGGTGCTCTAAACAAGTCTTAATGCAGACATAAACATTTAAAAAAATCTTTATGCATTAACATTTTTTTTTTTGTATTTTGGCTTAATTTCTTTTTAAATGGTAAATGAGTTTGATCTTGATCTGGTAGAGAGCCTTGTGTGCTGCACTGTTTTCAATGTATCAAGGAGAATTTTGTGGAGTACTCCCTTCAGTGTGGGAGAACAGCATGGTTGCTGGCTTCAGAGGAGAAAGGGCTGTATTTGTCACCAAAGAGCTGGAAATGATGTGTTGTGACAATAAAAAAAAAAAACCAAAAACAATGGGTCAACAGGCAAAGACTGACCTGCACTGTGGAGAAATAGAGTGAAAAATAATGTCTGTTAACATAGACATCTTTTCCTCTCCAATATGATAATTCATCTCTCTCTCTGAATCATGGTTCTTCCCTACAGAGAGATCTATGACCTTCCAGCTAAATACTATCCCTTGTGTGCTGAATTTTCCTTTCTTTACAGGTAGGGAAAACAATACTAATTGAATTTTCTGTTGTCCTCTATTATTTTATTTTGCTGAAGAAAAAAGTGCAGCACTGAAGATGAAAAATAGTAACTAATTCCACAAAGCTGGAGACATTTCTCGCTACTAGTCCTGAGGCATGTGGGGCATTTTATTTTTTAATTGTCATAAACTGACAGACACAGAAGATGGATCACAATGTAATACACACACACACACCTAATCAAAAAATGAAGTAAGAAATGAAATTATCTGTATCAAATATGGAAGGGAAGATAGCAAGGCAGAACAACAAAGTGTGGTACTTCTCCACATGACTAGATGACCGCTGATGGCAAAAAGAAAGAGCCTGCTCTTTGTCTTTGTTTTATTTTCCAGTCCTGCCCTGCTTGGCTGGAGATCTTCCCAATAGCTTGTCGGTGCCAGAGAGAGCTCACTCCTCCCCTGTCGGGGCATTTTCCCCAAGGGGCCCAGAGGCAGGGACACGACACTACCCAATCAGGGAGAAGTGGCAGTGGAAGAGAGTTGGGTTACAGCTGATTAAGGACAAACCACGTGATACAGATTTCAAATCTGATGAAACACTATATAAACCCAATTAATGCATTACAGCAACAAAGCATACGTTTTATGTCTGCATGTGTAAATTTGAAAAGAATTGAAATGAGAGGCAGTAACAACCAACAAATGGGATCTGATCAACAGTACAGTATATCTATAATTATAATTAGATGTTTTAATTTAACTGAGAGTTAAGTAGAACAATTGCTAATCCAGAAGTTCAGCATTAATTAAAAAAAAAAAAAAATTAAAATGCATCATTCTTACAAATGTGTTGGGAGATCTGTGAAATCTAGAAGAAAATAGAAAAGGATAATATCCTTTTTATAAAATCCAATAATTCCTACTGTGTCGTATTCTGTGTCACACAGGAAACAAATCTGAAATTTATAAAAGAATCAAAGGCTGAAACTCTCACATCTCTTCTTATGGAGCAAAGTCAGTGGTAGAATCTCTTCCAGATTATTTATTCCACATGTTACGAGTGCACAGTGTTATAAAACCTAGGAAAGAGCGCTAAATTATGTGATGCTTGAGAAAGTGGAGTTTAAATTATCTGACCTTCAACTTCTGGCACTGACTTTTGTTTAAGTTCAAAGAATTTGGTGACATAATTCAAACAAAGGCATGTACACTTAAAGTGAATACCAATTAATTAAAGCAATTTTGTAAGAATCAAAGGCTTACAAATTTCTTTAATTCATGTATTGAAGACTTTTGTTAAATAGACTAATCTGAAAATTACTCAGAAATTACAGGAAATTTCAAAATTACTGGAATTTTGAAAACAAAAATAAATGAATGAATCATGAATAAATCAAAAATTTCTTGCAAATAAATCAATGAATAAAGCATAAATAAATCAAAAATTACTTGCAAATTTGGACTGATTTAAAAATGAAATTAATTTTTAATTTAAAAATCAATTTTATTCTTTCTCTAAATTTTTTTAATAGAAGTTAAGCCAGATGATATGTGTGCATAATTTCTGAAATGGTTTCTGCTCCCTCTTGGAAAACAAGTTGTGAAGCAATGGCAGGTATTTGGAACAAAATCACACCTTTTTTCTTTTATTTTAGCAAACCCTATTTAGATATTCTCTATGCACTCTTCTGTTCTGTGCTCCATTTTACTGCATCTTGATGTGTGAATTAAAGTACTGTATTGTGTTTTAAAGAAATCCTCCATCTGGAAAAAGGAAATAATGTGTGAGACAGCAAACAGATTGATTTCTTCAGATCGGTTTCTGGTTTAGAGCAAATAATTGCATTAGGAGTTAAAAAAAATGAATATGTGAAAAAAGCAGCTAAAATGCTCTTCAAAAGCAGACAGCTTTGGTAAGGCTTTGGCAAACTACTATTCTACATCAAGATAATTAAGGCAAAATGCTCTTTTCTCCCTATTTGGAAACAGAGTCACAAAATTCTAATGTCATGCTTTCTGTTTACTTATTCTTATTTCATTTACAGGAACTCCCAGATTCTCTGAAAGAGCAGGTCTATCTGAAAGAATGGCATGTGTACAATACGTTGATACAAACCATTCCAACCTACATTGCACTATTTCAAGATCTGATAGTACTGGAATTGTCAAAAAATCAAATCAACCATCTTCCAGCAGAGATTGGTGAGTTGATCCAAGATATTCAGGTATTTATACTCATACCATTTAACTCTATTTCAGAGAAAAGACCATCCATGGATATTCTTGTTAATTTACAGATAATCGTCTTCCTTGTTTACACTGAACAGTAAACACTATGTTTTTATGTCTTTCTGGCTTTAATTATACTTATCAAATTGTATTGAAAACCATGAATATAATATGGGAAAAAGTTAGCCCATTTTTCACTCTGATTGTAAGCAGTTATTGCTTGTATTCAAGTGATGGAGGGTTGTTTATGGGAACAAGTGGTGTTTTATATTCCTTACAGATTAAGAAAAAGAGAAGTATTACAGAATTTTAAACCTCAAACAAGATGAATTGAAACATAACATTGTGGGAAAAAGGGACCAAACCCAGAACCCTGCAAAAAAATACACATTTTAATTTTTTAAGACTTCAGTAGTGATCTTAATTTATTAAAGAGATATGTCATCATAGAGTAATTGATTCATAGAAAAATTTGGATTGGAAGGGACCTTAAAAGTCATCTAGTTCCAACCCCACTGCTGTGGGCAGGGACACCTTTCATTAGACTGAGTTGGTCAGAGCCCTTTCCAACATGGCCTTGAATATTTCCAGGGATGTTGCTTCCACTGCCTTTCTGGGCAACCTGTGCTAGTGCCTCAACACCCTTACAGTGAAGAATTTCTTCATAACATCTAATTTAAATCTACTCAACCTGGTGTTACAAGTTTTTGAAAAAGAAATTCTTAATGCTTGAATGCTTTGGCTCTTGCCATTTTAAGCTACATAACAATAATTTTAATACTTGCCTCTCCTATATTTTTGGATCTTACGATAGAAAAGCTTGTTTGGCAGATTGTATTGGTTTTGAGAGGGATTTACTGCTCTTACAAGGAAAAATATAAGTGTAATGTGTGGCATCTTTGAGAGCTGAAGAAACTGGGCCCATTGTGGACTCTCCAGTGTCGAGCTCATGCACCCAGGTGTACCAATATCTCAGCCTTTGATTTTAAATACAGTAGTAGTAAACTTTCCCCATGAGTGCCATTCCTTATGTACACTAAGAGATAACAGCTTAAAGAGTAAAAGCTCCATCTCCCTTGATATCATAAATTTAACTAAGAAAAACAGAAAGAGGGAGAGCATCCTGAAACACAGAAATCTGAGCTAGAACTCTCTACTCTTTTGTCATTCTATTAATCAAGTAACACTCATACTTTTGATTTATTTACTAGCACTATATCTTAGAAATACAATTTTACATAGACATTGAGATCTATTTTAGTTTCAGCCTGGCATCTAAGCACACTAACAGATCATAAACAAGAAGCAAGCAGATAATGGACATAAAATGAACACTAACTGTTTTATCAGCACTTTGACTGCAAAACTCAAATTGACCAGTGAGTTTAATGGACAAACACCTTATAAGATGTAGTTTGGAAGAAAGGGGAAATAGCATGGGAGAAAGGAGAAAGGCTACAAGTCTCCTGACAGTGGCTACCCTAAACCATTAAACAGAGGGTTTTAAGGGGTTGTTGCTTAACAATTGAGGCAGATTGAGGCTGACTTTTTTTTTTTTTTTTTTTTTATTCTCATAATATTATGCGATGTTAATGAAAATGATCCCTAAGGAAAAAAAGTCACTAATGTTATTAAAATCTCTTTCCACAATAAAGGCATGAACACAGATCTCAGAATCACAGAACTGTTAAGATTGGAAATGGCCTCTAAGATCATTGAGGCCAACCATAAACCTATCCCCACTGTGTTCATCTCTAAACCATGTTCCTAAGTGACACATACACACCATTTTTTTACCATTTTCGAGGATGGTAATTTTACCTGATATTTGGGTGGCCAGTTCCAATGCCTGGACAACGTCTCAGTGAAGAATGTTTTCTCTAGTATCCAATCTAGACCTCTGTTTGTGCAACCTGAAGTAACTTCCTCTCATCCTTTCATTTCTCCCACTTTTCACATGGGAGAGGAGACTGACTCTCACCTTGCTACACCCTCCTTTTCAGGCAGATGTAGAGGGCGATAAGGTCACCTTCCTTTTCTCCGGGGTCAGCAACACCAGCTCCCTCACTGCTCCTCATAAAATTTGTGCTCCAGACCCTTCAGCAGCTCTGTTGCCCTTCTCTGGACACTCTGTAGCACCTGGTGTCTGGGGCTGTTGTGGATTAGAAATGGTATTCCCCAATTTAATGTTCCCACTGAAGCACTCCAAACCACGTGACACTCACTCATTCCCGTCTCCATCCCCCCTCGCGGTGAGAAGGTGTGGAGAGGAAAATTCAAGGCACAAAAGGTAAAGATCATGGGTTGAGATAAGAACAATTTACTGGAAACAGCTATAACATCAGTTACAAAGCAAAGCAATGATGGCCAGCCACACTTACTTGATCAGCAGGGACCCTTTCTCCCACCCCTGAACAATGCTGGAAGGTGGTATAGGATAACCTCTGGGTATTAGCAATGCCCCTTCCTGAATGCTGCAAAATTTAGCCCTGTTCTGGACAAAACCAGGACAGGGGCCCAGAACTGAACACAGGGTTTGAGGACTGGTCTCACAAGTACAGCAGGACTATAATTTCCCTGGTCCTGCTGGCCACACTGTTTTTGATACAGGCCAGGATGTCTTCGGCCTTCTCGGCCAGCTGGGCACACTGCTGGATCATGTTTGACTGGCTTTCAGCCAGCACCCCCAGGTCCTTTTCTGCCAGGCAGTTTTCCTTCTTTTCCCCAAGCCTGTAGTGCCGTATGGGGCTGTTGTGACCCAAGGACAGTATCTGGCTCTTTGTGTTATTGAAACTCATACAAATGCCTTTGGACCATTGATCTAGCTGATCCAGATGACTCTGAACATCTTTCCTACCCTCTAGTAGATCAATCCTCCCACCCAACTTAGTGTTGTTTGAAAAGTGACTTAGGGGACGCTCGATCTCCACATCCAGATCAAAAATAAAGACTCTAAAGAGGGCTGGCCCCAACACCGAGCCTTGGGGAACACCACTGGTGGCTGGGGAACCAATACTTTGTTCTGTTAGAGTGTAATGTAGAGCCTGTATCACACCTTTTCTGGGAAACAAGGGAAAAAGTCTCATTGTTTCTAGTAACACTTCTTTCAATTGCATTAAAATGATGGTATTTCTGCCTATCAGTAGCTTTTATGTTACTCTCATTTATTCACTTTCCCTCTACTTATTTATGCTTATCCTGCTGGCTTATACCCATGATTTCTTTCTTCTAATGTTTTTGTTGCTGGTTTTCTTTATGTAAATGTTTGCCTGGAAGGGTAAGAGTATGTTTGAAAATGCTTTGTTGTAAGGCTTCCCTCAGACAGGGTGTTATAGCATTAACCATCCTCCTCTTACCCAGGAAATTTTGTTCAGAAATTTTATTTTTCAAGATTCATTAAATCTAAGCACTCCTCTGTGGAAACATAGATTTGAACATTAGACACTGCATAACAAAATTAACGTATTTTCTAAGCCATAGATACTACTTATACATACATATATATATGTAATATATATATGTAATTTATTTACATCACAGTAGTAATTCTAGCCTATCCAGAAATGATGCATAATCACTGATGTAATGCAAAAACAAATAATACAAAAAAACACTCCAATACTGTGTACCTGAACTGTTCAGAACTTTTTTTGTCAAAACTTCCTGATGTTTTTCAGTCTTACTGAATGTTATGTATTGATAGGCTACCTATTAGGAAGGTAGTGGAACTGCCCTTTTTATTATGACATAACTTTCAGAGGAACTTTGTCTCAATTTGTGTAATGCTCTCTTTATTTACATGTAAAGGCAAAGGCTTGCAAAGAGATGTGCTTTTATTTCACTTACTATATATGCATAGAGTGATGGATATTAATGTGTATTGGAAATGTTAGTTATTTTCATTAGACAATATTATGAAAGGTCTTGGATATTTTGAAGTTTTTGAACATTATCTGTAAATGAAACATATTTTAAGTATACTTATATATGTCAACTTATCTACTTAATTTTCAGAAGGAAAATTATTGATGTGGGTTTGATTTGGGAGCTTTATGTAAGCAAAGAGTGAGGACTGAGTCTTAAATCAGAAGGTAAGGTGTCTGGAGAGGTTAAGTGCTAAGAGGTTCATAATTTTGTCTTCTGCTTACAAAACAGAAATAACTAGGTAAATATCACTGCTAAAATGTACTTGAGAGCAAATACAGGTATTTGATGTTGGTAGTGACATGCATCTTGTTGAGTTTTTAATCCTCAGAGAGAATTGAAGTCAAGTGTAGATCAACAGATCACCTGGCAGAGAGTAACCTGGTGAGCCATATTATGACAACTTTTGATTCTCACAAGAGGTAAAGGTATGTGAGAACATTAGCTGATGAAAATATTTTCAATGAAAAAAAATATTGGTGAAGTAGAAGTTTCTGGAATTCTGGAATAATGAAGTTTATATTCCTGTTTTTCCAGATTTAGGAGATAATGCTCCACTGTGAATCAGATAGAGGAAAGAGTTGAATTCATGATCAGATATTTCAAATCACATTTTTATAGTCACATATGTACATGAATAAGAACAAATTTGTAACAGAAGACAGCTGAGAATACTTTTGATTTGATAGTTTTTATGTAATAGCAAATATTTTAATGAGAATTGTTAAAAATAAAAAAGAAAAGAAACTGCAGAATGGAGTTCTGTCTTAAAATGGTTTGTCTAGGAATAATAGAGAAAAAAAATAATGAATGGGGTGTAGCCAGGGGATTTTCTTTGTCTTCTGAGTGAGATTAGAGATCTAGTTTTTACTCTGTGGCTGCAGTGCAGTTGCTGTATATAAAGTGGTGCTGATATATTAGTAATTGCTGTTACTGAAAATATCCAACAATATATTCTCATATTCACATAGGAAATAGTGAACTGAAGTTTCGTATGTTTCCAAAGCCTTAGTGCTGGCACGGAACTGTAAGGTTACATTGGGATATTTTTGTCCCACATGTTATCCATTATACCTTTCAAAGAGCTGTTAATAAAATATTTGTACTGTGTCCTCTCCCATTTTTGATTTTCCAAATATTTAGGATTAAAAATAACTGCTTTTGAGACATAATTTATTAAGAAAACATAAGGGAATTTTGTCTCTTTTTCCTTGCACAGTATAAAATTTCCTTTGTGCATATCATTAATCCAATTTTCTAGAACTCAGATGGGAAAACTATTAGTAATAGAATTTTAAGTGACTTCTTGATACCTAAAATAGGTTTTTCTATTAATAGGATTCCCAATGTATTTTGTGAGTTTCCAAGAAGAAAATACATCTCATCTTAAAGGCCTATTCTGAGAACTGCAAACTCATCTCTTACCTTTGTCATTTATTCAGTATTCAGTGTTATTTGTCCAACAGCTCAGTCTTGTATGAAACAGAGGAAAATTTTGTTTGCATCCCCTCTTTGAAGAGGCAGTATTAAACACTGGTGTTGCAAGTTGACTGTTTTTATCAGAACATTTTTGACTCAGTTTTCAATGGCATCCATTCTCTTCCCACCTCCTGAGCAGATGGCACTGATGGCAAGGACAGGGGGAGTTAAGTCACTTGCACTGTAAGCAAAGATCAGGTTCATGATGACCTGAGGAACCTGAATATAGGTGTGTCTATGGGAACTGATGAGATACATCCCAGAGGCTTGAAGGAACTGCCTGATGTAGCCACTAAGCCACTCTGTGACATTTGAAAAGACATAGCAGTCAGGTAAAGTCCCAGGCGACTGAAAGATGGAAAACATACCCATTTTAGAAGAAAGTAGAAAAGTGGACCTTGGGATCTGCTGACCTCTCAGCATTATCTCTGTCCCTGGGAAAATCATGGAAGAGATCCTCCTGAAAGCTATGCTAAGGCACACAAAGACCAGGAGGGTAGTTTGAGAAAACCAACGTGGTTTCACTAAGGAAAAATCCTTCCTGAACAACTTGTTGGCCTTTTACAATGGAGTGACTTTATCCATGGACAAGAAAAGGCTCTCATCTGTCTGGATTTTGGTATGGTCTTTGACATGGCCACCACATCCTCCTCGCTAAAGTGCAGAGGCATGGACGTGATATGTGCACTATTCAGTGGATTCAGAGGAGCTGGCTCATCCAGAGCATCCTGGTCAAGAATTCAGCATCTGGATGGATGTTTGTGAGATGTGGTGGGCGTCAAGAGACTGTATAGGAAACAGTGCTATTCAGTGTCTTAATCAATGATTTAGGCAGTGGGTTTGAGTGCGCCCTCAGGAAATTTGCTGACAACACCCAGCTGAGTGGTGCTATCAAACTGTTTGAAGGATAGGTTATCTTGTCTGTTATACAGAGGGACCTGGACAAGCTCTGGAACTGGGCTCGTGAATCTCATGAGGTTTAACAAGACCAAGTACAAGGTCCTGTGCTTGGGTTGAAGCACACGCTGGTATCAGCACACGCTGAGGGATGAACAGATGGAAAGCAGCCCTGCTGAGAAGGGCTTGGTGGGTGAGAGGCTGGACATGACCCAGTGACGAGCACCCCCAGCCCAGAAAGCCAAATGTGTCCTGGGCTGCATCCAAAGCAGCGTGGGCAGCAGGGGAGGGAAGGGACTCTGCCCCTCTGCTCTGGTGAGACCCCACCTGGAACCCTGTATCCAGCCCTGAGTTCCCAGCACAGAAAGGATGTGGACCTGTTGGCATGATATGAGAGGAGAGACACAAAGGCGATTAGAGGGATGGAAGGCCTCTCCTATATGACAAGCTGAGAGAAATGGGCTTGTTCAACCTGTAGGAAAGAAGGCTCTGAGGTGGCCTTACTGGGGCTTTTCAGTACCTGAAGGAGACCTGTAAAAAACCTGGGTAGGAACTGTTTATGAGGGCATGTAGAAACAGGACAAAGGGTAAGGGCCATAAACTGAAAGAGGATAGGTTTAGTTTACATATTATTCTTTCCTCTGAGGGTGATGAGGCAATTAAACAGGTTGTCCAGATAAGCTGTGGAAGACCCATCCCTCGAAGTGTTCAAGACCAGGTTGGATGAGGCTTTGAGAACCTTGGTCTCGTGAAAGGTGACCTTGTCCATGGCAGTGGGGCTGGAACTAGATCTTTAAGATCCCTTCCAACCCGAGCCATTCCATAATTCAATGATTTTATGCTTGCAGATTAACGTAAAAAGTTGTCTAACATTTTACTCGAGTTTGCACAAGTGGATCTACATTTGTATTGAATGGGATCCTTAGATAATAAAGGCATTCTGTAACCTCATCTGTATTTTTTCTCTGACACCTTGTTAGGACCACTAATGTAGGCTTGTGTGGAAGGCGAATTTGTGCTACAGTTATTAAAATGCCGCATTTTTTATAAGAAATTAGAGAATTTCCAATTCAGGTTTTTTTAAATGAATGAAAAATTTAAACTAAGAATAAATGCAACAACTATGACACTGGGTCTCCCATTGCAAAACAAAAACAAAAACAAAAACAAACAAACAGACAAAGAAACAAACAAAAAACTTAACTGAGAAACTTTCAGGAAGGCCACGGATTTAATTTTGGCTTTTACTGCTTCTCCATGGAAAACACAGAGATGTTAGCGGTTTAATTCCAGAATTTACATATTTTATAGAATGGAAATTCAGTGACATTAAGCATAGTTAAAAGCAGTACTGTACAGCAATGATTTTACTCTTACTACTTTTAATTCAGCAGTTGTGCTTGAATAATATTTGAATGTATATGTAATGTGTGTGGGAGTTAAATCCTGCTTTATATTTGTGCAGTGATGGAAAGGATGTCACCTTCTTCCTTCCCTCCTAAAGTTGCCTCAATGGCTGTATTACATGCTTATTAAGCCTGACGTTGACTGGACACCATACCAAAGATGGAGGAGAACTTCCGCACTAAGAAGACATAGATAAACCCCTCAATGCAGATTTCAGAGTTGTGAAAGTCATACATACTGCCTTTCCTCCCTTCTTATTCCACCTTCTCCAAATGACAACGTCTGTGGTATTTGAAGACTATTTCGGGATTCATCCCTCCACTATTTTGTGCACCTTCAGTCAAGACACAGGATCTGAGAATCTTTAGTTTTCATGGATGTTTTTTATAATCACATATTTGTGCTCTCTCTCTGACAAAGTTAGCCTAGCAGATTTCACTCTATAATCTGGATTACCATTCTGGCAGCTCATATAGTCTAACTATATCCTTATCTACATTGTTGGTTGTAAAAATTTTAAACAGTTATTTAGAGGAAGGAGTCATTAGAGATGTGGTGCTGAATGGAACCAGGTTGAAATAATAATAATAAAAAAAATATAAAGGAAAAGCAAGTTGTTCTCCACTAATTTGGTTTCCATCTTTCAAGAAAATGATTGAGCTTCAAGTAGTAGATCTTGTCTAGCTGGTATGCCATGATGTATTTGATACAGACAGCTATGGAACATGAATGTTTGACTCTAACAGAATGGACTTGATGCCACAATTGTAAAAATGTGCAAAAGACTTGTTAAACAGAGACAAAAATGTGTTTATTTGGAAAGAGAAGGTGTTGGTCATGAAGAAGGTAATTAGTGGATTTTCTCAAGGATTAGTCTTGACTTTATCACTTAGTAATTTTCGGGAACAGGGTTACTGAAATTTTCTGACACAGTTTGTCTATGTGTTGTCTCTGCAAAACTCATGGAAATATGGCAAGGCTGATGAGCAGATAGGCTTCTGACAAAATACATAGATTAAATTCACAGTTGCAGAGCTCAAGGTCATGTATTCGGTTTTAGTGCAGTGTGTCAGAGATCATTAAATGGAAAAAACTGAAGAAATGAAGTTCCAAATCTAACAGTCACAGGAGTACTATCCAGTAATTTTAGATGAGAACAGAGGCAAAATAAGTCTATTAGGACCATTTAAGGAGGGGATTTTTTATTTTGTTAGCAGAGACTAGAAAAAAGGCTTATTCAGGCTAGTAAAATAAATTCCAAGATGTCTGCTACCTATGAAAACATCAGAAATAAACTCCAAGGAAGAAAAAAACCCTATTTAAAGATGAACTAGACAAAAGAATGAATGGTTACAAAACTTCTACAAATAAGTTTAGGCTAGCAATCTGAAGATTATTCCAAAATAGAGAAAATTATGAAGTTCAGTAATTTGTTATAATAGCAGCAGATGTAAAAAGTGAACTACTTTTCAAGGGGAATGTGAGAAATAAAAAAATGTGAGTATATAAAGTGGTCATGCAAGGACTTTATCCACGAGATTCTGGTTAGTCTTATCACCCTGGGAGGTGTGTTAATGCTTGACTACTACTCACTTGTCAGGTGGCATAACTTAATCTGCTGAAGAACCCAGAGGTGAAAAATAGCTCCTATAGAATTCTAAGAGATTGCTACCTGAAGGCAGATCTTGGCAAGCTTCATCCAATTCATCTATGTTGTCCTGAGTTTGTTATGGAAATAAAACTCAGTTGCATGACTCATGCCTTTTCCCGGTAATTTTCATAATCTTAGTCACAGCTGTTACTGTAAATTGACTGTAGAATCTGTAGTGCCCTTCTGTTGTGTTAGAGAGAGATTATATATCAGAAGAAAAAATGTGATGCATTTTTTACTTATCTTTTTTCTCATACCTGCAAACCATACTGGGAGCATTGACATACATGTTAAGTGCCATGAAAATCAGGCAGAGAAGCTGTGCTTGAGTCCATCACAGTATCCAGAAAGGCTGCTGTATTTTTGGGATTTCTTTTTCATAAATGGTTCTGCTCCATGTCTCTAATCATCAGAAATGACCTTCTGCACAGAGTTAGACAAGACAGTGATATGACAGTGGCAAGACGTTGGTAGGAGCACATGCCTTGCTTAGTAGTCCATTAGTAGTTAATTCTCCAATTACTAATGAAACTGAGAGGTAGAAATTTCTCTAGAGGTAGAAATGAGGTGACCAAGAAATTGGCAACTACATCTGTTGTGGCTTAACATTTATAGGCAGCTAAGCCTCATACAGTTTGCTCAGTCCCCTGCAGTCAGGTCTCCCACAGCAGGATGAGGAGAGAATGGGAAAGGCAAAAGTGAGAATGCTCATGCATCAGGATAATTTAAAAAGAAGATGTAAACAAACCATTGATGCAAAGGAACTCACTCACCACAAATTGATCCACATTCAGTCCCTAAGCAATTGGGACCTTGGAAAACTCGCTCCCATTCCATTCCTGTCTCCAGATTTTATTGATGAATATGACATTATATGCTACAGCATATTCCTTTGGTCAGTTTGGATCAAGCCCTGTCCCCTCTCAGCCTCTTGTCCACTTCAAGCTGACTCACTGGGGCAGCTGAGTGAGAAACAAATTTTTTTTGCTGTGTTAGCACTGTTCAGCTACTACATTATTTGGTCATAAATCCAAAACATAATACCATATGACTTGCTATGAGAAACACATTCCAGCTAGAACCAGTACAATATCCCAGCGCTGAAAGAACAGGCAAAAAATTCCAGGGCTGTTGAATAAATGGTTCTTTTTTCATTCCAATAGGATTAGCTCTCCTTTAACAAGGGATTAATTGATTGGGGAAGTAAACTGTGATTTTATGAATCTCTAATTTTAAGGCATTTCTGTTTCAATGATTATTTTGTTGTAATGAAGTGGTAAATCCATGGTTATGACACTTATAATATAATATATTCATCTACATTATGATACTAAACCTGCTGAGGCTTCCTGATCAGTAAACTGAACTTCTATTATTTTTAGGTGTTTAAAAATATGGAAATAAGGCAGTTCAAAATTTGACACAATTTAATTAGTTTTATTGCTCCAACAACCTTTGTCAGATAGTAGTGTACTGGCAAAACAATGCCTGTTATAGTCTTACAGAAATGTTTTCTTCTATTTTAACTAAACCAGCAGATCACATAAAGGAAAACAAGGTCACCGTCCTAAACGGACAGATGAATTTTGAAACATATCTCAGTTTATGGCAGAGCTAAAACTGGAAGGAGGCTGGGTGGAAGACCCTATGTTTTTCTTGGTTGCAACCTGTAGAAATTAATATAACAGAGTTCTCATGATTTATGCCTTGTCTGCTACATGTGAGACTATCTGGGTGGTCCAAATTTGGTGGTCTTCCATTTGAAGACAATATTGTGTCCAAGGGAAACTACTGAGTTTATGTAAAATGCAGTGTGATCTGGTGGCTGCTAGTGCTGGCAATCAAACTGCATATCTCTGGCTCTGACAACAGCAATTTCTCAGAGAAAGAATGTAGGACTTGCTACTCCCTATGCTTCTTCTCTGTTCTTTTCTGTAGAAGCACCAAATAGCTTCCTGTGAGGATTTTCACAGATTGCAAAAGGTGAGCAACTTTAAGCCCACACTTGCTTTGGAAGAAGTCTAATTAAGTGTTAATGTCTTAAGGATATGATCATTATTGTAACACTGACTTGAGGACACTTTGTACTCTGCAATGTCAACCAAATCTAATTAAACCCCCAGATTCTCAAAAGAAAGAAAGAAAAAAATCTCTATATAAGACTGTTTGTTGTGATTTAGGAATGGTACCCACCAATTCAGTGCCCCCCCCCCCCCCCCCCCCCCCGACTCTTCAAACTATGCACCACTCCATCTTGCTCCCTGGCTTTCCTCTTACCCTCTCCCTGCAGCACTCAGTGGAGAGGAGAATGTGAGGAAAAAAAGGCAAAGATTACACACGGAGAGAAGAAAAATTTACCAGAAGCAGAAATAAGTTAATAAAAAGCACATTAACAACCACAATATTAATGACAGAAGTTACAAGAAAAGATGTGATTCACACAGAAAACCCCTGATAATAGAAAACTAATAAATCAGATGGCTCTCTCCACCATGTTTACTTGACTGAACCAGAACTCCCACCTGGAAGAAAGTTTCTTTCTCCCACTCCTGACAATAATGTGAGCTGGTATAGAATAACTTCTGGGTCCTGGCCATGCCCTTTATCAGCTATTGGAAAAATTATCCCTCTCCTGGCCAGATCTATGACTGTTATTAATATAAGTCTTTGGTTGCTGTACGTCTTGCTTGCTTTAGAAATATCTAGTCTACTTTGAGGCCTTGTTGGTGATAATACTGTTCTCTCCCCTTTTCCAACTTCTGAATTGCAGTTGTGTTTCTTACTTTTGCACTTCCTTCTGAATGCTGTGTTCTGTCACTGGGTAGAAGGGAATACTACAGGAAAATAAATGAGTGGAGGGAAATACTGTAGATGGTAACAGAGTACACACAGTTGATATCCTTACGGGAAGGGATGCCATCCAGGGCCACCTTGACAAGCTTGAGAGGTGGGTTCATGTGAACTTCATGGAAGTCAACAAGGGAAAGTACATGATCCTGCATATACGCTGGGACAATTTCTAATATCAATGCAGACTGGGGGTGAATGGATTGAGAAGAGTCCTGTAGAGAAGGACTTGAGAGCACTGGTGAATGAGAATTGGATACGAGCTGGCAGTGCATTTGCTTCCCAGAAAGCCAACAGTATCCTGAGTTGCAGCAAAAGAAGTGTAACTGGTATGTTGAAGGGTGGGGTGTGACTGTGAGACTCCACCTGGGCTTCCAGTATAAGAATGCTGGAATGGCTTTAGTGAAGGGCTGTGAAGATTGTCAGAGGTTTGGACCACTTCTATGAAGGAAAGCTGAGACAGCTGGAAGTGTTCAGACTGGAGAAGAGAAAGTTCTGTTGGCACCATATTGCCACATTTCAGTATATAAAGTGGATTTATGAGAAAGGCAGGGGGAGACTTTTTACCAGTGCCTGTACTGACAGGACAAGGCACAGTGGCTTTAAATAGAAAGACAGTAGGTGTAGATTGGATGTAATAAATTTTGTATGATGAAGGTGATGTGAATTTGGAACAGTGTGCCTGGAGAAAATGTGCATGACTCATCATAGGAAATATTCAATTAGGTTGGACAGGGCTTTGTACTAGATGATTTTTGAAGGTTCCTTCTAAATCAAACCATATGTGATTCTGCAGTTCTGTGACCATTCATGTAATACGACAACCAGGCCTTCCATAAAACATTCTCATCTTGTTATGTATTTAATAGTTCCTTTGCATCAGTTATTTGATATATTCAAATTTCTTCCAATTAGATTATATCACAGAATAACTTGTATTTTTTTCAGGATATTGTGTTTTAATTATGTTTCTAACCCTCCTTTTGCTGACAATTATGTAATGTTATAATGTGAAGAAACAAAAATTTTTGTTACTCAATGTAGCATAGAATATTACAATGAACTTTACATTAAGGCAGTATATATGATAAATCACAATAAAGAAAATAATGAAACACACACACACACATCCATTATAGAATCAAAATGTGCAATGCAGTTTACTAAAGATAGAATTCTTGATGTAATATGTTTAGTAGGAGTGATTGTTCCCAATGAAGAGGTTGTATATAAGTTGCTAACAGTTGGCAGGCAAATTTTCTACAGTGGCCAAGCCAAAAGCCACCTCCTCTAGTTTCAGCTGAGGTCAAGAGGTATCTCATTGTTGGAAGAAAAAAGATATTTGAAAGTCTTTGCTGTCTCCTTTCAAACTCTCTCCAAAATCATTGCTGATTAAGGGGCATTATTACCCCTCAAAATGTTAGTGATCACTGCAAAAATATTTATTATTCTTACTCATGATCACAATAAGGAGCTTTTTCTTTGCTTAACTGAGTATACTTTTTTTTTTTTTTTTTTTTCCTTTGCTTTCTCTCTCTCTCTCTCTTTTTTTTTTCTTTTTCTTTTTTTTTTTTTAAGCACACTGATTTGAATTATCTTACCCTCACAGGCCGCTTAAAAAACCTCAAAGTGCTCAATGTGAGTTTCAATAATTTGAAGTCAGTTCCTCCAGAATTGGGTGATTGTGAAAATCTAGAAAAACTGGATTTGTCTGGAAATATGGAAATAACAGAGCTCCCATTTGAAGTAAGATAACAATATATATTAATTTCCATCTTTTTTATTTGGCTTAAAAGGTATTTTATCACAGTGTTCAAATATTTTCTTAACAGATTAAATCACATTCCTTGCCGTTTTTAACAATAATGTTTTTGTAGTAATATCATTGAAAATGCCTTAGAAGCACTTAAACAGGCCAAGATATTTTGTTTTGGTTTCCAAGTCACTCATTTTTACTTGTACTCATGCTGATATATGAAGGAGGACAGGATCCTAAAGGAGATTTTGCTGTGATCATAAGCAAAAGGCTGCAAAATGCTGTTTTCTGTAAAAATGAAGTGCATCTTGATAGTCAAATTCATACACACACTTTGTTCCCGCTCTCTGTTTTCCTTTAAAAACTGTATGGAGTATTCTATAAACAGTACTGCCTTTTGCTAAAAGCACAGATACCTCTCTGGAAAGGATATTACATGTGATGAATGGCATGAATGTAAAATAGACTGAGAAAAGAACTCCCAGGCATGCACCAATATTATTGTTTTTTCTGTTGGCTGTAAAACTGTTCTCTGCCACAGCTGCTCTGAGACTTATTGTCAGGGAGAAATAAAATCATTGGCTGTTACCTAACCACACGTTAGCTGTCATCTGTATTTCTCAGGTTCTTAACATCCTGATTTCTGGGGGGTGAATAGAGGGATCTTTAGGGAAAAGTGAGGCTCATCTTTACTGATTCTTACTTTTTCTCTAAACATCTGTTACTGGTGATTCACAGGCAATGTTGGAATGGATTAAACTTATGTGAAATCTGATTTAGCCCTGTTTATGTTCTTTTCTGAGGAAAGTAATCGTAATTAATTTTCTCTGCTGACTTTTCTTAGTAAAGTACTTTATCTCAAAAGAATTGCTAAAAAAAGTTGTGTGAATGAAACAGAAACAAAGAGTAAACCTTGTTACTATAAATGGACATGAGAAAGAGACGCTAGCAAGAGAATATGCATTGTAGGTCTCCTTTCTCCTGCCTCCTCTCCTTTGGACAGCAAAATCAGGGAACAAAACAGATAGAATTTAACTAGTAAAAAAGGAACCATAATGGAATCAGAAAATCATATGTCCTGAGTAGGCGAAGGAATTAAATAAAATTATCTTAGAATAGTGAGTATATTCAAATTATGGATTGTAAATTTATCCCCAGTCATTTTTAATTTAAAATAACTAAATATTTTCCCAGTTGTCTAAAGAGGACTTGTAGTGCAAAGATTTACCCATGTTTCTGCATTATGGGTAGCATTTACATGCTACAGGTAAACCTGCTTTGCATGTGCATCTTTTTAGGGCTGAGCCTGAGAGACTGGTGTTTCTTTTGGAGAGCTCAAAAATATTATTTCTTTTAAATGTCTCCTATTCAATGAGATCGAAAGGCACAAAACTGAGTGCAGGTTATCGCCTAATGGTTCACTTAGAACCTATGGAAAGAAAAAGGAGTTGTGCAAATAACTTTATATAACAGTAAAAACTGCAAGCAACATCATGTTAGTATGTACAAAAGGTCAAGAAGAAAAATATTTGCATTATCTATTGTGTTTCTCTGGAGGCTGAAACTTAATTTATATTTGTAGTGATCTGAGAGGTAGGCTACACAAACTCTTCTGATTTAGATTATAAACTCAGTTTCTCAGAATCATCATTTCAAGGGCAGCTTTGGAATTTGAACATACAAATAAAGGAACAGTTTTGTTGAATGATGTGAAATGCTGCAAAGTGTTTGGCCTTTGGCGTACTCACTCTGGCTCATGTTATTCAGAATGATTGCATCAGTATCCTTGCTAACATAATAGATGTCTAATGCTGACTCTCAGACAAATACTTGTAGTGATTAGCAGGTTAATTATTTAATGAATTAAAATATTAAATTAGTCTAAACAGCCTAAAAAAGGAAAACAGAAAGGCAGTACTGGGCCAGCTTTGGATAATAGCCAAATGCCCACCTGTCTGATTACTTCATTCCCCTCTTCAGAAAGACATAAGGAGAAAACAGTTTGAGAAATCACATGGTTCAAGATAAAAGGGAGATTGTTTCTCATTTACTTTTGTAGGCAAAAGAGACTGTACTTTGCGAAGATTAATTTAATATTTGTCAATATATATTTCAGCAGTAAGAAATAATGACACTAAAAAAAAAATCTTTCCTCCCCTCTCTCCCAAGGTCTACTTCATTTCAGATTCCTCTTTCAACCCTGAATAGTTCAGGGTGGCAAGGGAAGTTACAGCCTGTAAACCGTGGTTATAGCTGCTTCTTCTTCATCCTCACACTTTTGTTTTCCCCTTGTGTGGGGTCCCCATGGGCTGAGCTTTTTTTAGGGATATCTATCTGCAGTAGTATGAGTCCCCATGAGCTGTGGTGTGGAGATCTACTCCACCATGCAGCACCTATGCCCTTTCCTTCTTTGACTTGGTATTCCTTCTGTTCTTTCTCACTCTTTTTTCCCCCACTTCTCTGGCGGACTTTTTCCTCTTTCTTAAATCAGTTTTTAGAGTGGCACCACACGCTTTGATGAGGAACTTTGCTGTGTCCCATGCTGGGTCCATTGGAGCCAACTGAAATTGTTGGTATCCAACTGGGGCACCATCTGATGTCCTCCTGCGGAACTCCCCATGCTTCCCCTGAACTCCCTATGCTGCCAGCACCTTGTCATGGACAAGCAATGCAAGTATTTATGACCACAAGTTAGATTCTTCATTTATTTTCCAATACAATTGTTGGTAACATCCATTAATCCAGTGAAATTCTCATAAGCGTTGGTCTTGTCTCTTATGTGGAGCCAGTATTGGGAACTGGAGATTATAAGCAAGAAAATATGTGCAAGCTCTGTTTTGGTAGGAGAATGGCTTCCATTTACAATATAAGGAAGAAAGAGAAAACTTGGCAACTAATAGAAAAATAACAGAATGTTGCTAAAAATGTTTCCTGTTTATCCTCTGTTAGGAAGACAAATTTTTATTTGACTTTCAAATCCTTAAAAGTTTCTTCTGGTAAGATTAAAGGAGCGTGCCAGAATGGCATCAGTATTCTTCAGTGTAAAACTTAGTCAAAAGTAATAAAGGCCAACTGCATCCCAACAGAAATTATAAAAGTCTAATTTTGCCTTTTTTTTTTTTTTTTTTTTTTTTTACATATAGTAATGGCTAGAGAGATACCCCATCTGAAGCCATAACATTATTCTTGTCCATATGCACCTCATGGAGAAGCTGTATCAGCCTAATCAGCCTATTGGGAACATGTATGTCGTGCCTGGACTTTTTCAGTATTTCCGTTTGGGTGTGCTTTGGAACAGTTCCTTGTGGGACGTACTTGTGCCATAATGTCAGGAGGAAAGCACATTGCTCACTTGTCTGTTCATTTCTATCAGAAAGCTCTTTCTCTGTTTGTAAAGGCCACTTTTAGCACTCTGTAAGTCATCTCACTAAATCTTAAAATGACATAATCTGATGCTACATGAAAAAAAATGGAGGATGTGTGCTCTAATCTTTTACTTTTTCAAGGCTTAGGACTTCTTATACCATTCTACCATTCTATATCATGTCCAAGAAAGAGTAATCTGTTTCAATACCTAATTTTCAATTTTTATAAATTTATTCTCTTGCTGGATGTCTAACATGTTTAGATATTAAAAAGTTACAGTTTAGATCAATATTTCATTAGTATCAATTGAAACTAAAATTTGATGGAGAAAGTTTATGGAACTGCAGTGGTGTTCAGATCCATATTAGTCACATTTGCAAATTAATACTGTCTTCTTCTGGACTTGAGTGAAAATATAAATTGAAATAAAATATAGATGTACATAGAAGTCAGCCTACATGACATTTATGTAGTCAGCTTGTAACAGATACTTCTAGACGTCAGTAGCCAAGTTTAGTAGGGGAAGGTACACTTTGAGGCTTACGGCATCATCCTCCCTGATATGACACATAGCTCATAAGATTCTTAGGTGGAGAGGACTTTGTTCTTCTAGCTAGGATGCTCAGGAGAGGAATGCCTTGTACCTTATCCAGTCCCTCTCTTACTGTAGTGTGATTAGACTGGATATATATTAGTACCATGGTGTGATTACACTGGATTAATTACTGATATTATGTATTAGTAGTTATAGGGAGAAGGAGATGGATGGGTTTATTTCCAAATTTCTTGTATATTTTGCATGCCAATTTCAGAATTGGTATGATGCTGGTATTTGCATTTTACTTGTTAGATAGTTTCTCTCACTAATATCATACACGTTATGTAAAAAATGTCTTCTTCCAGGAAAAACCCCTGTATTATAAATAGTATATTTTCTGATAACAGTAGAAAAAATGCTTTGACCTTATTTTCTGGTATGCTTTCTTCAGAAAGTATTACTTTCTACAGTTATTTACTGAATCAAACAATTAGTTTCCTGTGCATGATATTTCAAAGAGACAGCTTTGTTATGGATTTCTTTTTTCCCTTCCAATAATGTTGCTGCAGCCAACTGTATCTATGTGACCCAAAGAACTTCAATGAGAAGAGAGGGAATATGAAGAAGTTCTAATTTTCTCCATCCATACCATGTGGTATGGCATAGCTGTCAGTCACATGACAGGCTAGTCATACCACAGTACTAGGAACAAGAAAGAAGTGCTTTCAGTAGATGTTCTGATACAGAAAACTTTTTTTTTCCAAAATTATTCTGCCTTTAACAGTGTTCAATACTACATCTGAGCAGTACTAACAAGTGATCAGAATTTTTTCTGTATCCTCTGGGTAGCACAAAGTGAAGGAATTACAGACTGTTAAAGCATATGAATAATTTTTCAAGCAGAGTGAGTATCTATGAATGCCTGCATTTTCATGTCAGCCTGGTATAAACTGATCTTTGAAATTCAGAGAAATTAAAAGCAGCTTCATGGCTGCTTTAATACACTGTGTTTTCTAAAGATCAAATTAAATCTTGTTTTGTATTTCCGATGCACATTTTCAGCTAAGCCCTAATATAAGCAAGCACAGACATGAAGACCTTTCAAAATCATAGAATTGTAGGATAGTTTGAGGTGGAAAGGATCCCTAAAGATCATCTAGTGCAAGCCCCCTGCCATGGGCAGGAACATCTTTATCTAAAACACATTTCTCAAGGCCCTGTCCAATCTGACTTAAAATGTTTCCAGGAATGGGATATCTACCACCTCTCTGGGGAACCTGTACCTGTGTTTCACCACCTTCATTATTAAAAATGCTTTCCTTACATAATCTAATTCTAAACTCTTCTAATTTGAAAGGGTTACCCATTGTCCTATCACAGTAGTCCCTACTAAAAACAGTCTCTACCTTTATTGGAAGCCCACTTTAAGAACTGAAAGGTCACAGCAAGGTCTCCCCTGAAGCCTTCTCTTTTCCAGGTTAAACAACCCCAGCTCTCCCAGCCTGTCCTCATGAGCGGTTATTCCATTACTGATAATTTCTGTTCTCCTCTGGACTCACTCCCACAGGCCCATGTCCTTCCTGTAAGAGAGCTGGATGCAGGCTCACCAGAGCAAAGCAGAGCAGAGGGGCAGAATCTTCTCCCTTTCCTTGCTGCTCAGGCTGCTTTGGATGCAACCCAGGACACATTTGGCTTTCTGGGCTGGGAGTGCCTGTGGCTGGGTCATGTCCAGCCTCTCACGCACCAGCAACCTCAAGTCCTCCCCCCAGGGCTGCTCTCCATCTGTTCATCCCCCAGCCTGTGTTGGTACTGGGGTTGTCCTGACCCAGGTGCAGCGCCTTGAACTTGATTTTACTAAATCTCATGATGCTCAAGTGGACCCAGTTCCCTAGTTAGTCCAGGTCACTTTGGATGACAATGCATTCCTCCAGATGACATCATGTCACATAACCACATCACATCGTCACATCACATCATCACATCACATCATCGCATTGTATCGCATCATCACATCACATCACATCATCACATCACATCACACACATCACTTAAACAGGTCAGCTACACCATTCTGTGTCCTGGAAATTTGTTGAGGGTTCATTTGATCTCACTGCTTACATTATTGATGAAGAAATTGATTAGTACTGTTCCAATATAGACCCCTGAGGCACATCACTTCTCACCATCTCCTGTCCAGATACTGATCAGTATGCTGGGGATGACACCATCCAGCCAATTCCCCATTCACTGACCAATCCAGCCATCAAATCCCTGCCTCCCCACCTCAGTGGGAAGTATGTTGTGGGGTACCATGTCAAAGGCTTTACAGAAATCCATGCTGATGACTTGTGTATCTCTTTCCTTATCTGTTGATGGAATCATTCCACCTTAGAAGGCCACTAGGCTGAGCAGGCAGAATCCTTGGTGAAGATCTGCTGGCTGTCTTGAATCACCTTCCAATCTTCTGTGTGCCTTAGCACACTGTATTTGGGTTATGTGGCCAGGTTTTGGTAGTTTGAGTGCTACAAAGAGTGACTTCTATGAGAAGTTGCTAGAAGCTTCCTCCAAGTCTGGGAGAGCCAGTGCCAAGCCTGGGCTGGTCAGAAATGGTAGCAATGCTTCAGTTATATTTAAGAATGAAATGAAAGTTATTGTGCAGATGTAGTTGCAACCAGGGAAGAGTAGAGTGAGAACATTTGAGAGTAACAACTCTGCAGACACCTAGGTCAGTGCAGAAGGAAGGGAATGAGATGGTCCAGGTGCCAGAGGTGAGGTTCTGCTGCAGCCCCATGTGCAGACCATGGTAAGACAACTGTGCCCCTGCAGCCCATGGAAGTCCACAGGGATGCAGAGATCCACTTATAGCTTCACCTTGGTCTTCCTCACCCCATCCCTGTACAAATAGACTGCATTCCTACAGTCTCCTCAGGTTACCGGTCCTTGCTTCTGTTATGTATTTGCTTCTACCCCTTTAGTTTGACAAGCAGCTTCCTGCTTAGCCATTTCAGTCCCTTGTCATCCTTGCTTGATCATTTACGCCTGGGGATAGAAAGATCTTGTGCACTATGGAAGGCATCCTTATATACCTGCCAGCTCTGTTTTTCACCCTTATCCCTGAAATAAGTTTTCCAAAGGATTGCTATTGTCTAAGCCCTTGAGGAACTTGAAATTTGCTTTCCTAAAGCTCCTGACTTTACCCTTCAACTGACTCCTATCCGTCAGGACTGTGAATTCTATCAGTGTATGCTAACTGCAGCCCAGGCTGCTTCTAATCTTTATGTCACCAATTAGCTTACTTGCATTGATGATCTACTGGTCCAGTGTCCTGGTTTGGGACAAATTTGGGAGAAAACCCCTGTATAGGATCCCTCTAAGGAAGCAAACTCACGTGGCCCTTCCCTCTAACTGGTCCGGAAAAAAAAACCAAAACCCTCTTTGGAGAAAAGTGGAAAAAACTATTTTACTAAACAAATGAAGTGCATACAAGTATAAAGAATGAATTGTATGAAACAATAAAACTTCTCCTTCTGAAGTGAGATGGCAAACTGAGAAAGTCCTTGCCGTGGGTGTAGCTCAGCTCTCTCTCTCAGTCTCTCCTCAGTCCCAGTCTCTCCGGCGCTGCTGGAAAATGCCGAGGTCCAGGCCCCGGTGGGCCGCAGGTGCAGCCCCCAGTGCTCCCCTGGGTTTTCAGTCCAGAGCAGGTTTAAACAGTTCCAAGAAAAAGGAAAAAAAACAGTCCAGGGAAATTCTCTGCCCTAGCTAGCTGAAACTAACTAAAAGCAAAACAAGATCTCTGTCCTGCAGTCTCTCCAAGCCTCCGCCGGACACGCCGTCCGCAGAAGAATGTGGAGGAGTCGGGCAGTTTTCTCAAAACAAACTCCGCGCTTCTCCTTGCTCTTAGAACCAGTCTTAAAGGCACAGGACTCCATATACAGCACAAACAGAACAGACGATTGGGGATACAGGCATCATAAAGTTACCCTAGGACATCCAGGAATGCAACCCCTCTGGAAAGGTTTTCTAGGGTCACAGGAGTCATAACTGGCACGGCTTCTCTTCTTTGCTTACCTGAAAAATATAAATAGTTGTCTCTTAAATAGTTTAATAATGCTAACAGGTGTGACCCCTAAATCCCCAGGGATTTATTAGGCACTAACATTAGTCACCTATTATTTTCAAACACAACAGTTTACAGAGTAGACATAAATAACTTTATATTTATAAATTAATGTGATTCCAATTGATATCTTAAAACTGATGTTCAACAACTGGAAAATTTTCAGTCTCTTTTGTCCTCTTTTTGTTTGTCTGTCCAGTCCTCTTATCAAAGCCACAGGTTTAGGAGGAGGAACAGAGGCACAAGCTCTATGTGTGTGTAGAGCCTTTAAGTAAGTTCCCTCTGGCCATTTTCATGTAACTTCTTGTCTTTGTTTTCAGTTATCACACATCTTAAAGCCATTACCTGGTAGGTGGGTCACAAGCTGTCTCTATAGAAATGTAAAATATTAGGTTGTTTTACCCGTACATTATTCTTCAAATCCATATGCTTCCAAACCTATCTTGTTTGATTGTTATTATTATTGTAATTATTTTTAATGTGTGTGACAATTATAAATAAAAAATGCAATCACATGTGCAGGACATCAACATCCCAGAGGTTTCACTATCTGATAAGGCACTGGAAGAACTCACCTGTAGATTGTTCCTGTCTTAAAATGGGACTACAAAGAATCTGTTAAATCTTTACTTCTGCAAGATTTTTGTAGGTTGCGAAGGAGCCATGTATAATATTTGTTAAAAATGGAATTGTAAGTTGCAAAGGAGTCACGTATAAGATTTGTTAAAAATGGCATTTTATTTGTGGGGTTTTTCAGGGCCATGAAGCAGAGAGGAGTGCTGTAATAAAGTTGGTACTGGGAAATCAGCCTCTGGTAAATTTCTCACTTTAAATCACTAGGAAGAGTCCAATTGACTGTAATTGGGCCAGCATTTCTCTACATACATTTTTCAGTTTCAGAAGTGGTTTTCCAACTGCTTGGCTTGGTTGCATCTCCATTAGACAGGATTTCATCTTGTTCTTGTTTGCTCAGGGCTTATATTCTCTTTGAATTTTCTTAAAGCTCATGATGAGTTGCTTTCCAGTGCAGTTCACCAAAGTGTCCTGCCTTGCAAAACAACAGCTGTGTTATGGAACTGTTATAAGATGCAATATCAAACATTAGCAGGAGGGGTGTGAAACCCAAAAAAGCAGGTGCAAAGGTGTTAGGTGTCAGAAGAGATTCTCAGAGGCCTTACTGCTGCAGGCGTTCTCATAAATGTTTTAATAGTTGAGGGGCTAATGAAGGACATGGATCTATGTTAGGAAATAGGATTATGCAGTAAGGCATGGGAAAATGTGTTAGTTGATCCCATTCTTGACACTATGCTTCCAAAGCCTTCTAATTAATATAGCATCAGTTTAAAACCACTTCACTATCAGAATAAGACAGCAGCTAATAATAACAGTCCACTTCACTGGAGATCTGACCCATGCTTACCTCCATGCTGTGGTGCCAGTGACCTTTCCTCTACCTTTCACATTAGTTCAGTAAAAGTAATACCACCTTTCACAGTATAAAATGTTTTTGTAATAGGGAATGAGAGACAATTAGTTTTACAGCATAAGAGAAGACTTAACAATGACCAAAGGGGCATAATGTGAACATTAAAACATGGCTATATTATTACAAAAAGCACGAATAAAACTGTAGAAGAATTTAGTGGTAGGAAAGAGTATTTAGTACTGTTCCAGCTCTGCTTTCTCTCCAAACAGTTCCAAATCTATTTGAAAGCAAAATAGGCTTTCAAAATTCTAATAATATATCCTTCATTCATCTGTAAAATAATCTGAGGCAGATTTTATATAGTTACTTGTTGCTGTGTGTTATTTGTTTTCATATTGTATTTCATTTTGATACTGGGTTTTATGTTATAATGTTTTGTTCTGTACTCCCCTGTTCCCCTGGAAAATGTTATATCCTGAGGATTGTCCCTGCCCTTTCTTCCCTGTCCATCCTCTCACACTCCTCCCAGTCCCCTCCTACGGGCCCTGTCTGTCATCCAGCTGTTCCTCCCCGCTTCTAGAGAGTTCTGGTAAAGGACATCGAATGATAAGGAAAGGGCTGAGGAGGTTCCTCCCTTTATGTTCCCATTGGTTTCTTTGAATGTCCCTCCAACCCTGTTCCCCTCCCACCTTATCCCTCATTGGGTGTTGGTTTGTCTGCTCCTTTAGCCCCACCCCTGCATATAAGCCTGGACCATGAGGCTTCAGCTTGACTTAATTCAATCTGCAGTCTGAGGCAGACGTCCAAACTGGATGGGACAAAGACTGGGATAAAGACCTTGGATTCGCCCTCTCATCAAGTCTAACCCCTTTCCTCCATCACCAATGGGCTCTCTCTCTCATGATAAGGGGAAAAAGCCCCTCACCGCTCCCCAGGTTTTTAGGACCCAGGGGAGTTTTCTTGTCTTGTCACAGTCTCAATCTAGCTTGGGCAAAACGGAGCCGGTAGCTCTGTTAGAGGTGAGCGACAGTGGCTGAATAGAAGCAAAGAGTCGAGCAAATACATAGCACAATCAGATTTGCATGTTTTGTGTTGCAAAAAAATGTCTCTGGTGCCAACATACATGGATTGATGAGAATCAAAACAGAGGGAAGGGAGAGAAAAGTATGCTATTTATTTTTCTGTAAAGTGCAGATAATGAGAAGTATTATTTATTCATTAAGAATAGAGTAGGAGAGTAGAACTGAAATTAATGTGTTTAATTTATTACTGAATATATTTCTATCAGTTGTTAGCTAATTACAGGTAGTTACATGATTGATCAACTTTTCAGAGCTGTAAAAAACACTTGGTAAGGCTGACTGTCATTTTTATTCATCATCATTTATCAGTGGGAAAGAGATAGAGAAGAGATGTAAGGATATAAAGACAGAGATTGCCTGAGCAGTTGAAAGTAGATAGCATTACGGGATTTTTTAATCTCATATAGAACTGCAGTCAGATTTTGTCTTTACTACTCCTGGATAAAAGAGCATGGAATTATACCTGATGTGAAGTGGAAGAGATGTCAAATTTTTGAGGGAATTCAAAGAAGGATATGTCCCAGTTGTTCCTGCTTTACTTATTGAAGAGATGACATTTCACAAGCCTGGACTTCTGTCATTCTAACCTGCAGTACAAAGCAGGATGAGCTCAGGTTAAGAAATGAATGGCTAGAAGCTCAGAACAAATGAAAAAAATGGAGACATTTCTTCATTTGGTGTTTAGATAATTAAGCTAATTCACTATTTTGACTTGTCATAGAGCTGTTTACTACTGATGGAGTTTAAAAGATGTGCAATTTTATGAACAATAAAGGCAAATGTTATGGCAGTCGTGGAAAGGTCATTTGTAAAACTAAGATTTCCAGACTTATCTTTTACTTTGCAAAATCAAAATCAACATTTTTTTTTTTTTCTCCCTATCTATTTTTAATTGACTTGAGTTTCATTAGATTCCCCATCACCTGCATTATTGTAGCCACATCAAACTGTTTCTTTCCGGACTAATCTGAGATGATACTGATAATCTTGGTTTGCCAAATTTCTGTGACTCAAAATTTGAGGTTCCAGATGCCAGTTTACATGTCCAATGTGGATGTTCTCACATATAAAGCACTCTTTGAAACAGTATTTAGATGCAACAAAAAAGTCATCAAAATCAGATGACCTATTGTGATACTTCAGAACTGTAGAATGTTGGACTACAATTTTCAAAAAAAGGGAAAAAGTGAGGAGGTTCTAAATATATAAGTCATCTTAAATCTCAGTTAATTTCATTGCCATAATTAAGGTCTTGATATACTTGTTATATTACATACCTGGAGTTGTCCTCAACATCTCAAGACTAGAAATCAGGAAACCTACGTCATACTTTTTCTGATGTACATTTCCCACCTTGGTAAGTGACTTCCTGCCACTGTGTTTCTGTTTGCTTTTTCCCATTTGCTTGTAGTAACTATTAATGGTATTGAAACAGCGCTACTGAGAACTCTTACCATGAGTTTTTTACAGCATTGCATCACAGATATTTATTTGCAGGTTTTTGTGCTGTAGTAACAATAATATCAGTACAGTAATAAACCCTAAATTGCCTTAAATTGCAGATCTGCTTTAAAAAAACCCTAAACTTTTAGATGTTTTGACATTTGAAATCTCAATAAGCAATATTATTCTACAAGAACAGTGGTGTTTGTGCAGTATTCTGAGGTTGAAAAAATTCGACCTCTTGTTCTTTGGACTGTGACAAAGAAATAGAGGTTCTCATTATTTGTGTAAATGTCAGTTTCATCAGAATTCTGCAAAGTTATTAAAAAACATATTGCAAATTCTAGAATCTAATTGTGTAGATGTTTCATTTTATCAAGAGGTGCAATATTTCTTGTTTATGTTGCTCTTCTGAGGAACATTGTGAAGGAAAAATATGTCATGAATTACCAATTTCTTGCTCAATTGTTCTAACCTTTACAGTTTTTCCTAATTTTTATTTAGGTCTTTCAGAACTACGGCAAACCAAAAATGTAAAGAAAATAACAAAGTATTTCCATTCTGTTATTATCTATTGTTCATCTCCAAATTCCATATCTTACTATTATTTACCTAGAGAAAAATTGGGAAATGTGGTGCTTTGTGTATAGTGTTGTTTTACTTAGTGGGGAATAATTTGGGATTAATTATTGTATATCACATTACATATATATCCAATGATTTATTTGCTTTTTTGACCACTAATGCATAGTCAGCACAAGACTTTAATGAAGTTACTTTTTTCATTTTTCCACCTTTTCCCAGGTTTCAGTCACTTTAAGAAATGTTCTTGCATTAGCTTGTACTTTTTGGTATTAGGTTTTATTTGCAGTTGTGAAAATCTTGACAGCTTCAGATGCATGCTGTTAATAATAAATGTTACTCCTATGTATTTGCTCAGGAGTTATACTTTCTTTTGTTATATTCATGTTTTTATATGCTCAAAGGATTATATAGATATTTGTAAAATGCCATGGTCATAGAAAATATTATCTGATATTGCATACAATATACACAAATATGTCAAAGTTTTTTTGTTTATTATTAAAAAAATACTGGAGCTGTATATACCTCTAGCAGCAATATGTAGCTAGACAAAGATAAGTAGCTTGGACACAATCTGAAGGGAATCAAGTAGTAAAACATCTGTTTGTAAGCTACTTATATTGATATAGGGCATAGAAATAAAAGCGTAAAATGTATCTGAGCTTATACCATTTCAGTACCATGAAACCTGATTCTACACAATTTGTCTTCTGAACAACTATGCTGGGACAGGCTAGATGACTGATTTTGTTAGCCATTTTTTCCTTGTTGTTTAAGAGACTGGACAATATTTAGCCGTCCAAGGAGCTTATGGAGCAAGCCTTCAGCTGCATTCATGCCTGTAGCTTCCTGAGGTACTCTGAGCCAATGGAAGAGGTCTTGATATCATTTAGACCTAGCAGCTTCCCTGAAACACAATAGCCTCTTGGCTACACTGAAGACCTGGCTAGGTGTATTCTATGCATGCAGATGCTTTTTTTTTTTTTTTTTTTTCCCTTTTTTTTTTCTTTTTAGGACTATTTCAGCAAATGCTTCATTAGTGTATAATGGAAAAAGATCAATCAACCAACCAACCAAAAAATCCAAGAAAAAGATAATTTCTAGACTTTCTATTAAAAAGAAGATGATGTTTGTAGGCTTGCTATGTTATCATCCTTACCAAAGATTACACGGCTGAGCGGTATTACTAGAGAGCTGATTTCCAGAACCTGTGCCACATCTCTGTAAATTTTACATTAGGGGAGTTCTACTTCTAAAATGCATCTCTAAAGTCCAGCTTCATTGCAAGCTTTTGAAAGTATGTATACGAATAAGTATTTATTTTTATATTTATCAGACACCTAATAAGAACAACATCATTCAGTGGATATCCTAAGATTATCTGGTCACAGACTGGATGGAGTATTGCAAAATAGCACTGAAGCAAGAAGAACTATAACAATCTAAATCCTCATTTCCAGATTCTTAGAAAGTAGCCAGATATCTATTTGTACAAAAAACTGCTCAATTGACACACAATGTATGTGTCATTCCTTAGCTTTCTTCTCTGAGGAAAAAAATGTTTGTATATCTGATTATTTTACTAATATTAGCTTTATTTTCAATTTGTTTTTGCATATTTGTGTCAAAGCAAGACATAAAACTTCCTAGAATACCAATATAAAGTAAGGAGAACAGAATCCTTTTTGGAGGAGATATAATCAAAATTTTTGCTGTTGGCTTTGTCATTAAATGAAAGAAAGTATACAAAAAACCCATATGTGTCTAGCAGCAGTATAAGAAAGGAAGGAAGAGGAGGGAGAGAAAATTTGCTGTAATCCTGTCAAGCAACAAAGCAGGGCCCTGTTTCGTTAAATTGTTGACAGTGTCCTCAGTTGTAGGTTTGTGTACTCTCAGTGTCATATACATGTAGTCTGCGGAGTTGGTTTTTTTTTTTTTTTTAAAAAGGATCTTTTACAACAATATGCTGGACTACATAAGATTTAATTCCAGACCAGATATGTCACAGTGTACAAAGTAGTCTTATCTCCGTCATGAATTTCACAAATCTGCGGATATTCTTTATGAAATTCCTCCTGAGAGAAAAGACAAATCCAGATCCAAGTTGCAGGGTTCTCCTGATATTAAATAATTATTCACAACTGAAGTAGTTCTCAGCACCACAAATGTCAAGAATCTGGTGCATTTTGGTGAAGTTACTCTGTGCCATAACAAAAAGAATTTCCACCATTTCTGTTTGCAAAGTGAAAAAACCATAGAGGTGCTTATTCTTGATATCATAAAGATGGCTCACAAATTACAAATCTTCTGACCTCTGCTGCTGAGGTAGAAGTGGGTTTTTTGCCATAACATTTTGTCTTCCCCTTAATTTATTAGGAAGCTTATTTCTGGCTGACATTTAATGAGTCTTTTCTCCAAGCTTATCAAGCTATCTCTTCTTGACCTGGTGTAGAATGCAGATTATTATTTTTGCACAGCCCCAGTATATATATGAGGCAAAATAATTTAATCATCAGTCATCAAAATTGTGTGATTATAACAAATTAGAACTGCAGTACCACATTCTTAGTTTTATTTCTATGATTTTTCTCTCACAATTTTCCTAACTATTTATTTTTCAGCTGTCAATATTACATCATTACTTGGTTCTCTTCTGCTGATATTATCTCTTTAAACATCCTTGATAATATTTTTCTTTGATGTGAATGGTTACTATTTTATCAATGTAAAACAAAATAGCCAATGTATTGTAATTCTTTATTTGACCTGTTATATTTTTTATAATATATTTTTTAAGTTGCTACACAATAGTGTCTTTTGGATGTTTTTCCCACGCCCCATTTTGGAAAACAGTGGTTTATTCTCAGAATGAGCTTGAATGAAAATGCTAATTTTTTTTGAAGCAGAAGAGTAACTTCACAGGGTGCATTGTGTTGTCACAGCAAACCAGAATCATTGTACATGCTTAAATCATAATTAAGAGGCACCATCTGAATAGTATTACTTCAATTGCTATGCACCTTGAAGCAGAAATGAAAAAATTATTTTGGCTTTGTCTCTGTTCTGTTGTGAGAGTAAGCAATATTCATCATCCCTTGGTGAAAGAAGAGAATATGTCTTTAATGAGTATTTTGATAGGTTCAAAGACACTTTGTCTCCAAACATGCTGGATAGGTCAGTTAATACCCATATGCTACTGCCACCGCTTTTCTTCCTCTCCTAATGATTTTAATTGAAACATATGAAGTGTACACTCCCAAAGTGAGCTACTGGACCTATTTAAGTTGATGAAAAATCATTAATTGACTTTTGGAAGAGCCTAGTTTTCCTTTCTTCCTTAATTTTAAGTTTTGGAAATTTGAATATGAGATGACTTTATGGTGGCAATGCTCAATAATATATGCAGATTTTGTGTAGCTGCAACATCAAAGCTATGAAAATTTAATATAAGTAATCAACATAAATTTACTTTTTGAGAAAGAAGACTTGTTTTGACTTTAGCCCAGGAAATCATTAATTGGATACTTAATTTCATACGTGTGATTCTTCTGTTGGCTTGGAAAAACTCCCATACTTAGCCTTAAACACACAATCCACATTCTTAGGGATTTTAACTCTATGACCTGTGATTAATCAATACCTGATACTTTTGTGAACATTGCACATGTGGCATGTACTGAATATATTTTGTGAATATTGAATAAAACTGATTTCCTATTTTTTTTTTTGTAGAGCTAATGAAAGATTTGTGCATACAAAAAATCTGTTTTACTAATAAACAACGTCCCTTTCTATGAACTTTTAATGCTAAAATCATCATTACTATATTTACTCTATTAGACACTAAACTTCTGTTGTTTGGATGATGAAATGATGAACAGAGAAAGAGGACAATGTTAAACTATCAAGTAAATGGTTTGGCATAAGAATAACAGTGTCGGTGGATTAACTCTACAAAAGTCTTAGCATTTTAGCATTTCAAAATCAGAATGATGCCATCACAGTGAATGCTGTCTTTCACTTACATTTCTTGGGTGTCTTACCAAGATGCCACAATCCAATCAGTGAAAAATGCCTCTGCCCTAATTAAGGTGCAAACAACACCATATGCTGAAGTCAGCAACACAGATGTTATTTAACAATCAATATGAAGTAGAAAGAAAGAAATAGAAAAGGCAGAGAGGAGAGAGAGACATAAAGTAGAAGATTATTTGCCACTCGTGAATCCAGCAGAGTCCTGTTGGTCCTTAATCATGCTGGGCTTTTTGGTGGTGGGGTTCCTAAGGTCTTTTAAAACTCCTCAATATTTGTACATTTTAGCAAACGAAGGTATTAATGCCCATTGGCTACACTGTTCTCTTATTCTACTGGTCACCTCACTTTTAATGATAGTAAGTCCACATCCTTAGTTTTTCTCTTCTTTTGAGTTGGTGGGTTTCTTTGGTTGGTGGGCTGTGAGTCAGCGCTCGTGATCTTCCTCTGCAGAAATTACCTTTTACCCAGATGGAGATTATTTCAACACAGTTGCTGAGTTGGCTTTCCTTGAGGCCCATAAGTTCTGCATTCTTTGTGGCCATTATCAGTGACTGATTCTTCTCCCCAAGCTTTGCTAACCTCCCCCGTGAGATAACACTCAGACAGTACCATCAACAGCTCCATATTCATCTTATCTCAAGCCCCTGATGTGGTGGCTTAATTTGCTCTCCAAGTTACAGGTATCCACAGTAGCCTCTTCAGAGGGGATTCCGTGGTTATGGATGCTATCCATACCATTGCTTGGGATGAGCTTTGTTTGACTGGTGATAAGCATATGAGCTGTTACTTCTTTACAGAGTTGAGCAGAGTGTGATTTTTTTTCTGGATGCATTGTCCAGGATATACTACCCAGATCTCACCTTCACCAGGCCAGGAGTTAGTGCCATCCTGTCACTCCACTCTGTGCTTATCTTATCTCATCTCACGGCAGAGTCCCTCTCCTTAACACTGGTCTTAAGGGTGTTTGAGACAGACAGCTGTGCTCTTTAAGACACTGCATAAGATACAACCAAGTGAAGTGTTTGATTTCATGTATTTTTGGGCTTCAGAGGGCTTAGTTACAAAACACATGAAATTTTTACTCCTAAATTGCTGGATTGACTGTTGAATGCTTTTGCTTTATCAAGTTTAAGAGTCTAGTTTAGCAGTCTGATGGTGAACTGGGCTACAAATATACTACCATATCTTCATGAAAGATATCTTCTGCCTCTAAAGATTCTTGTAATAAGTTTCTGTAATGGTTGCTTTTATCAGGAATATCAATGAGATTGTAGAAGAGGTTACGCTTGCAGCTCAGTGAAAGAAAATATAGGTGCTCGGTTTGAAGTTGCGACATCTAAGTGGACAACTGTGCAGTTTACTCCTAGGATTTTTTTTTTTTTTTCCCCATATATATCCTGTTGTGTTAAGTAGGTTTAGTAATAAGTGTCAATCTATGGGAAACAATATATGTGATAGCTTGTACTACTGAAGTGGTACAAATTGTTTTTTACTTAACTTCTGAAATCTATGGGCAAAAGTGCATTTGTAAAGCATGGATAGACATTTTTAGGTTAAACCTTTGCATGTCTTATCATGTAGTGACTTTGATGGGTTACGGTTTCTGTTATTTACATGTCACTGAAAAAACATGGTATTTTAACAAAACATTACACCTTTTAATGTGTTGATTCTAAGTGGTAGGCAATTCATGGTAAATAAGCATGCAACCTTATGTGCAAATCCCTTTCACAGCAAAAAAGTTTAAAAAAGCAAAAGAAAACTAAAACCACATCCATTAATCAAATAATATTTCAGTGCAGGACATGTTGTCCTTTTCTTTCAACTGAAGGTTTAACTCCCAGAGAGAAAAAGAAGCACTTGACCTCTACAATGTTTTTTGGATTAATTCTATGAACAAAATTATGAAGAAAAGATAAATGGTGCAGTTTGTCAAAGAAAAATGACAAGAATGATTAAACATAAATACCAAAAGAAGTCTGTCCAGGTAGCTAGACTATTAAATATGGCTTTTTTTTTTTTTTTTTTAATGGGACTTGAATAAAGCCTATATAGTGATTAATTAAAATTTGCATCATAAAGGAAAATAGTAAAAGTCAACATCAAACATAATGAATGATAATTTAAAAATTATATGGCAGCCATGCCTGTTTGAAAATGAAATGTTGTAAAAGGTGCAAAAATACATCACTCCTTTAAGAAGAAATAAAATACAGAGTGTTTTCTCTAGAAATATAATACACAGCTGGCATAATTTGCAATGCATCAACTATCACAGGCATTTGTTGGTAACATATCATGAAGATATTAAATTAAAAATTCCATTAGATTTCAACTTACTCTAAAAATGGACAGCTTTGTAAAGTATTACCCTAAAAGTAAAAGTACTGAAGACTTGCATCATATACAATATAACCATGGGTCCAAATGTTCTGTGGCAATCTGAAACAAAATTTGTATTGATAGAGGAAGCGTTGGTTTTTTGTACATTTTTATGGGAATACAAACTCCTGAAAAGGTATATTTTAATCTAACCAAGTATTGAAGTATTAAACCAATCTATATACCATACTATTTGAAAAATGGAAGAAACACATATATTTCTCAAAAAGGTAGTACTGATATATTAAGATTGGTTATAATATTTAATACAATAAAGCAATTTCAGGGAAGAAATATAAATTTGCCATCTAATCTTAATGTTACCAAGTTGTTTCAGTGTGACAGGTGACTGTATGTAAAAACAAAGTGTTTACGAACTTGAGCGAACAGTAAAGAAAGTATATTTAACCATATATCTGCTACTCTGTATTTAGAGGTTATGGCTTTTCTTCTTTGATGATAGTTTGAGAACATTTTGGGTGACATTTAAACCTGTGGGATAGTATTTTAACTCTGTACTTGATAAATTTTTGGGAGGACAGTGTCTTGAAAAACATGTATCAGCAGTTTTAGTAAGCTTTGTGAGTTTAGAGAAACTTAAAATATTTGCTTGGGATTTGAAATCATGATGATAATTTGAAACCACAAAGTAATTGTAGGAAAAAGACAGTGCCAGTTATTTTCTATGCTGTCTTGTTGCTAAAACCAAGAAGAGTCACTGTACTTTCCTTGTTCGAAGAGAGATTTTGTTTTTCTGGAAAAAAGATTCAGCATCTGGAAAATTTACAGAGTATGACTGAGTGTTCATTGCTTCTAGTCAGTCCCCAAAAAGACGAAATGTTTGGAAAGTAAAAATTGTCACAATAAAATGTGTTTGCTTGCTCTGAATGTGTAGTGAGACATATTCATGGTGATGAGTCACCAGGACTGTTTTAAGAAGGTGGGGGGGAAGAGATTTTGAAATTATACCTTTGACTTCAGGAACTCTGAAACACTATTTTTGAAAGATAGACTTCATTGTGCAGTCATTTGTAATAGGACAGCTTCCATAAATCTTCCTGAAAATATTTCCCAAGATTATAAGATTTTGCAGCTTATGAGGTTATAACTAAAAAGAAGAAACAGCAAGCAAATAAAACCCACAAAACCCCAAACCAAACAAGAAACCTACATCCCACAAAACAAAACAAAACAAACAACAACCCAAAAAAACCCCAGAAAGAAAAACAAAACCAAAACCAAAAGAAAAACCCAAGCACAAAATCTCAAAGCTACCATCAAAAAGTCTCTAAAGAAACTGTCTCTGTCACAGTATCATGCTGTGAGTGTGAGGATTTTAAACAGCAAAGGTCAAACTCAGATGAAAGTCTGGCAGTATAGCAATAAAAAGAAGCTTGGGTATATAATTAAAAAAACCCCAGGTCTTTATTTGTAATAATTAAAAAATAATTGTCAAGGTTTCAGAATGTATTTATTATTTCATAAATTTTTCATATGTTATTCTTTGCATGTCTTCTGCTCTCCTTGGAAGTGGAAGATATGTTTAGTTTGAGGGTTTTTTTCTATATTCTAAAGTACCTTCAGGCAAAAGCCAAGGAAATTTTTTTGCTGCTTTTTATTCCGTATCATGATCTGTAGAGTTTGATTTGATGGTGAGTGATACTAGAATCTCAGAAATACAATTTCAATTCTAAAATACTTTTTTGGTTAACATTTGACTCCTTTGACATTCACTTTAGCTGGCTGCATGGTTATATGAACGCTGGTAGAGTGAATAATTGATTCACTACACAGAGACCGCTACTCAAAACAATTTCTTTAACAAGTATATTTTATGTTTGTACTTAATCTTCATTGCATTTAGTATTTATTACTTAAAAATAGAATTCCTTTGAAAATTATTTACATAAAAATATCTACTGTACTTTATTATATATTTGGTTTGCAGTATGGAAGATATGTTTTTAAAGATATTTGAAAAATATTGGACCTAATTATATGTTGGCTTAAATTGATAGTTTAATTTTCTAATCGTGTCCTAGTATTACACTCTCAGTGCACAGTAAAGTTACAGTGAAGGGAATTTTTGTAATTTTGATTTGGCTTATCAGTTATCTGATTTTGAGAATGGTAACCTGGTATCTATTAGTTATAAAAATTGTCTTTTGCTGCCTCAGAACTGAGAAATTTTCTGGTTTCAGATTTGTCATCTAAACCTATAGGGTTTTAAAGGGTAAAAAATTCATTCAATCTCCTGATGCTGTTAGAAAGGTGATGAACAATTTGGGGGGTAGGCATTTCTGAACTATTTTTTTATAAAATGATGACTAAGAGACAAGTCTGGCAAAATGGTTGAATAAAAAAATAATTCATTCTTATCTTTCTAAGTGTTTTTAGAGGAATAAAAACTGTTGATGAATGAAATGTCTTCTTGTATTTGCAAAAAGTAACTAAAATAAACCACCACTTCTTTCTAGCTAAGTAACCTGAAACAACTCACATTTGTGGATGTGTCAGCAAACAAGTTCCATTCTATTCCAATTTGTGTACTCCGGATGTCTAATTTGCAGTGGTTGGATATTAGCAGCAACAGCCTGAAAGATCTCCCTGAAGACATAGACAGGTAGCTTATCTTTTAATTCAATGATAGGTATAGGAACTCTTAAGTGAATTTAGAAAGTAACAAGCTTCCAATGGACACTGTTGATGGAAAGTCACATTTGGAAACGTAGAAGCTATTTTTGAATGTAAACATTTCTGTTATTATTGATGGACTGAGCTCAAGAACAAAAACTACTTTTACTAGCTCACTGGTGGCAGTCAGTTAACAAAATATATTTTCTGCTGCTTTCATAATAATTTGTCATTTTATCTAGACATTGTTTTTTGGGAGGTTCACCGGATATACTCTGCCCCAATTCCAGCAAAAGGGACTCACCACATGGAATTGGCCAGTAACTCTCTGGAGAGTGGATGTGTAGGAGGAGAAGGTGAACTAAAGCATATTTAAGTTACTCAAAGAGCCTGGTAACTTTAGGAAAGAAGAAAAGAATTGATTCAAGATTCAAAAACCCCACTGACAATCCTCCTCTTCTACTCTGACGTATATATGAATGTATGCGCATATACTCACTCTCCCCGTTTACATAACCACTTTGAACTAGTTTTACAAAAAATCATGTTGATCCTTTTATAGGATTTGCTGGCCCGAGAAAGAACTTTTCTTATCCCTGAACTTCATCTATTCACTTTAGAGAGCTGTGGTGACTGGGTTTACAAAAATTTACCTAGCCTTAAGTGAAAAAACCCAAACATATTAACTGAAGTTTGTTAAAAATATATTCTGTATTATTTATTTGTCTGGGAATAGAAATCCCTGAGGCAGAAGAAACTTCACAGAAAACTCATTCACTCCTAACTTTCACAAGGCCTCTTTTGCTGGGCAAAAAGACATTTCTGCGATATTTTGTAATCACATATTATTCTGACAGCAGCACTGGTCTTAACTTGTGTCAGTAATTCACAATAAACAACATAAATTTGCCCTTTTTTTCCCCCAAGGGATCTGTCCAGAGATTCAACTAACTTCAAAGAGTTTCTAAGAGGATTTTTTCTTTTAGGGAAGGTTACCCTCTCAACTTAAACAACTTTTTTTCCCTGTAACCTATATTCTCTTAGCTTCAAATTATTCCCTTTCTACATTTCATCTTCTCTGTTTGGTACTGATTTGCCAGATTTGATGCTAGAATATCATAACCAGACACCAAAAAATAAGGTTTTCATTGTTTGATTTTGGGCTCATATGCATTCATAAGAATAAAAAATGTCAGGATGACCCTCGCATCAGTAAACTTACACTCATTTAGACTCATTATTTCAATGCCTGTGGTTTCAAAGAACCTTAGTGAGTTATTATTGTCTGTAATGCCGTAACAATAGCCTGTGATTAATAAAGATGATTTGACAGTAAACTGGAGCCTTACTTAATATTTTTACCTGAATTCAAACAAACCACATGGGGCTGATAAGCATAGCCTGCCAACACTGTTTTAGGAACAAACCCTTCCAGTCAAATAAGACAATTTTTTTTCATCAATTTGCTATGCTTTTTGTCTTCTACCTAATAGAAGGAATAAAGGCTCAGACACAAATTTCTACTGCATTAGGAAAAGCCAGGGGAAATAAAAGTTCCTCCACAAAACACTGTCATTAAATTGATTTCATTGGGACAACTTGCAAGAAGCTTTTGATGAGGAGCTGGTCTTTCTCTTGCTCCCCACAGTATTAATTACTAGTGAAAAACAATAGACGGATATGTACTGCCTACCACAGAAAAACCTAATTCATAGAAACCAGCATATAGGCAGAAGTGTGAGCTGGTGGCCTGTATTTTTCTTTAGTTGCAGGATGCACATGTTGAGGCTTTATATCATGTTCTGTCAACATTTTCTGTATGAAAACACAGTAAAACCTTTTATCTTCAGCATGCTTTTGATTATTTGCCAGAGGTATGTTATTAATACCATAATGCTGAACCAGTACTGGAGATTCCCATTAAAGCTGATGAAATTTTGTGGAAGTAGAGTTTGAGTGGCTTTTTAGGAAGACAAAGATGTTGCATGCAATTGCTCTTATTATACACAAGATTAAGTAAGTATTACTATCTTAGACAGATGCTTCTGTTTTAAATAAATATTTCATGTCACCTCTGTCTTTGATGTCTTTACAGGTTAGATGAATTGCAGACACTTCTCCTACAGAAAAACAAGTTGACTTATCTTCCACGAGCTCTTGTCAATATGCCAAAGCTCAGTTTGCTAGTTGTCAGTGGTGATGACCTGGTTGAGATGCCCACAGCCATCTGTGAGTCAACCACAGGGTTAAAGTAAGTAAAAGTGAGAGAGAAAGGGAAATATTCTTAAGAATAAGATAAGGTAAGATACACCCAAGAGAAATGTTTTCACCAGCACCAGTTTCTACAAATTCTGACCCAATTTATATCAGAGTGGTAAAGGAGGCACTAAAAAGATCAAAAATTACAGAGGATCTGCATTTTCATGATTTTCATCTACCTGTTACCCACATTGTGCACCTGTATGTCTAAACTGCTGTTTCTGGGTAGACTGGGTCATAGTAGCTCTAACTCTGGAGTTGCAAAGCTCTGCTTCAGAGTGGGACCAGTAGCCTGAAAGCTAGCTGCTGACAAACTCAGTGCTGACAGAACCATCTTGCTGAGAGAGAGAGACGTGGCTAATAAAATGTTAAGTCACATGGGTTTAGTAGTTCTTTGCTGTGAAATACCACCTTATTGCTGCATGCAGGATAAGACTAAAAGACCTTTTAGTCTGCAGTTAGAGATACTGCATTTCTGCAGGCAATGTTCATGTTTTTGATTATGGAACCATTTCAGACTCTATAGTGGGTTTGGCTCAGAGTGGGCTTAGCTATGGATGAAATTTCTTTCCCTCTCTTAGAGCTATTCCTTGCACTGGTAGATAGAAAGGTGTTGATAACACATCAGTGTTTTTAGCAATTGCTGAACAGCGAGGGCACAGCATCAAGGCTGTCTCTCCAACCCTCCCCTAAGAAAGCACCATAGGCTAAGGGTGAGCCGGAGTTTGGGAGTGGACATAGCCAGAGCAGTTAACCCAAATTGACCAAAGGGATATATCATACCATATGGTCTCATGTTCAGCGTATAAAGCTATAAAAAAGAGAGGGGTGGTAGATCATGTGTTCTTGAAGCTTTTGTCTTCCAGAGAAACCAGCTACATAAACTGGATCTTTGCTTCCCAGGAAGTTGCTAGACATTACCTGTTGAGAAGCAGAGAATATTTTTTTCTTTTGCTTTGCTTTTCTTCTGCGCATAGGTTTTGCTTTCCTCAGGCTTATCTACAATTTTTTTCATCTGCTATTATCCCTTGTCTAGTTGAGGAGAGGGGCAGAAAGAGGTGCTTGGGGGGCACCTGAGCCAAACAAGTCAGCTGATCACAGACTCACAGTAATTCATCATATTTTTAGAAAGCCATAAGATTTGTGGAACATCTGTTCTTCTGAAACTAACAACTTTATTTTTTTCCCCTTCTTGGAGTGAAAATCAGAGATTTTCAGAATGCTATGCACTTATTTGCACATTATATAAGTTGTTTATGTAACCACCTAGTTTTTCACTTGCAAAGTGTAGCTTTACGAACTTTGCAACAAAGCAATGCATGTCGTCATGTATTGTAAAAGACAAGTAATGTAATAACCAAAAAATGGAGATACATATTGTCAGCCAAATGATTCTGGCAAAATTCTAGATTGCTAGGCAGTATTGTTAGGATGAAGTTCATATTGCTTATTAACAGATGGGGAAATTACAGTGTAGTTGGTCAGAAGTTCTGTAATAAAGAACTATACCTATTATTGCAAAGAATGACTTATGTAAATAGATGGGAAAAAAATTGGATAATTTTTATATGGAAAGTGGATTATAGAGAAAGTTCCACTTGAAATCTGAATTTCTAATAATAGATGTATCCTAACTAGGCCATAATGCAAAATTGAGATAATGTTCTTCACATTTCTGCTTCTGGTTCTGGTAGCAATTTCTAAAATGTCATTCATGATGGCCAGGGATGTTAAGATGCCTGTACATATATTTGTGTGTTAATCTCTCTCTAGATTTGTAAGTCTCAAAGACAGTCCAGTTGAAACAATTGTATGTGAAGACACTGAAGAAATTATAGAAAATGAACGTGAACGTGAACAAGTTGAAAAAGAGTTTATGAAAGCATACATTGAAGACCTAAGGGAAAGGGGTATGTGTAAATTTGCAGTAAGCCCCCTGCTCTCTTGGATACAAATGCAGAAATATATTGTGATCATTCATTTTTAAGAGAACAAGCAATATACCCTTAAACCCTAGTTGACTTTTAAGGTATTAAATAAGACTAATATTGAAATGCCAAATCTGCTTTGTTAAAAGTTTGGACCCTAGTTAACACCTTTGATATTGAACAAATTTATACAAAATTAATTGTGTTTGTATATGCCTTAATCTTAATTGATGGATGATGTACACAGAGAATATCCTTAATCTCTAGATTTACTACCTTCTCTTGGTATTAGGGATTTTGAATTCCTGGAGAAGTACTTCTCCTCAAAAAAAAGCACAGTGTATATATGAAAGCTTTATTTTATTTATTATTAATATTCTTTGACAATATTATCTGCTTCAAGGTACTATTTAACCACTACACAATTTTAGAAAAATACCTGCTTTTATCTTTTTTTACATAACACCTGAAACTTTACATATTACTTCATGTTGCTATTCTGTTTTATATTTACCATTGTTGAGAAATCCTTACTCTCCTGAGTAAGGAGTTACTCTCCTGAGTTCTTTAATAAGATTTGTTAGGAAAAAATGGTAAAGCTTCCTGTGAGACAGAATACCCCAACAGACTCATTTTAATTCCTTTAATAGTTTGTGTGTAGAAAGGACTTTTGGAATGAATATTACAATAGAGTTTCATTGCTTGCATTTAATTTAGGTGGTCTATATAGTGGTCCTACAAAAACTGTTAAAAGAGAAATATAAAGAAATGCCACAGGGTGTGACTTCTGTTTGTCAGAAGCTGTGCATATTGATATCCATTCTGTCTATTTCTAAATTGAAGTCTGCTATAAAAGTGCTGGAATCTGATAATGGTAACAAGAGCAGTTAAAATGGAGAGAAGAAAGCAATTGAGGAAAAACTAAGGTCATAATTTGGCTTTAGAAACAGCCATAAAATACATAGTGTGGCAGTTGCATCTACAGTCTTAGGAACCTTGGAAGGCTTTCGACTGCCTGAAACCTGCATTTGACCCTATTTAGAATAGGCCGACTTTATGCTTTTCTGGGGCAAAGCAACTCAGGGATACAGTTTTGCTCCTTCCCAGCCAGAACTTACCTCCCTGCTTTTTATGAAGAGTTTGGATCATGAATCACATTTATATTTCCTGCTTCTGAACTTTTGTGCTATAAATAACGCCAATACTTATGAAAAACAGACTTCAGAAGGAATATCTTCTATAAAATATGAACCAGCAGAATTTCTGAAAGATAGCACAGAGATAATTTGCAGAGTACCTTTGAAACAAGACCAAACCAAGCTGTTTCTAGCTAAAGGCTCCATTTATTTGTGCTGGATTACATAGCTAAAGTCTGAGATTTATTTCTTTTTTCTCTTTTTGCAGAGTCCACTCCTTCCTACACTACAAAAGTAATGCTCAGTCTCCAGCTCTGAAGATTAAAAATCTCTAGATGTCTACTGAATATCTGAATACTCTCTTTTTATCCACCTTAATAGTAAACACCTGAAAATACAGATGGCCAGAATGACATCAAAATCATGTTGAATTATTTATTTGCTTCTGTAGTCTTTTCAAGTAACTACAGATAAAACAAGGAGCAGTAGAACCTGCATAAGATGATGTTTCACATTTTAAGTCAACACATTTGTTTTCAAGTTCACAGCAGCAGCCACTAATTTGCATGTAGATCTGCTGAAAGTAAATATTCACTGTAACTAAGTACACAAAGGCATAGCTGAAGAATGAAGATGTTGTGTGTTGTAGTTGAAACAGTGAAATACAAAATGTGATCTTAGGAAGAGGTTTGATTTTAAAAAGGGGATTGACAGATTTAGAAAATTAATGTGATCTGTTGTTTTAAGACCAAACACATATTTCGGTATTTATAATATTCAAATGAGAACACACCCATAGTTTGCATTTACATTTTGTTCTGCAAGAAAATTGTCCTCGGAACTTTTAGTTTAGATTAGTTTCAACAACTTTATATATACAAACTGTAGCAATTCTTTTTTTCAAGCATATTTTAAGCTTTTACCTGTTTGCAAATTCAAGTACCAATGTGATTGAAATTTCTGTGCTAAGCAGTCTTATAATACAGTAGTGTACTAAGTAAGATTATAAGGCACTAAGCAGTGTCAGCTAATACTATCAGCAAAATGATGATACAGGTCTTATATTAATGGTTTCAGATCACAGGATTTTGTGGACATATGTTGGAATTTTCCAAGTTGTGTAAGAATGAGTTTGCTAGTAAAATTTTTGCTTGCTATTTAATAATCTGTTAATATAAAATTATTTAAGTGTATATAGAATAGAGTTTCAGAAACCTAGTTTTACATGTACTTTTTTGTTTAATAAAGCAATCTTTTTAATCCAAAAAGACTTGAGACTTTGAGAATTTAGATTCAAATTAGACTCAAAATGTAGAATTTAAATGGTCCTAAACGTCTGGGTGCAGTTGGATGAGACAATATTTACATATTTGGTTTTTGTTATGGATGAGCTATTTCCAGTTCTGTGCAGTAGAATGTCACTTAACTAGCCATATTTGAAAAGCAAAGCAATGAAGGATATACTCCTCAGGCTTCCATATTAAAAAAGAACTTTATATTTTTCTTTTCTTTTTAACATTCTAGCATTCAATCTTTTAAAAGAAAAAAAAAATAGGTGTGCTATTTATTCGACTTACAGTCTTCTGCAGCTATATTGCTATCAAAATGCAACCCATTCAAATATTGGTCTCTAGGTGTTAATGCAGATTTTAAGCAAGTTCCGATCCAGGGAGAAGTGTTTTTTTTTTTTTTTTTTTTTTAAAAAAAAAAAATTGGCCTTGATCTGAAGCAGAATAGAAGACATTTTTTTATTATTAGGAAGAAATTGAAATAGGATAAAAGAGTGTCAAGGTGATATTTGAGAAATTAGGCTATGTGAAACTATCTTACCAAACTTTCTTTAATTGAAATGATAAATTTAGTTAAGTATTGATATTGATGTAATAATCTTCTGTAAGACATCTGTTCTGATATTGCTTGAAATTCCATTTCTAGAATTCTGTCATAGTCTAATATGATCCACTGAAAATTATAGGAATGGAAATCGCAAAGGCTGTGTTTATAGAATGGAGTTGTAACTACAAAAATCTAGGGATGCAAACACAGTTAACAAAACAAAAGTGCCAGTGCAAATTCTAATATCAGCAGTATTGGATATATAAACAGAAAATAGTGAATAGAGAAGTTGTATTAGTCCTTAGCATTGCTGCTAATCTTACTCAAAATTTTTTTTTGCTGATCACAGATAAGAGTGTTACAATTAATTTGGGGACAAATTGGAAACAAAAAATTACCATAAATAAAACCCATGCATTTTTAAGTTCATTGAACAGCATTATTCACAAATCCATTTGCTTGTCAATATTTATAAATGGAAGATCACTGTCTAGAAGCAGGATTTTTTCAGGTGGTAGGCAAACATAAGGCAGAAGTCTAAAACTTGAATCCACATGTCTGAATTAGGAAAAAAGGTCTGTTTTTCTGAAAAAAAGCAACCATGGGATGACTTCTAAACCACAAATTATCAATCACTAGCAATCTTTAAGTTCATATTAACCTTTCCTGAAACAAATCTATAACAATTAAGTCACAGAAAATGCAAGGTCAGTAGTATGAGGGAGGTCCAAATAGTGTTCTCCAACTTGACTTCAGACATCTGTCAATCCAATTTTCACGGAATCACAGACTGATTTCAATTAGAACTGACATTCAGAGATCATCTATCCCAAACCCTCTCTCATAGACAGGGCCATCTTTCATTAGATCACGTTTTTCAAAGTCCAGTCCAAGCTGATTGCAAATATTTCCCTTGATGGGGCTCCCACAATATCCAGTGACTCACCATTTTTGTCATAAAAATTTTCTTCCTTAGATCCAATCTAAAACGAAATCTACACCATTTTAGTTTCTTACTGAAACTTACCCTTTGTCCTGTTAAAAATATCTGTTAAAAATATCTTTCTCCAACATCCTCATAAGCCTATTTGCTGCAATAGCTGCAATAAGATTTCTCCAGGCTGAACAACCTCAGCTCTCTCAGCCTTTCCTCAAAGGAGAGGTGTTTCAGCACTTCCCTCAAAGAAGAGGTGTTTCAGTGATGTTTGTGGCCCTCCCCTGGATCTACTCTAATAGGGCTATATCTTTCTTGTGCTAAGAATGATCCAGTACTTCAGGTAGAGTCATAGGAGAGCAGAGCAGAGACTCATCTCCCTCTACCTGCTGGTCTTGTTCCTTTTGTTGCAGGATAGGGCTGGTTTTCTGGGCTGCTAGAACATATGACTAGCTCATGGTTTATTTTATATTCATTAGTACTCCCAAGTCCTCCACAGGGCTGAGAACTTTTATTCCTAACTCTTGTAGAACATTACTTCCTCAAATGTTATCCATAGGTAAGAATTTTTTTTGTCACCATTGTAAATAGAATTTGTTGAGTACTTTTGCTTAAAGGGAAGATGGTGTACAATGGTCTCTGTCACACCTAAGCCATGCAGGAGGTATGACAGCTGCCAGCTGTTACTGGAATACATAATTTCAGAATAATTTCATTTGAGTCATATTTCTATGTCCTTTACAGGAAGTCATACTTGTAAGTACTTTACATATTTATCATATGATGTTAAATATAACTTTATTAGAGTCCTCCACTGTAGTAAAATATATGCATATCAAAAGGCACCTCATTTTGAATTAGATCTATTGCTTTCTACCTCAACTGTTTTACTAGCAATTATGATTAAAACTTTTATCTGTCACTAGAAAACAACACTACCAAAGAGAATTCTGCTATTGCCATGTTTAATACTTTTTCAATTTTTGTAAGTGAATAATTTTACGAATAACAGGAATTTTGTGTATAATGGCGCTTTTTTGTTTTTTTTTTTTTTTTTTTTTTTTTTTACAATCTTCGGATGTCAGGTACTTAGATACCTTAAGGAAAATAATGTGGTTTTTCTTTCACACTGCATTTTCTACAGCTGCCAAATACTACATCTCCTAAAATTCAATACTTTTTTCTACTTTACAAGTAGCTGCTATTTCAAAGCAGCAAGCCTAAGAGGAATTGAAAGGTGTCTTCTAGAATACTCATGGGCTCAATGTGTAAAAGTAAATTAGAAAATCACATTTAATTTTGTTCTTTTCCCTTATTCTGTATTGTGGCCGTGTTTCTAAGGATAGCATATTATAAGCCAGGAAGACAAACTTATAAGGATAGCAAATAACTTTATATTTAATTAACAAATGTCTAGGAATAACATAGTCTTGCATCCGATATCAGCTTAATTTACATAACACTGTACATACAATATATTCTTTTTTTCCTCCCTTGAGCATTTATGAAATATCAGAACAGATTTACTGTGTTTACTTCCTGCAAAGGAAGCACCAAGCAAAATGTAAAAGGGAATGATCTTTTCCTGCTTTTGTAGGCTCTTGGTCCTGGTTTGTGGAAGATTTCATAGAATCATAGAATGGCTTGAGTTGGAAAAGACCTTGTAGGCTACCTAGTTTCACGTCCCCTTGCCATGGGTAGGGTCAACCCAGCACATCCAACCCTGCCCTGCTACTACCAACAGTCCGGGTGCTGGCTGCCTCGGATCACTTCCTTGTCTTTTATGTGCCTTGAAACATCTTCTAGGAGGATCTGCTGCATGATCTTCCCAGGCACAGAAGAGAGACTCCCCAGTCTGCAGTTCTCTGGGTCTTCTTTTCTCCCCTTCTTAAAAATAGGAGGGATCTTTCCTTTTTTCCAAGCATTGGAGATTTCACCTGACCACTATGACTCTTCAAACAGGATGGAGAAGTGCTTGGCAACAACATCACCACTCAGGACCCTGGATGTATGTCATCAGGCCCTGTAAACTTGTGGTTATTTGTTGTATTCTGTTGGAATGATTTATTCTTTCTTCCCCTGTATTTCATGTGTTAATGGTCTACCCCAAATTTTGTATACTCCCTTTTGTTCCATATACAGTTATTCCACACCCTTTGTTCCAGCACCTTCCTTATCCATCACCTAAATCCTGCCTAAACTCCCTGTCAGTTACTGTAAAACCTACCCCTTTTATCCAGAAAGTTCTACGTCTGCTATGTACCCTCTGAAATCCCACTGGACTCTGTAACACAATCCCTCCCACAGAGTAACCCTATTGGTTTCCCATGCTCCTCCCCAGTTGTATCCCATTGGTTAATTGTTTGTGTCTGCCCCCTATACAAAATCCCATGAACCGAAGTGCTCCAAACCTTTTTCCCTCGTGGACCCATTCACGATAAACACGTGGATTTCCCCAAGAGAAGACGGTCTCTTCGAATCCTTTGTTCTGGTCCTCGTGGACTCCAAAGGCTCAAGGAGTGTGCCTCTGCTCCTACAGGTTCCGTGCGTCCGAAGGCTTTGCCGTGGGAGCACGGGTTCCCCACTCCTGTGCAAACCTGGGGTGCTGAGCTAGCCTATTCACCCCTGTTGAGGATTAGATTTGTGCCTTTTTGTCTTAAAGAATTTTTCCCCATAAATTACTAGGAAACAAAGTGCTGGTACTTAGAGGGTACTTGACTAACATAAAAAGAGAGATGATCACACAAAGTTTGGGAGAGGGAAAAAGGACAGGGTTGGGGGGAGCGGGGTTTTCTTTTTTTTCCCTGCTCTCGGCATTGGAGAGGCATAGTTGGGCGGCTGTTTGCTGCGTGAAGAGTCCACTGTTAACAGAGGGTCCAGTCCTGGGAATTCTACCACCAACTATCACCTGCTGGTGTGCCCACAAATTCAGAGCCCCTTTGCCTCCCCTGCTGGAGCTGGGCCAGCCCTGTCCAGCCATCGTGGCTTCTTCAGCAATGCTCACTTTGCTGGGACACCACAACCCCTCCCCTTTGCCTGCCAGGACACCCCCCTGCCTGCTGGGGACCCTTGTCTTTCCATTCACCAGCCCGGGAGTTTCCACCATTCCAGCTTGGTGCTCTCAGGGTCCCAAGGGATCAGACTGCCCCGGACTTTGCCTCAAGGTTCCTGTGTCTGTTTATTATTATTGCTGTTGTTGTTTGTTTGCCTTGTTATACTTACTAGTAAAGGACTGTTATTCCTTTCCCCACAGCTCTGACTGAAAAGCCTCTTTAATCTTCTAAATTATAATAACTTGGAGGGAATAGATTGGAATTCCCCATTCCTAGAGAAGCCCCACCCCTCCCTAACAGATACCTTTCAAACCTAGACGACCCCAAAAGCCAAAAAGGTATCCACAGTTATTCAGCTTCATCAAGTGATCTCAAGCCTGCTTCTCATTGACAGTGGGAGGGAACTTCTCCATCCCACCTAGATGTTCAGGGACTTGAGAGACATGGGATTCCTGGTGGGTGACGACTGAGACAAAGAGCTTTTTGAGTAGTCCATCTTTCTCCATATCTGTTGATACCAGATTTCCCTTCTCATCTACCAGAGATGGGAGTACACTCTCCTTGGAATTTATTTGCTGACCTAAGTACATAATAGCCTCTTCTGGGCTGGAGATCTCTTCACCTTCTGGGAGAATCCTTCCCTAATTCCTTGGCGATGATTTACAGGTACTTCCTTGCTGTTTCCTGAAAGTGCTGCTGTTTCCTCGTTCCTCTCTGACACTTGGAAATATATCCCTTTCCCTTGCTGAGTATGGTTTAAAGCTCTGCAAGAAGTCCAGCCAGTTTCCTTCCCAGAACAAGCTCACCTCACCCAGTCAGGTGAGCCCCATTAGACTGTCAGCTGCTTCTCAAGGTTGCATCCTAGATCATAGAAGCCAAAACTCTCAGCATTGCACCAGCCACGCAGTCAACCATTCGTCTGATCCATTAATCTTCTTTCTGTGTTCCTAGTTTCCAGCTAGGGGTATAGAGGAGAACACTACCCATGTTTCTGATCCCTTCAATATTTTTCTGAAGGATGTTTTTTTGAAGGATATTTTTCTGAAGGCTGTTTTGATACTTTGCAAACTCCTTGTTGCAGCCTAATTAGACCCTGTGTGGAAGAGTAGGAGTGCATGATAGTCCTCAGGTGTGGCAGCCTCTTCGTGACATTGCAAATGTGAACCCCAGTAGACAGCTAACCTCTCTAGAGAGGTCCAGATGGCAAATGAGTACTTCAGCCACCATCAGTGAGAAGTCAGCAATTACTACAATGTTCATGCTTTTTGGTGTCACTCTTTGTGTACAGGTGAACCCTGCTTCATAATGGATGGGAGGAGAATGAAACATGAGGATTTTTTCCCCTGATTTTTCAGACCTCATATGAACTTGTCCTAATAAATAGAACTATAACTCAGCATAACTTTGGTTCTGTTCTTCTAGAGTAACTACTATATACTGAGCAGTTCAGGAAGAGTCTGCTTTCTTTTCAGTAGCTGAATCTGCTACTTGGGCTGATTCCAGCTGTGACTACATTCTCTCCCACAGCTTGCTGTCTTCTTCCCTTCACTGATCCATTAACAGCTGCGCTATTGCTGAGTGTAAATAGGAGATTTTCATGGTGTTTTCATTGTCTGCTGACTGTCATTAATATGAAAGGCTCATTACTGTGTCTTACTGCTCCCTGGAACTTTCTGGTTTCTTGCTGCCAGCTGCAACATAACCACTCAAGATTCAGCAAAATCTTAGTAAAGATGCTTTTTTAATCTAAAATGCAATTGTATCTTAAACATATGGCCTTGGCTATGTTCAGAGTTTTATTTTTCATTAATGCTTCCAGCCTTTTCCTAAAATCAACAGTGACATTTATAAAGTAATTAAATTAGCTGTCAAATGCTGGTGAATAGATCTATAAAGAAGAATATCAGCTTAGAGCACTGAAAATCAGCTTTAGTCTATACGAGAGCAATATTTGAGTTGAAATTTACATACACAACATTGCATTTTCTTTTTTATTTGTTGCATAGGTTCAGACGATTTGAAGCACAATCAGCCTTTGAGCCTGTGTATTATGTAACGACATACAATAATACATTTGCAAAAATCAATTTGTTATACTATAGGGCTCTAAGTTGATAAAATGTTATTCAGTGTTTTGGTCTTATTCTGTGTTTGCTGATTTTAAAACTGTAATGGTCTGCCTGTCACCTGTAGTATCTGTACAACTTTCTGTCAAGATAAAAAAAAATTAAAATAAGTTGATCCCAAGCTTGTGGTGCTGCCCTGGCCCCAGGGAAGTAGGACAGGTCATCTGTTTGCTTTGAGGGTATTTGGAGAAGATGAGTTCAGTGGTCACTGAGTTGGCAACTTCAGGAATCACTACTGGCAACACTTGATACAACCAGGCAACTGAAGGAGATTAAGCCAAAAAAAACCTCAAGCCAAAACAACAACAACAACAATGACAACAACAACTACTTTCTTTTTACATTTTAAAGAGGTCCGTAATGCCAGGTTTACTTTCGCTATAGTTAAGGAAGCTGTCAGTCAAAGAACATGTTGGCATATTATGGTAGCTCATCATTCAGGAATGAAAGTTTAAAGAAAGCAATAGTATTTTCATTGCATTGAAGTGATCTTTGATGACATCTTGATATGGATAAAAATATATATCTGTTTTTATGCTATAAGTAGACCTTGAATATGTTAGAAAGTCTTGCTATAGGAAAATATCTGCTCAGAAGATGTCCCATGGTCCCTTTTCCCCTTTAGTTTAAGGATGTATTTAATTAAGCCAAAATACTCAGAGCTTTCAGTTTCAGAGTAATTGAGAAAAGACTTCAGGACCCTGTTTACCCTTCCCTTCCCTTCCCTTCCCTTCCCTTCCCTTCCTTCCCTTCCCTTCCCTTCCCTTCCCTTCCCTTCCCTTCCCTTCCCTTCCCTTCCCTTCCCTTCCCTTCCCTTCCCTTCCCTTCCCTTCCCTTCCCTTCCCTTCCCTTCCCTTCCCTTCCCTTCCCTTCCCACACCTTCCCACACCTTCCCACACCTTCCCACACCTTCCCACACCTTCCCACACCTTCCCACACCTTCCCTTCCCTTCCCTTCCCTTCCCACACCTTCCCTTCCCTTCCCTTCCCACACCTTCCCTTCCCACACCTTCCCTTCCCACACCTTCCCTTCCCACACCTTCCCTTCCCACACCTTCCCACACCTTCCCACACCTTCCCGCACCTTCCCACACCTTCTCACACCTTCCCTTCCCTGCCCTGCCCTGCCCTGCCCTGCCCTGCCCTGCCCTGATTGTTTGTGGTGTCTGGGAGAAATGTCTCATTACTGACAGAAGGCAAATGTCACTTTATTACCTGGAAACTATTTCTAGGCACACTGACAAGAACATCATGGAAGCTGTTTTTATGGCTTCATCAGGAGCCATTCATGCCTGGCCAGCTTGATAAGCTTCCACATTGAAACACTTGGCGTGGTGGAAGGCGGGCCAGGCCCAGAGTGACGTGGTCAGTTGCTCAAAGTCTAATTCGAGGCCAGTATCAATTGGTGATGCCCAAGGACAATACTGAGTCCAAGCCTGTTTAATATCTTCATTAGTAATCAATTAGTAACTAATTATTATCATTATGATGGGGCAGAGTGTACCTTTGACAAATGTGCTGATGTCTTAAAACTGGCAGAAGTAGCTGAGACCTAAAACTGGCAGGAGTAGTTGATGTATTAGAAGGCTGTGCTGCCATTCAGGGATTGTGCTCTCATCCTGGAGAAACCTCTAGAAATGGGCTGACAGGAAGCTCAGAAAGTTCAGTGAGGCAAAGTGTAAAGCTCTGCACTTGTGGATAAATAACACCAGGAATTAGTGCATGCTGGGGGCTGCCCAGCTGGAAAATACCTTTGCAGAAACTGCTCTGGGGGTCCTGGTAGACACCAGGTTGTACATGAGTCAGCAATGTGCCCTTGCTATAATGGTATCCTGGGCTACATAAAGACGAGTCTTGCCAACAGGCTGATGGAAGTGACCATTCACATCTCCTCAGCACTGGTGAGGTCACATCTGTATCCAGGTCCGTGCTTCCTGCTACAGGTGATGTATTGACATACTGGAAAAAGTCCAATGAAGGGTCATGAAAATGATTAAGGGACTGAAGCATCTCTCCTACAAGGAAAGGCTGAGAGAGTTGAGACTGTTCCACTTGGAAAAGAGAATGCTCAGAGGGACCTTATCAATGTATATAAGTACCTGAAGGGAGAGTGCAAAGAATATGGAATCAGGCTGTCCTCAGTGGTGCTCAGTGACAGGACAAGATACAGTGGGCATAAATTAAAACACAGGAGGCATTTCATGAAAATCAGGAAACATAATTTTACAATGACTGTTACTAAACACTGGCACAGATTTCCAGGGAGGTGAGTCTTCATTCTTAGAGAATAAAAAAACCCAACCCAAACCAAAGAATGCAAACCAAAACCAAACAAAAGTTCTCTGGAAATAGTCCAGGACCATCTACTCTAGATGACCACTCCTGAGCATGGGGTGTTAGACCAGGTGATGCCTAGAGATCCCTTTCATCTTCCACTGTTCTGTAACCCAAGGTCAGAATGCGTGTCCTGAAAACAGTTTTACTTCATGTGGCTAATTCCAGCTGTAATGTTTCAGCACTACAAAAAGTTTATTTGCATGTCCTGATGTGCAGGTTCATTACGGCAGATTTATTGGAAGGGTGTTATCTGCTGTGTTGTCAACTCTGAGATTGGTATTTCTATAATGCAGTAATGTTCAGAAGAGAGAAAAAGAAATAACATCTTAAGTCATGGGTGAATACGCCTGACATTCATCAGCACTTGTGGATATTGCAAGAAACTTCAGTAAACTGAGAAATTTGGTCTGTGCAGATCTAGGACTGCTTCACTGTCTTATGGAATGAGTATTGCTGTACTGTGCATCAGATATTTTGACTAATAGATGTGAATATTATAAAGAAATTCAGCAGATGTTTGCAACCATGCCATTTTGCACACTTGTGGGAAGTTTCCTCTGTTATGTATCCTCTCCTGCTATATGCTGAGAATCACAGAATTACTATGGTTAGAAAGGACCTGTGGAGTTCATCCAATCCAATCCCACTGCCAAGCTAACGGTCACCTAGGGCAGGCAATACAGGAACTCATCCAGGTGGATTTTGAATGTCTTCTGGGAGGCAGTCTCCATGACCTCCCTGTGCAGCCTGTTCCAGTGTTCTTCCACCCTCAGTGTATCCTGCCACCAACATGAGAAGTTCTTCCTCATGTTGGTGTGGAACTTGTGTATCTAGTTTATGGCCATGGATACTCATTGTGTTGCTGGGCACCACTGGCACCATTTTCCTGACACCTTACCCTTTGAGATATTTCTATGTGTAAATAAGATCCCCTCTCAGTTTTCTTGTCTCCAGACCAAACAGACCAACCTCCTGCAGTCTCTCCTCATAAGAACCTGACCCTGAATCAACTTTGTGACCCTTTGCTGGATCCTCTCCAGTAACTCCTTGTCTCTTGTCCTGAGGAGCCCAGAAATGGATACAGTACTCCAGACGCAGCCTCACCAGGGCCAGATAGAGGAACAGTAACATTCAACCCTCAACATTCTGGCAGTGCTTATCCTGATCTAACACAGGATACCGTTGACCTTCTTGGGCACAAGGGCACTGATGGCTTATGGACAACTTGTGATCCACCAAGAGTCCCAAGTCCTTCTGTGCAGAGCTGCTCTGTTTGTCTGTACCCCCAATCTGTGCTGACACTTGAGGCTGTTCCTCCCCAGGTGCAGGAGGAATTGCCCGTAAGGAAGATCTGTATAGCCTGTTAGTAGGATTTTATGTTAAAAGTATGATCTTTGGACTACATGTCATTTGCTATTAACCTAGAATTGTGGAAACGGCATGGTAAATATCCTGTGTTTTATAGTACTACCTTTTTTATCTTTAGTTCTAGAAGGATTTGCAGTAAAACTAGACAGTTTTTTCTCTAAGTAAACAATTGGATTGGTACTTTGGATGCTACAGTTTTGTTAGAGGTGTTTTGTTTTTGATACTAAAAAAAAATTTCTTTGTTTAAAATCAAATCAGAAATACGAGTAGCTCTGAGAAGCTCAGAGTCACAAATAAAATAGTTTTGAATATATAATATCAAGTGAAGGTGAGAAGAGTTTCAGATGAAACCACCAGTAAGCTATCATGGTCAGAGTTTGACAGTCATTTCTTTTTGTAGTGTTATGTTAGCATAATTAAGTTTTCATATTGCTTTTGGCCCCCTCAGGGAACCCATGTAGATTAAGTTTTTTGGGTGTTTTAATTCTGATAAATTCTCTGTCTGCTTGACTATTTCTACTTTCACAAAGCGGTTTAGTAAAGCATTTCCTATGAAATAAATGTTCACCAAGCTACAGCCTTGCCTCATTAGCAACCAGCTTGTGAAGAAGTTGTAGGTTATCCATTGTGAGTTATCCAGTTGTTGGCTCCTGACATTTTCTGGTCTATTTAAAATCAATGCAGCAGATACACATGGGAAGGGCCACGGTGAACTATCAGAATAACAATTGTAAGGGGCACCTCTGTAATATCGGAATATGAATGAGCTCTGGAAAACAAAATGTCACCCATGTTCTTGATACTTAAGTATTGCATTTTACATACCATCTTCTGGGAATTGTAGTCTATTCCTCATGCACTGTCCGGTTCCTAATTTCAACAGCTTTCATTTCTGTCTGATGGTTTCAATTTCCTCCTCAAAAGCTCCCAAAGAATTCTTTATGATCTATTTCTATATTTTATTTGAAAACCCTATAGACATAAAAATGTGAGAAACAAAGAAAACCCAAGGCAAACTAACCACTGACTGAGAATTCACCGATCATTCTGATACTTATTTTGGAGGGAGATAAACATTTCTGCACAAGTTTTCCATTGAAATGTTTAATTTAACCAAGCCACATAGATTATTTAAAGGGAAAACAGGTGAATATTATTATAATCTCAACATTAAAAAAAAATTAATGCTTTATTTTTTTGTACAGCATCAAAAGTCAGCTGATTGGAAGTAAATACTGATGTATATGCACTTTGAAATATAGTTCAATGTGTTACTGCAATCCAAAGTGCAAGGCTCAGATTTTTTAAGGCCTTTCAGTTTTGCGGCATTTTTCTACTATTTAATTTTTTAAATTTATAGAAGGCAATATAGGGCATTTTCATGATAAATGGTGTGAATGGAGGGAAAAGCTTGAGACTTTAGTAAAGGCAAAGTTCAAAAAGGTTACAAACCAGATTTCTCTAGGTGTTTCCAAATTAAATGAGTAGTCTTCTATTGTCTGAGAGGCATGATTGGAAACTAGAGAATTTTGGAAAGGTTTTAATTTATATTGCTGCATGGATCTGAAGCTTCGAAGTTTTCACTTGTTTTTTGGCTAGTTATTGTTTTAGGTGGCTGTAAATACTAATATTTACTAATAGAGAGAACAGTTGCATTGTACATGAGAGAGAAGTTTTGGAAAGCATCAGAAATGCACATCTTCAGCCAGGAATACCTTTTAATTTCAAAATGTATTGTGACTTCTATTCACTCTGTGTTAATGTTGCAATATATAAACAGGTCTGTTCTTCTAAGTCTGAAGGGTTTTCAGACTGTACTAGAATACCTCAAGAAGCTTTTTAATTTCAAAGGTACTGCAACTTGTGTGTGGATTATGCACTTCTTCCTTCCTATAACCGCTCTGGCTATCTTGTCAAATTGCTATTTAGAAATGGATTCTCTCCAGATTCATGTCTTTTGTAGGTCTTTTGAAATGTGAGCACAATTTTTATCTAAACTGCAAATACAGGTAGTTTTAATGGAAATGAAATCAAACAATAACAGAGCAAAATCAACAGATTAATGAAGACTAGGTTAGTACTGTGTATTTTGAAATTGTGTTCACTATTACTGTCATGGTTACTTCTTTCCAAACACCTCTATCGGTATGATTTTTCCTTGTTTTACCTTTTCATCTTGTCTCACCCTACATTTCACCCTTAATACTTTATTTTTTATGTATTACACAGCTTTAAAGTGCATATGTATTTAAGAACCCACTTTTTGTCTTCATTTTCATCAAAAGGAGCATTCTGGAAGCTTGTGTCCAGATACAGCAATGACTGTGGGCAAAAAGTAATGTACAGACAGCTAATGAGAATTTAGCTTTATCTGTCTAGTCCTGCCGGTAAAATTTCAGCATCTGTTAGCAAAAAAATCTGTTAGCATCTGTTAGCAAAAAGACTGGCTAGCTAGCAGAAATTCTGTAATACAGTAGAGGGCGTAGGACTTTTTTTAGTAAGCAAATTGTAGAATTTCACAGTCACAGAGATGGTCTCTTTCAAGTAAAGAAGACCATATACTGTCTGCTCTAGTCCTTGTAGTCCTATGTTCAACATGAAAAACTTCTAATAACTTATCATTTACCAGTGGTCTATAAAAGACAAGTATGCCTCCAGACTTGTATGAGCTTGGCTTTCTGAAGTTTCAGAAAGATTGTTAGCCCAGAAGGTTTAGCTGCTCCTCATTTGTGTCACTTCAAATACAAATTAGCCAGCTCTCTTTCAAAAAATCTGTATACTAAGAAGTACTACACTGTGGGAAGCAGAAAGGTATTTTTTTTCTGAATCTCCATGGTCCTCTGTTTGTGGGAAAGAAATTTTCATTTTCATTTTAGAGAGGCTGTACTTGTACGTAGAAAGCATAGCAATTACACCTGTTGGTGGAAATTGCCATGGCTTAGTATTGTTCTTCTGTCCTTCGTAAAGTGTGTAAATAATTTACTATTGTAAATAGCAGCCATGTTACACATACAGATGGAGAGTGAGGAATTTAAAGGTAAACACAAGGCCATTTCCAACTCAGCCAGATGCACGCTGCTCCCAGTTTATAGGCAATGTGGGGGACCTTGGAGGTTGTCTGTAAAGGCAGATAGTGAGACAACTGGTGTATCTGGATGATTTTTGTGGTGACAAGCAAGTTACCTGCTCATATGCCTCCTGCCTGACAGCAGAGTGCTGAGGAAATGGCAGCTAAGTGCAGGAGAGACTTGCTTTCTAGTCTCGTTGAGATTCAAAATGTGACATATTTTTGGCACCACAAGTGGTATGAACAAAGAAGATGTGAGAGCAGCTGGAGCTGACAGATACTGTCAAATATGGGAGACAGGTGGCAGCCTCAAGTCCCTTCTCCCCACTCTTGCTCAATACCTTAATCTTACTCTTAATCCTGGGGGAATATGGCTAACTTATGTGTTAGCCACACAAATCCCCATATTTACAAAGCACAGCTCCCACCCATCTAGTAATCTTAAATTCTCTTATTTAACTCTGCTTATTGTGGTTCTGCAAAATGCACTGGTGGTAGGGCAAGATGGGGAGAGCACCTTGGTTCATTGGCATTTCATGTCCTTCCCTTGCCCAGCTGGAGAAAGGATCCATGCTCAGGATTAGCATGCAGCTGCTGAAAGTGGCTTGTCCACTACAAATGCTACACGTATCACTGTTTGCCTTATGCCTGGGATTGCAGTTATGGCATAGAGGCACAAATATATGCGTTACACATTTCTGTTATTTCCATTTCACAACCACTTTAGAGAGACCTTGATCAAATTATTAGGAATCATGTTTCATAAGTGTACTTTAGAATACAAAGATTTTGCTCCCCAATTTAGTGCTACTGAAGATTACTTCAGTAATATCTAGCACTTTGATATAAAACCTTGCCATACATTAGATGTAGAAAGGTTTTTTAGAAGGGAAGCTATCCCGTGTTGGAGTGATTGATTCTATATAATTCATGCCTTGGAGATCAGTGGCATTTTGCCAGGGGAAAAACATTCCCATGATCTGCTTTGATTTTTGATGTCATAGTAGAAATATTCAGGAAATTACGTACACTCATAGACATCAAGTCTTAGGCTAGACTCTTGCCTGCATTTTAGTGTCTGTCCAGATCAGTTTAGTTAAAGAAAGTAGCATGAATTTTATGTTCACATAGTTTTTGTTTTAATCAGGTGTTTGAATAGATCTGTTGAAGTGAGAAGACTACAGCAGTGAGTGCATTGTAGCAATGAATGATTGAAAGGGATTATTTTGCACAATAAATAAGTTTAAGTAATCTAGATGAAACTTCCAGCACTGTGGAAAAGACTGTCAAGTGCACTGCAAGTCTTTCCTCTACATCCAGTATCCTTGTATAAAAAGACAAAAATAAAAAGTAAATGTGAATTCACAGTATCATCATCATCATTATATTGCATGCAACTTTTTGAATAGTCCTGGGGCAGCACACATTTCATTTTGCCTGCAGTTCACACATTTCCTGCTACTGTCTCCTCCATTTCTATGTGGCAACATCTTTAGATTCATAAGCTGTAAATATCCTATGGATTCTATGTACTACTTCTGCTTGTGGTGACTGTAACTCTTCATGTAAGTACTCCGTGACTGATTTCTAGCCAAATTACCTTACAGACCCCACTGTCCCACAAATAGCCATCCTCTGTGTTTTCTCACTTCTGTGGAGTGTCTCACTCTGTATCACTGAATCCAACTTTCATTAGAATACTTGAAGAACTATTCTTTGTAACTTTTCTTCTGTGAGGTTTCAGAAACTTGATTCAGCTTGAAAGCTGAGATTTGTTTCCAGAAATGTGAGCAATCCCCTACTCTCTCTCTCTTCCACACCAATTACATGGAGAGACCTGCAGAAACTATTGTGTAACAGGAAAAAACAGGGGAGAACTGTGAGGTTATTACCACAGCTTTAATGTCACGCAAGTCAGGATGTAACTTGACTTATGTAATGGATGCATAAATTTCACAAGTTATTTTATTGTTTTTCTTGACAATTAAAAAAAACCCCAAGCATTGATATTTTATTTGTTTCAACCATGCTGTTTAGACCATATCTATTTTCTTTTTTTCTCCCCTAAGTTAACAGATATCTTCAGCTGTTTTAGAAAACTACTATTTTCTTTTCATTTTTGATGTTGTGAATGTTGTTCTTTCTCATAAAAGAAGTTATAATTTGATACTACTAATAAAATTAGTGACAAATTCTGAAGATACAGCCACAGAATTTAGATTGATATAGATGGATATACAGTAGCAGAACAAATGCTCTATTTATCTGAAGTCAGTAGTTGCTAATTTGTTCTTTAAAAGGCTATTGGAAGTATTTTTATCTTCACTGTTTTTGTAAACCAACCTTGGTGTTAATGCCACATGCCAAGTGATTTTTGTACTTAACAAAAATCCTCTAAGATGTCATACCAAACTTACAAATCATTAAGAGAATGTACTGATTTGTAGTTGATTCACCACTTTCTTCATTGTATTTCTTGACTTGATTGTCTGGTCTTGACTGAATGTTGAATAAGTTGGCTACTCATTATTATTTTAAAATTGCCCAGCCTTATAGTTTTATAGTACAAAATTATCTTATGCTAACATCTAAGTATATTTTTTTAAATTACATTTATTGTTCTTGTGGGAAGACTCATATATCTTATTGCAAAAAATGCTCCATCAACCTACCTTCTGATAGATATAACTTTTTTCAAAATCTATGAGTGCATGTATTCCTTGTCAAACAGAACGGGAAATGTCATAACATCCTTTCCCCAAGTTCATACTATCGGTGTTCTCAAATGTTGTTGTCAAGCCTCATATTCTGACAATTAGAAACTTCCTACTCCCTTTTTTATATTTGTTAAGTCAGTATTTGTTTTGTTCTGTACCAAGGTTGCCCTTAAATATATTTTTTCTCTGTCCTTATACGTAAATCTCTGATGCATACTGTCAGCAACACTGTTCATTCCTAAAAAATTCTCATCTACTCTGCAAGATCTGCAGCCCTCTCTCCATGGTATTTGCTTTGATTCTAGGATGTCTATTCTTATTGTTCTGAGTAACAGCCACCTCCTTCCTTCCTTCCTTCCTTCCTTCCTTCCTTCTTCCTTCCTTCCTTCCTTCCTTCCTTCCTTCCTTCCTTCCTTCCTTCCTTCCTTCCTTCCTTCCTTCCTTCCTTCCTTCCTTCCTTCCTTCCTTCCTTCCTTCCTTCCTTCCTTCCTTCCTGCCTTCCTGCCTTCCTGCCTTCCTGCCTTCCTGCCTGCCTGCCTGCCTGCCTGCCTGCCTTCCTGCCTTCCTGCCTGCCTTCCTGCCTGCCTTCCTGCCTTCCTTCCTGCCTGCCTGCCTGCCTGCCTGCCTGCCTGCCTGCCTTCCTTCCTGCCTTCCTTCCTGCCTTCCTGCCTTCCTTCCTGCCTTCCTTCCTGCCTTCCTGCCTTCCTGCCTTCCTGCCTTCCTGCCTGCCTGCCTTCCTGCCTGCCTGCCTGCCTGCCTTCCTGCCTGCCTTCCTTCCTGCCTGCCTGCCTTCCTTCCTGCCTTCCTTCCTGCCTGCCTTCCTTCCTGCCTTCCTTCCTGCCTTCCTTCCTGCCTTCCTTCCTTCCTGCCTGCCTTCCTTCCTGCCTTCCTGCCTTCCTTCCTTCCTTCCTTCCTTCCTTCCTTCCTTCCTTCCTTCCTTCCTTCCTTCCTTCCTTCCTTCCTTCCTTCCTTCCTTCCTTCCATTCATTTATTGTTGGTGAATATGTGGCATAGAGCACGCTGAACTATGTATGTATGTGTTTCAGCACTGTTGTGTGGTGCAACATTCGTTTTGTCACATACTCAAGCATGTACAAAAAATGTGCTGGTTTTCTGTGGATGCCAACACTGGTGATTTTTCATCATGTTGCTTACTGACAAATCCTGATTCTTCTCATCATATTAGAAGCAATCAAGGGGAAGTCACATGATCCACATTTTAACCAATTTCTTACTGCACAGAACTTTTAGGGGTTGTCATATTCTGATTTCAGTTTTCCACAAGTACTTCATTCACTTATTTGCAATGAAGAAAAAGGAATGTGCTTCATTTTGAAGGAGCTTTTTTTGCATCAGGGAATTTTTTATATAAAAGCCCATGGGATACTTCTGCAATGTCTCAAAATATTCTTCATGTTTACTATGTTGCCATCACGAAATATTCCACCTTAAAATCAGGTGATATTTTGGGAAATTTTGAGTTAGGCTCAAAGATAAGTCCTTGCGCTGGTTTATAAGATTGTGAAGGGATATCTATATGGATACTCTTAAGTATTTCTCAAACCTTAAACATATGCCTTCTCCCACCCTCAGGATAGTGACCAGTGGCAAGACTCAAGGAAATTGAATGAAACTGAGCCAGAGGAGGTTTAGGTCGGATATCAGGAGAAGGTTTATGACCCACAAGGTGTTTGCACACTGGCACAAGCTCCCCAACGGAAGTTGGTCACAGCACCAAGCCTGATAGAGTTCAAGAAGCATTTGGACAATACTCTCAGGCACGTGGTGTGACCCTTGAGGTGTCCTGTGCAGGGCCAGGACTTGTACTTAATGATTCTGATGGGTCCCTTGCAACCCAGCAAGTTCTATGGTTCTATGAAAGTTAAATGTCTTAAAATTCTGTTTAAGAATCTTAATTTTGTGTCACTCGGTCTGCTCAGAGACTGAGATGAGAGAGAGAGAAGGGAGAAGAGAGAAAGCTTTAATGCTTAATGTAAGCATGCATGTTCAGCAATAAACAAAACACAGGTGTGCTACCAGCAGTGTTCTAGCCATGAATGCAGAGCATAGCACCAAAGGGTTGCTGTGTAGAAAGTAAATTTCATCCTGGCCAAATCCAGTGCAATGATAAATATAAATCTCAGAAACATTAATTTTATGAAATCTTTACATTTCAGAGTGAATTTAATTAGTCAGTCGAATATTAGACTGTTTTCGTTTTGAATAGAAAAATAAAAAGCACATACAGTGAAGTGTGGGCCTGAGATTTCTAAGTCTGAAGAGATTTTAACCTGCTAGCAGTGCTAACTCTTTCCCAAGCTTTCTCAAGAAAGCTTCTTCTCAAAACAATCTTGGCAAAACCACTATCCCTTCTCAAAACAATCTTTCTCCAGGTGGTGTTTTGCGTTTCTCTAATTTCACCAATGGAATTAGAGAGTTTGTGCTCTTGGTCACCAATCATGTTAAATCTGTATTGGAACACCTTATAAAAGATGGTAAGAATGAGACAATAACACCTTCTTTACTCTTTGTCTTCTGAAATACTTGGAGTATTTTGTCTTTCTTTCGTGTCCTACAGCAACACAGTGAAGCTTTCCACTTCTCAGAAATTAATCTGTTTGTTACAGAAGTGCATTTTGGAGCAAAAGAATCAAATGTTTTCTTAAGATCAGTATCATTATTTTGCTGGGAGTTGTCACCAAAATGGAAAATTAAATCTGTTGCTAAACTATGCCTTCCTAATTCACCTTATACTCCACCTGTTTGACTAATGTAAGCTTGTTAAAGCACAGTAAACCTCAACCACACATCTTGCTTATCTTAAAAAATTTAGCCAGGAGGAGCCATCAAAAAGTAAAAAACTTGCTTGGCCTTTTAATTAAAAAACTTACAATGTATAATTTAAAATCCCTTTTTAGTGTTAATTTCCAGCACTTTCACTGTCTTTGCTATAAGTTACTGTCAAGGTGTTGATTGCTACTACTGTTGGAGCTGTGGAGGTTTTTCCTTTTGTTCAGCAGCCTGGTACTGCTGCTGATGCCATGTAGCTATAAAGGAGGTGTGCGAAATCTACAGCGATATGAAAAGCAAGGTAAGAAAAATATTTACATATTTATTTTAATTAGTGTAGAAGTTAAGTCATGTTTTTATGTTGCCATTGTTAGTGCGAATATCAGAAATAGTGTGTCAAGCATGACTAGGAAGGGATCCTTTCCCTGTATTCAGCACCAGTGTACATTGAACCCTGTATTCAGTTTTTGATTCCTCACTACAATAAAGACTTTGAAGTGCTGAAGCAAGTTTGGAGAAGGTCATCAAAGCTGGGGAAGGGTAGGGAGCACACGTTCTATGATGTCTTGGTTTGAAAGACGGGTATCTGCTAGGGAAAGGTGGGGCCTCGCTAGGAATGGGGAATTCCAATCCCTTCCCTCCAAGTTATTATAATTTGGAAGATTAAAGAAGTTTTTCAGTCAGTGCTATGGGGAAAGGAATAACAGTCCTCTACTAGTAAATATAGCAGGACAAACAAACAACAACAGTAATAATAATAATAATAATAATAATAATAATAAACAGAACCAAGAACCCCGAGGGGCTTTGTTTCACAAGCCCCGGGCAGTCTGATCTCTTGGGACCCCGTGAGCACCAAACCGAAATGGTGGAAACTCCGGGCTGATGGCTGGAAACGGTGGGTTGTTCCCAGCAGGCAGGGGGTGTCCTGGCAGGCAAAGTGAGCAGTGCTGAAGAAGTCACGATGGCTGGACTGGGGCTGACCCAGCTCCAGCAGGGCAGGTGAGGAGCTCCAAATTCCTGGGCACTCCAGCAGAAGATGGATGGTGATAGAATTCCCAGGACTGGACCCTCCGTTAACAGTGGACTCTTCACGCAGCCAACAGTCGCCTGCCTGTCCTCTCCCAAGCTGAGAGCAGAAGAGAGCACCCTCAGCTCCCTGAGCCCCCGAGCCTTTTCCTCCCCCCCGCAAGACTAAGTGATCTACTTCTTTTGTGTGGGTCAAGTACCCTTTAAAGCATCAATATTTAGTCTCTTAGCAACTTATGGTGGGAAAAATTCTACAGGAAAACTTAACCCCCAACATATGAGTGTTCCCAAAAGCAGCAAAAAAGCAAATTTTCTAAGATTTTTGTATTTGGGCATTCTTCATCGTGACACCAGATACATAGGGGATATCTCCACCTGTTTTACATGCTGAATATGGAAAAAGCTCCTGTTTGCATACTATATTTTACATACATATTCATGGGTTTCCCCCGAATAAACATATGTGTGACAATAATTCCCCAAAGCATACAGGTTCTTCTCTCTTGGAAGTGTTAGTGATCTCTGGGGGTCAGCCACCTCACAGTTGTGTCTGACCACAAAATGAACTGGTGTTATTCTTCCAAATTAGGAGAAAAGTTAACATATCTGGTCTAGTTCATTATTTTGGGAGTCCTTAGGTCACTGAAGTGTAGTTTCCTATTCCTCTCCTTGGTTAATATTTATTGTAACTTTTGATTGTGTAGCTCCACAGATTAATGATTTTGTAAAGTTATCATTGTATTAGCCCATTAGGGGCAACCAATTCTTTACGTAGCAACATAAGGAGCAGTTGAAGGAGCTGGAATTGTTAGGTCTGGAGAAAAGAAGGGTCCACAAAAGGAGTTCCTTAAACATTTGCCATTAATGATCTTAGAGATCTTTTCCAACCTTAACCTTAAAAATTCCATGATTTTATGAATATATGAACTGCAGGTTGCCAGGATCACTGCGTATAAGTTGTGCAACTAAGGATCACTACATGTAAGTTGTGTAGCTAAGGAGAAGAGGGATATTTTGGACTCAGTTCTGGATTATATTTTGTTTTCAAAACACCTTGAATGAATGAAACACAAATGCTTGTGTTTTAGATGAGCTTTCAGATAAGAGTATATATTATAGTTTCTGCTAAAATAAATAATAGCTTCTGCTAAATTTACTGCAGAAACATTCAACTTTGTAAGATCAAGTTGTATAAAGATGAGGCAGAAAACACTAGTATAAGGCCAGTGGGAAGTCACTGAATATCACAGGCATTAAAATATAATTCTTGTATTTAAACTCTTTTGTTTATTAAAAAAAAGACAAACCCACCTGTCTCAATTTAAAAAGAGAAAATACCTTCCTTTCACAATCAATGCTGATATAAAGACTAACTCATATGTTGTATGGTACATATTCTCGTTCTAATGTGGTACTTTGAGTAATTTCTTTGTTTTATATTTGTTATATTTTTTGAGTCTGCCTTATATAAATATTTTGATATATCAGACTTTAATTAAAATCAGCAGTTTATTATTAGGAAGTATATGTTTCATATTGACAAATGAGAATACACACATTTTGGTTGGATTTTTTAATCAAGTGTTGTTTCTGTGATACTTTTGTGTTGTGCTTTTCTAACTGCTTGTGAAATAACAATTGAAACTGGACTGAGGAAAACAAAGATTTTCAAGAAAATTTCTTGTAACCTAACAGGTAGGAAACAGACTGCACGCAGCAAAAAACCCAGTATGAACCTGACACTATCTGTTCCCTTTAGATATA